>NC_055666.1:15593495-15916829 GCF_017976325.1 Chelmon rostratus | reverse complement strand
TGCTTCTGTCTTTTTGGGGACAAACACTAGATTTTATGACCTGGCAAAGGTTCTGCAAACACCTCCCCTCCAGTGACTCACTCACACCCATGCTGTCTGCAATAAACAGGACAAACAACAGCCTGTAGCAAGTATGTGCTTTGTGCTAATTGGCTGTAATCATAAAAAGTATGTACATCTACATAGGGTAACAATGATGTAGTACTCTAGTGTATTTACTAGCTCACTGTGCAAACAAATTGCTGCATTCTTAGGTATGGTATGCTATGTAAGGTATGTCTCCTCAGCTTTTCATTTTTCAAAAACGGATGCTATTATTTTGAATTCAGATGCAAATCTTAACATTTAACACCATGCTCTAAAGCACATTTCTAAAAAAAAGATCTTTTCACATCTTTAAATGCACAAAGTGCAAGTTAAATGCTGTTATACATGTATATAAACGCCGAAGAAACTGACTCATCAGTAGTATCTGAATGGCTGATGAGTGGCGGTGGAGTGAAGTGAGAGATCAGTCAGCTCATTCATTTCTACACTATGGTAGCTGTATATAGCCTGCTGTAGCTGCATAGAGAATTACCCATCAGCAGCCAGCTGCTACTCAGCTTCTGACCCTGCGCTCCAGTCTTGCAGTGTGGATGATGCGCCCTCTCTATTTGCCGCAGTCTTCAGATTTCTATCCTACTACATGTATATTATATTCATAAAGCTGAGCCACATGCATGAGTGCTCCAGACTGGCTTTTGCACATCTGTATGTAAACCAGCAGGGAAGGGCTCAGTTGCGTAGATCAGGCAGACGCACTGTAGCCACTGTCACAGCTGTAGGCTGAGTCCCTTAGGGAGTGCTCCACCAGCCACCCTGTAAAAAAGTGCCACAGCACATCTGGGTCCCAGCAGGTGCTCTGTAGTCCCATGATAGATTGTTGTTTGCTACTAAACCTTTGGACTGCTGTGTTGTGCATCACGATGGAGCTTTACATTCAGTCTGGAATACACCTCAAGCATTGGCATAAAGGCCAGAACATATACTGTAGGATGATGTGTGCATAAAAGTAAGTACAAAAGAATCGTGAGTGGAAATGTATTTTTAAAGGAGGAACAAAATATCTTGATAATAAAGATGTGATTGAGGATTCCTGAAGTTCAAAATCAGTCCTCAGTGGGTTTGTGCGTCACAATATGTTTTTTTGTTGTTTTTTTTTTTAGCTTTTTGACGTGTTTTCTCCTTTTTTCTCCACAATTAAATAATCAAACGTGGCATGCTGTCCCCTACCATCCATCTATGTAAATCATAATACTGTCGTGTCAGGAGTTTTCGGCCTTTAAGGACAAACTGCAAACATTGTTTACATTTTTATTGAAGTGAGGGAAGGACAAAAGAAGGATGGCCAAATGTCATCTCGTCTCATCATTATTCTGTGCTGCCATGTGCCAGTATCATCAGAGATAAGCAAGCGCAGAGTAATTGCAAAGATAACTTCCATGTAAGTAAGCTCTAATACTTGTCTGTGGTTCTTAATTGTAGCTGTGCTCTACAGAATGTCGCTGACCTTCGTATCTCCTATTATTTATCGGTGAAACCATCAAAATCACATGCAACAGTATCTGTGAGGAGCAGTGATGATTGAGTCTGGAGTCACGGCGTCTAATTACTTTCTAGCACTAAATATTGAAAAACAAGAACATGTTTTTGGATCATGTGCGAGATACACTGCTGAAGTGAAAAAACACCTCTTCCAAAAGGTGATTTTAAGCTATGTCTTATAAAATAACTAATCTGTGTTAGTTTTTTGTTATTTTTGCCCACTGACAATCACACACTGACACCTGGATGCCGTTTCCATTAACAATTAATCTTATGAATTCAAAGTGTGTTTGAGAGTGTCGGCTGCGCGTGGGGCTGAATCAGCTAACAAGTTGCTTTTAAAGTGCGCAGGCATCTGTAAGCCCTATTGTGCGGTTTAAAAATATACAAAATGCACAACAGAAATTAATCAAATGGCACAAAGAAGCACTTTATATCCCTGCACACACACTGAGTACGTTATGAAAATGTAAACTATAGCCGGAGCTTCCAGCTTGCTGCATTTTATGTGATACATATAAAATATTTATATAGGGGAAAACAAATAGTTCAAGACAGACTTTGCCCTTAAGCAGTAATTAGGAACAAGTCTGAAGTCCAGCAGTGCTCTCAAATTAATAGTTTTATATGAGACTTCCGCTGGCATTGGGGAATCCTCAATGAAGTATCTGTCCAAAATCAATAAGAAGCATAGCTATGCAAAATATAAGGACAGCGAAGACAAGATGCATTTCTGGCAGATGAGTTTTCAATTAAGGAAGACAAAACAAGTAAACAACAATGCAGATGTTTGATCTAAATAATTCAAAAGTCTTTGCATAATTTCATCGACTGCACTGATGCCAAAGACACCCCGTGGGGGCTCTGCACTGCTGTCAGTGGGGTGAAGGTGGGGCAGAGCTGCATTCAGTACGATGGCAGCAACGAGATGTAGTGTGACAGGTGAGGCGGCTTAAATGTTCTTCTCTCAGGTTGGTCATTGGTCGCCAGAAGAGCCTGTGAGCACATGCTCAGAAGTTCACCGGGTAGAAGCTGAAGGTGGCGACCCAGAGAAAAAACGTGACTGATTCCACTAAACGCCTCATTAAAGTAATAATAATAATAATAATGTTTGTGGGCACATTTTTCTTGTAAAACAGGTCCAGATCCCTCATCACTATCCCAATACAATTAAATTAGGAGAGAAATGTCTAAAGATAATCATCAAACGGCTTTATCCTGTCCAAACTAAAGAACCAAGTGCAGTTCTGAGTCCTGTTATAAAATATAAATAGACTAAACAAAGCGAGGCTATTTGAGCAGAAAAAAATGATAAGAGGTATAGGATTTTGTGAATCTTAAAAAGAGAAAAAAATAAACGTCTCAAATAAGAGTATGCTCTTTTCTTGTGACATGCCAATTTTGATATCTTAAAATACTGCACACGTAACTTTTCAAATGTCGAGCGTCAAACCGTGGCTCGTGTTTAAGAGCACCAAGGCTCTGATACGATTCTTTTGGGCTTCGGAGGCACACGCATGCACGCCTTTTTAGAGGTAACATCACAGGTTTACGCAAGTGGGTCAGTTGCAGGCTCGGCCGTCCCACTTTGAGGGAGAACGAGGTGTTGTGAAAAACTGCTTTACATTGAGAGCAGGCCCAGGTTTGAAAATAGCTAAGTGGAATTTGATTTGAGCTGCGTTCTCCCACCTCCAGGTCTGCGAAAAACAGTGTATGTTCGTGCATCTGAATCCTCTCCCCTTCAACTTGTCTGGGCTTTGATTTCTTGACATATTCCCTTGCTGCTTTTTTGCTTCAATGCTCCGTGCACTGTGTTGTCTCCCATCTTCTTGTATCCGTCTCCTATCTCATCCCACATGTGCTTCCAGGCAACGCAAGGCTCACAGCCTGCTTTCCATAAAGATAACATTGCTGAGTTAAACAGATGGGGTATAAATGTTCTCTCAGTGATAAGTATTGGCTTAGATACACAAAGAGATAGAAAAGATTATTCATAGTATCTTGAATTTTCAATAAAAATATGAAATCTTGGGTACAGTTGGGGGTTAGATCATGTGCTTAACACATGTAAAACGTGTTTTCATGTGGCTGCTTTCATCAGGAACACAAGCATGCCTTCCTAATAGTGGAGCACACTCTCTCTGCAGTGTGTCTGTCGACCTGAAGGTGTCTCTTGCAAAGCTAATAGCCATAACGTGGCTGTAATTTGTGATGTTTTACCCGTGCATCTGTGAAGCTGCACATCAGTTTGCCACCATAAGGAGTGGATTTTTTTGCAGTAAATGTCATGTATTATCTGTCATAAAAAATACTGAAGTAAATAGTATATATTTTGCATATGCATCTTGACAAAAACATGCAAACGCTTGTGATAACCAAACATTTTTTGGTAAAAAAAAAAGAATTTAAGATTCTATAACCAGCGGTGCAATGTAACCAGTACTGTATTGAAGGTTCAAGGTACTTGTACTTTACTTGAATGTTTCCATTATATGCAACTCTACTTCTACTTCAGCACATTTTTCTTTTCAGCTTTTAATTCTACTTTTCAGATTACAATTTTGCATATCCTTTTCGTCCAGTGCTTTGCTTCTCCAAATGTTTTTTATTTTTATTTTTTTTTCTGATAAACTGTTCATTTATGGGTCATTATGGCTCCTACATCTTAACCTAAATAAATCATTTAAAAGACCTCTTGGATTAGCTGGAAAATACGTAGTCACAAAGCCAAAAACAGGCTGTTTTTTATGTGTTCAAGAAAAGTTGACTATTTAGAGATATGTGGTTCTCACAGTGACACCAAAAACATATGATGATTCTTATACTGTATGATGCATTGTTATAGATTAAACTCTCCACAAGCATATAAACTAGCTAAAATAAACTCAACCTTAAAAATCTACAGCAGTAAAATGCAACATACACATTAATGCAGCAGTGATACTAATCCAGAAAGATCATATACAACACTGAAACACTGTCAGGGACCATTTTTCTGCATAATGAGTACTTTTCTCTATTCTTTAAGTACACTTTACTGATAATATTTACAGACTTTGACCTCACTAAGGTTTTAAATGCAAGACTTTTACTTGCAGCGGGGTATTTCCACATTAGTTCTTAATAATTACTCTTCCATCACTGTATAAAAAAAAATGTTTGCATAGCACATTGTTCTTCAAAGACACTGTCAACCCAGAAAAGACCAAAAAGCCAGGGGGTGGGATATATTTCAGTTCATGTAAAAATAAATTTTCCTGATTTCAAGATGTGCAGATTAGATGTTCAAAGTGATCCTGTGTACATTAGGTAATTACCAGGATTTTTGTTTGAATCGCTCCATGTCCAAATCAAGAAAAATCCTGTGGTTCCCTGCTTTAGACATATAATCTCACCTAAAACAGGCTAAAACACTGATTAAATATGTACAGTATGTACAAAGTGGGCGAAGCCACATGACCAAACTGTCATTTTCCTAAATCTCTGCTGTGGTGGCATTTTTATTCCACCCTGGTAGTTGCAACTTAATTCTAAGTGTTACTGAGCTCCCTGTCAAACATTGTGTGTTGATAAATCTCCTAGTTATGCCTAAATCAATATGGGGGGCAAGGTGGTGGGTGAAAAACCTTTATAATCCTTGCCCTCAGCAATCCTTCGCACACAGGCCAATTTCAGTCTGGTTTTATCATTTGAACCTGACAGTTTGCAGTATGTTGAGGGGTCCCGATCCATATTGTTTGATACTACTCTTGGCCCACATCCATGAAGTATTCCAATCGAAGTTGCTGGAATGTGATTTTAGTGTCAGAGGAAAAACTTGTTTGTTTATGCACTTGTAAGATTCCCACTTGGAATATCAATGTGGGAGGCAATTGAGCAAGTGCTAATCAATTTTTACAAACGTGAAAAATGTTACAGTAGCCTACTTAACGACAGGAAATATGATTACATTCTTAATGTTGTTATTTAATTACTTAGACGACGTAGAGCAATGACACAGAAATGAGAATTATCTGCAGAATTATCTGTCTGGCTGCTATCTAGCCACTGGATGTGCTCTTTAATCATTCAGTATATGTGCCTTTACTTTAAGCTTCATTTATAGTTTCCCAATCAGGGTCATCAGTGTAATATACATTAAGAGCCACAACACAGTGCCTCATCAGTTTTTGTTACAGCATCTAGACAAACATGTCGATAGCTCATTTTATTTTGTTTAATTAGACATTTATATTAGCATGATGTACATAGATGCTGCATTTTGAAACCCAGGACCCGAATGCTTTTACTGGCACAGAGGCTATCATTTGTGGTATTTTCACATGTTCTTTGTTCATTATTCATAAATTCTGTTATATTTGTAATGGGCTGAAGGGTAAAGGAAAATGCAATGATATATGCTGCCAAGTGATGATATATCAGCGAAGAAGTGAAGTAATTTGTGAGATTTTTACCATTTTTAAACAATAATACAGTTCACAGTTTACTAGCTCTTATCAGTTATTGGTAAAAATGCAAAAAGGACATAAAAGTGGGGGAAGTTGAAGTGAATTACATATATCATGGGACACCGCAGGAAAAGCTGCAGCGAAAGGAAAGCTACCTGGGTTGAGCAGAATGAAAGTGTCAAAATGAGAAAGGTTTAAACATTAAATGTATTGATATAGAGTCAGCAAGTCAAGCCTTATGGTGCTTCCAAATCATCTGCAGGACAACCTCTGATTTAAGTCCGGTGCGCCTCCTCTCAGACATGAGCGAGTAAAGGGAAGCTGTAAAGAGAATGCACTAAGTTCTGTGGAGGTTCAAATCGACATTAACTGCACTTTTCTCCTCACACATCACGTTAAGTGACAAACAAGACAACGCTCTCTCACCAGATGTCAAAATCAGACGATACTCCGTCTCTTCTTCCTCATGTAGATTATTTGCAATTTGGCCGGGCAGGTGTGCATGTCTTCACGCTGCTACACCGAACATCAGTGGGGCATCTTGTTAGCATTTCTCCAACTGAGGCCCTCCTCACAGGTTGCAGGAGACAGAAACAATCTTGAAAAGCTCCTCCTCGGCTGCGTGAAGCGGCATCAAATGAGTGAAGGATCAGCACACCAACAGTTAGGGGGAGGCCTCAGGGACATGTATAAAATTGGATCTGCCATTTTCTGAAAAATGTGCTGTTGATTTGATACTTTTCGAGTCCAGGTTTTGTTCCTGAGGATGTCCATAATAGTTGATGAAGACAAATTACTGGTGCTTCCCTCTAAAGAAAGAGAAAAGGGAAGGGAAAGGAGAGAAAACAGCTCTCAGGGGAGGTCTGTCTCATCTTCTTAAACATTCAGAGAAGACTGTGCATATACTGTGCACACAGCATTAGTCCATAGCAGACTGGATCAGATAAAAAGGCTTATTAAAGTATTCATAGATTATTTTGGTGTCCCAGGACAGTTCTCTCGATATCTGTGAACTTGCAACAGTCGTTCCTAAAGCCAGAAATCAGAGGCACAACCAAAGAGTTTGTGATGTCACTGAGGTGTAAAATCGGGGGCTGCTGATTTGTGGGCACTGACTGTGTGCAGCCGTTCGACGTTCACTCCAAAATAAAATTAAAATCCCAGATCTGTGAAGCAGAATGTGAACCTCATTTGGGCGTGAAACTCTAAAAAAAAAATAAAAAATAAAAAAAATCTTAAGACTACACAAAGTCAGCATTCCATTCAAAGTCAGCTTTTGACTTAACCGTCCAAGGGCGAAAGAATAACACGCACTTTGGAAATTTCTAAAAATGTGTGGCGCTCCCCTTTGAAAATCACAACCATAAAATTAGTTTGTTAGCTGTTTGTACAGTTGAAAAGCACTGTGCTTCCTTTAAAGTAGCGCGGCCCAAGCCAATGGGGGTTAAATTAAAGAGATTTGATGCCCTTATGATACTAAGCTAAGACTCAGTTATCCTTCAGAAGGGAATGTGTCCGTGCGGGGAAGGCAGAGAAGCTCACAAATAAATGCATATTTGTCCGCTTGTGCGTTGTATAATTTTCAGTGCTGGCATGTTTGAGAGCCTGTGTTGTGCTGTAGTGGTGGCTAACGGCCTTATTGGCATTTTCTACGGTGATTTCTATGAGCTTACTCTATTAGAATCACAGAGGGCTTCCATCTAGTCGGCAGCAGCCTGCATGCAAAAGAAGTGTCCCTGGAGCCTCTGTTTACCAACCAAGTCGGATTTGCTGCTCTCATACGCAGCCAGGCTAAAGCTCAGCTACCCAGCAACCCCCTCCAGTGTCCCTCCCTCTGCCCTCGCCACCAACTCCCCCACTCACACACACACACAAAACACCCCCACCCGCCGGTCCTTGAGGCTTTCATTTGGTCGCTCATCCTTAGTCTACTTTTCACCAGAATCTGTTCAAAACTTTCCAGACTGCGGGCTTTTTATGTAAATCTTGTGGTACAAAAAAAAAAAAAAAAAAAAGTGAAGCCATGGTTACAAGCCCAATCTGCATCCTTTAAAAAAAAGAAGAAGAAGAAGAAGAAAAAGAAAAGGAGACACTTCAAACAGAATTGTTAAAGTCTCAAAATAACAAAATTGAAGGGGGATTGTATTGTTGCTTTGACAAAGTAGAGGGAGGGACTTCAAGAGCGTGTTAATAAACACTGGATGCAAGCCTCTGTGCCTGAGTGAAAATGTCAAAATAGAATAAAAAATGTTTAAGTTATTCGTCATTCATTCGCATGTTTGAAGAGTTTTAGCACGCGGAAGTTTTGTCATGTGCTTTCATTCTTCACTTTTTGTTTTTGATATTCCCAGACGAACCCGCTCTCAGTGGGCGAGTGTGAAATAAATTGTTGTCTCGAAGAACCGCTTCTTGATGATAAAGACAGCAAAGACGAGACAACAAAGGAACGTGTCTGTCTCATGCGTGCAGCTCTTCAGGGAACAAACTTCCCACAGTTGATGAAGTTAGTCAACAAGGCCGCACTTCTGCTGAGGTTAGCATGTCATATTTTGCTTTTTCCGCCACAAACAGTGACTGTGCTGTACGTGCATGAAAGGAAGGCATGCACCAGCGCTGTAGTATGAAAAGTATAATTTTACTTCTCAAACTATGTCAACATTTGGCTCTTAGGGACTTTCTGTCAGCATCACAACGCTACATTTGTGTATTAGCTGCTCGGACAAACTGGACAAGACAGCTAACATTGGCTAACATTGGCAGCTGAAGTTAGGCTAATATTAGCTAATGTAAATGCTTGCCCCAAACTTGTTGAATATAACTCAATGGCTTCTCCGTTACTTGCAAGCACTCTCGCATTGTAGTCCTCATCTGTTTCAGTGTGTGATGTAATTAAGCTAGTTCACGTTAGCTGACACTGTTAGCGTGTAACATTAGCTATCAGTGTAATGAACATGTGTTTTTGCAACATTATAGTCCTCATCTGTTTCACTGCGTAGTGTAATTGAGCTAGTTCACGCATGTTTGTCATGTCTTTGTCGACATTGACAAACATGCTACATGGATTATGGAACACAGTATGGATTTATTAATCAAAATAACAATTTGCAGTAATCAACATGGTGTTTTATGTAGTCATTTTCACCGAACACATTTTTAGAGTTTGTTAATATTAACTTAGTGAGTGGTAAATAAAACAAACTTTTAAATGTTGACTGCTAATACTAACTCAGTTCACATTACAATAAAGTCAAGAAGCTGCATTTACCCCCACAAGATTTTAACTCCTGAAAAGGGTTAAAGGATCAACTCAATAAAAAGTTACTATTACTCTGCCATAGACTGTATGTGATGGCCTCACATGTACAGTACACTCAAATTGAGTTGATATTAACTCAGAGAGTTTATTCCAAAAGCCAGAATTTGCTGTGTGGATCTTAAATTTCCCATAGTGCACCTTGATAGCATTTTTCATCAGACACGCCAAGATGACATCATTAGTTTTTTGTTGTTGTTGTTGTTGTTGTTGTTTTTACTGTGAAAAGCCCCCCACAGAGTCTCATTGCACCCCTTTCTTGAATTGTGAAATGTAAGTATGCTGTGCTTACAAAAAAAAAAAAAAAAACATTTATCATGAAACTAACAGAAACAAGCAGAATAATGGCACAAATTAATTCCACACTTCACAGTAGGCTTCGTTTATCACTTCTGTTTGGCAGCCAATATTTAGCATTTAACTCTGGAACTCAAACTTGGCTCTGTGTTTATATGCCCTAGCCTCTCTATTTGCCCTCATTATAAAGGTCTGACCTGCCAACACATAGAAAACAATAAAAAGTAAACATCAACAGTCAATAAGCAACAAGGATGGCAGCATACCAAACATGAAAACAGGACAAAACTGATACCATCATTTTCGTTATTCTTATTTTTTGGTGTTGTTGTTGTTATTTCTTGGCAAGAAGATTAATGCGAATATTACACAGAGCTGTTGTCTTGGCATCAGCGATTGGCAGACTGCCACAAACCTGGCATACTGCTGTCATTCTTATCAAAAATAAGCTAGAAGATAGTTATGAGTTCAGTGATGCTGCGTTAACTAGTTGGCACACAGCGTGCGCATGACATTGTCAAGAAGAAATTATTTTTCTGTCTTTACAATAAACATCTGCTTGATAGTGTCTCTGTGCACCTTCAAAAGCTGTTTCTCTTTCAGCTTTTGTCTGTCACCAAAACAGAGCTGAGTCACTGACTGTCACTTCCAGCTGCAGTCTGTAGGCTCTCCAGACATGAAATCAATACTCAACATTTTCCCTCTGATGGACACGTACTGGGGACAGACAGGTTCCCCTTACCAAGACTGCACTTGATTGAGCCCCACTTACAGTAGATTGCTAATGTGACTGATGGGCTGGCAGAGACAGCTCTACAGGAAGTTACTGTGTGATCTGTTGTGACAATCTCTTGCTGATAGTGAGGAAGTGTATTCCAATGAGTTTGTGCTGTCTTTTTGCCCTTGTGCCTCCTGTTGCTTCCTTTTCAGAGGTCTGCATCAGGCCAAAATCTGAAGTCACAGCCAACACTATGTTTGTATTTGTATTGTGAATTGTCTTTCATAGAGTGTAGCATTGAAAAAGAAAAAAAAAAAAGACCTGAAAAGATTTCATTAACTACCACATCTGGCAGTGCGGGTTGAGGCCATGATCATGTGTATTAGTTGCCTATGCAAACCAGCAAACACTTTCAATGTTTTCAAATGATATTTTTTCCTTTTACACTCCTTCTTACAAATAATTTGCCGACAAAAAGGAGGAGAATAAAGCGATTTGAAAGAGAGTGTATAGGTAGTAGGTGAGAGGTTTCTGCACTTCCACTGTTAGTGGGTTAGCTGTGATTGGCTGATGACCTGTCCAGGGTGTACCTCGACTGTCTTACAATAAAAAAGCTTTGACGTGATGTAAGATTTAATCTTACAATACATGACAAATCTTATGAAAGGCTACAGCTCATGTTGTTGCCACTTCAGACTCATCGCATGAATGGAGGTGCACTTGAATCAAAACTCTAACACACTTGGAAACTTTTGCATAAATGAAAGAAAGTCATTTCCTCAAGCTATAGAGTTCAGTGTTGAGTGTATCTCCGCCTGTCAGTATCTGACAGTGTCTGGTTTAACTTTAATGTGAATCATCTTTCGACTGTATTTTGTAAATGATAATAAACGAGGTTGAACCACACCAGCTGACACAACTGGCGCACACACAAACTTGTTTTTTTATTTATGTGGGTTCACTTCAGTCGATTGACTTACACCATTGTCCTGGAAACCAGAATCCTAACTACACGTCTAAGCATGTAAGGGGGGCCTGCCAAGTTAATATACAAGTGTGACGATGTGTATTTTTGGTGCAGAATAGGTGCTCTGTGGCAAGGTCACACACAGAGACACTTCGGAAAATGTATTGTTGTTTCATTTGCTTGCCATCTGTTGACATATACGCCATGTTTATGTTTCTACTCATATTATACACTGTTAGAAATATTAGATTCTCGATAATCAATTGATAAACCATTTCAAGATACAATCACAACAGGAGGCACAATAAACACGAACAGCAGACACACAACCGTTC
This sequence comes from Chelmon rostratus, assembly GCF_017976325.1. Lineage (NCBI taxonomy): Eukaryota > Metazoa > Chordata > Actinopteri > Chaetodontiformes > Chaetodontidae > Chelmon > Chelmon rostratus. The sequence goes on along the minus strand of NC_055666.1, from coordinate 15,905,164 downwards.
TTTAAACACGCGACACTGAAGCAACTCACCGATTTCGTCTCTCAGTGATCCACAGATCAATAACACTCCGACAAAAATGGCCTGGTTACATCGACAAAGGTCCAGATAATGTGTTAAAGTACTCGTTATGTGACAGTAGAAAAAAAAGTGTTGCACGTCATATGCATTTCTTTCAACCCTCAGTTCTTGTTCAAGATCCACATCACAGTAAGACCATGGCACTGGTGTGTTAAATAGGCCACACCTTGATAACACAGCTGATGATCTGATTATCATGTTCCACCATTAGGGTGAGAGACACCATCACGAGGCCTTCAGCAAATCAAAATTTATTTTTAAAAACAACACCGTGACAGGAGCTACAGCCAATCACACTACCACAACAACCCTCGGTGTGTTTTGCCTCTCTATCATAGAGCACTAGTTACTGCCAAAAGTAACAGAGTTATTGCAGCATCCAAACACTGCACACAACAAAACTGCTTTGGCTTTGTGCTGTACACAAAATATTTTAACTGTAAGGAAAGTGAGCTGGGATTAGGCCGTCATGAGGTAGTTTTACCTTTCTGATGAGGTTGGCTCAAGCAAGCAGGATGCATGTTAAATTTGTGTATACCTCGTATCTATATGTGTTTAATCATTCCTTTGTGCACCTTACATTCTATGATTTGGTACAGGGACATTGACTTCAGGGAGCACAACGTAAACACAGCACACAGAGATCGCACTTACAGTTGGCTCTTAGTTTTTAATTACAGTGCATACCATCAATTCCTATGAACTGAAAGCAACACAGATGGCAGCAGTGGCCCTGAAGCGAGCTGCTTTCTGCATCAACAATCTGCAAATGCCGTTGGTACGGACTGTTTTCATTTGGACATCAGTGTCCATGCAGTGGCATCCAACCTGTTGACCTCCGTCCATTCCATTACCGTTCCTCTCATCATCTGTCTACTTTCAGACCATGTGACATTAACATGTCACATGGTCTAAAAGTGTTTTGGCCTTGGCTCTCTATGAGCTGTGCTTTATACAATAGTGATTTCATCTAAGGTCCTAAAACAGGAGCTCGGTAATTGCAGTTTGCCTTGGTTATTAGGAACCGTTTTGAGACCCAACCCATTAAGTTAGTTTACTTGCAGTTACATGAAATGACTGATGTTTTTATTTTACCATCATCTTTCACAATGTAGATACATTGCGGCAGAATGGAGATCAGACAGAGACCAGCCATGTTTCTTCCACCTAGGTTGTGCCATCTATTCATTTCCCTAATCAAGACAAGCTATAGTCTTTCTCTCATCTGCATATGTAGAGCACCAGGAACCAATGGTCATTCTCTTTGATTCAGCAAATCAAACGACAACAACGCCTTCAGATGACCTGCCAACAGTCAAGGCTGACTTTGTCTCAACCTCATGCTGATTTGAAGCTGCCCCTTCCTTTCCAGGTCTCATACCATCCTCACCTCGCCTGCAACATCTGCCTGAGAGCGCAGCTGTTGCTGCTGGTGTCTAGGACCATCAAGGTTGTCTGCGGTGGAAGATTCTAACAGTACCTTACCTTGGGATCAAAGATTTGTGATATAACCTGCAGACGCATCTTTGCACTTCAGAATCTATTGTCCCAGCTGACAACTGCTGTTATCAGAGAAAAAGTACGTGGGTGGAAACACCAGACAAGCCTCCACCTTGGTGGAATATGTTTTGCTCTTGCAGATGGGAGTCTACAGGTCCTTCTATTCACAACCCTGAAGTGCGTAACGTCTGCCTGTCGCTTGCTATTTTGCAACCCCGCTTCGCAGCATCGGTTTGGTGTGAGCCGCTCCTTTCCTTCGTCTGTGCCACCATCAGCCCGAGCGAGAGCACGTGAACCCAGCCATTTTGTTCGAACCCCCTGCTTGTGACAAATTTCCCCAGCCGGAGCAGAGTGTTCATACCCAGACACTGTGAAACAAACATGCTCTTATTCTTCCCAGGAGAAACTCCAGACTGTAGCGTGACACCCCAATGGCTGTTTCACTAAGGAAAGCTACTTGGTTCCAGAGCTTTTTTAGAGCAGAGATATCCCTACCCATTTGCTGCCATCAGCTGTCTGAACAGAAATTGACACAGGCAATGTGTGTGTGTCCCACTCACTAATAGGCTTTAACTTTATTTGGCAAATTTTTCTGGCTCTGTTTTTCCCATCCTTGGAAAGTTTCCTTTGAGTACTGGTGGTGAGTACCTCCATTGTTCACACTTTTAAATCCCTTTTCGGCTCTCTGTTCGGCAACCCTCTCTTCTTTCTCTTTATTTAGCTAGAATTTGTTTGTTTGCCAAGTATCTCGAGTGTCTACTATTTATCTTTGAGTTGCTGATAAACCCACGTGATCTGCAACCTTCCTCTCCATTCCTCTTGAACAGCAACTTTGTGTGGCGGCTTTTCCTCTCTGTCCCTCACAAGACGTCGCGTTGTACAGATTGGGGGAAACAAATCTGTCTGCGATGGTATGCGCACAGCTTTACAGCCATGCCTACAATTGCACAATTATGGCACAAAAGGAAAGATGCCATGTCTGGATCTGCCATCCTTAGTATGAGACTTGACATACTGGGAAATTTGGATTTGTCTTTCTTAATTTTATGGCCAATCTAGATTGCACTTTTCCAGTTGGGTTGGTAAAGTGTTTAGGTGGCTGACCATAGTGGAATGGTGTTTCCCTTGAAATGGCTATGTTGGTTTTCTTCCTAGGTCAGTGTTTGCACTATTGAGGGCACGAATCCATGTGTCAATCAGGCATGTTCCCAACTGACTGGTACATATTAATATGTCATGTTGATGTCACAGCTGGTGGTGACAACTGCCAATCTCTTCTCCCACACACTCGATTGAACCTGTTAGAGAGCAAAAGCTTGGTGAAATATAATTAAGCTCACCCATTCAAACCTGCTCTATGAGCACAAGCACCAGCTCTCTAAGTGTGGTTTCAGCTTGTGTTCAGAGAACTATGATGTGACTATGTTTACATGCACTCCAATATTTCAATATCACTCCAAGTATGACGCTATTCCGAATTCCATACATGTCATGTAAACAGCATATTCCAGTTGATTTTCCAAATTAGGCCTCATTCTGAATGTAGCATTATTCCACTAAGATATGGGATAACACATCTAGCTACTCAATCATTCTCATTACCAATGGCCATTTATCTAAAAGAGAAGCAGTAGATCATTGTTTTTGTGCTGTTTTGGCCACTCAGTGTGGACAGGGTCAGGGATGGAAAACATTTCAGCATGTGAACAGCGTTTATCCACATTAGTGTGGACATTAGCAGTCCATGACGCACTTGTGTCAAAGAAAGTACAGGAGGTAATAAATTATTTCCACACAGCTTTACTTCATATTTCACCTTGGACTGTTTATTTACCAAGGTGACTGTATGAGTCTTTCACAATCGGAAAGGGTATAAATGATTTACTCTTTGCATAAGGGGTACATAAGTAAATTTTATGTTGTCTTTTATGAGATTTTACATGAAGATTTTATTGACAATTTGAACCATTTTACAATCTCCATCCTTGTTAAACACAGATTACTTACATATTACATCAAAATGCAAACACCTAGGCCACATTTGTTCCTGTCATTACACTCCACCTTGAATTTAAGATTAATTGGATAATAATTCTGCACATTTTAGGGACTATATAAACTACACTTCTTCAGAGCTGCTTTGCTGTCACTTAGCCTTTCTGCTACAATAGTCCCCATCAAGAAACGCCTGTGCACTGTATCTCTTATGTGTATTCTCTCAGACGTAGCAGGGGGATTCTTCCAGTGAAATAATTCCACCTTAACTGTGCTTAGTAATAATTTAACATCCTTGTGTGACAGTGGAGATGGGAGCAGAATTACCCTGGGGGCCATTTTCTACTGTGCTTTACATCAATAACATTCAAACATTAGATCAAATAGGCCTATACAAACATATACACAGTGCTACTCATGCAGATCTTCAGATTTCTCAAGGAAACGCCCACTAGCTCCAAGGGGAGCATTAGCTAAAGTGGTCTGAAACTGCAGAGACAATAAAAACACATTTCAGAAATTCTGAAGTATATGCAAACTACCACGATACCATGCCGATGATCAAATTCAACCATCTGATTAGCTGTAACAGCAGGAGTGGTCAAAAACAAGCAGACATTTTTTGTAGCAAAATGCCATGGCACACTAATCAACAACAAACAGCTTTTGGAAACACAAAAATATGGCCCTAGTTTTATAGATACGTCGTCATGAATGACTCAGTATGCTCTTAAGCATTAATTCTGGCATTATGTTTACTTTTTCAGTGTTGGACTTGCGTATTCAAAGTTACAGTTCGCCCAGATATTCTTCAGAAGCTGTTTGGCTCTGATGAGATTCCTCTTGCCCACGGACAGAATATCAAAGTACTGCTGAGGTCTGGAGAGTCTTGGTAATGTTTGGATCAATATGTCTGCTCTTTGCAGATGATGCCGTGTTTCTGGCTTCACTTGAATTTGCTTTGGAGCAGTTGGGTGCTCAGAGTGACGCAGTTAGAGTGAGTGTAAGAACCAAAGTGCACTGCATGGACAAAACTATGTGGGCCCACAAACAAATTATGTGAACACCAAACCACATTATACTTGTGTGACTGTTGAACTCTTTCCAAAACTACAGCCATTGATGTGCTGTGCTGGAACCTGGCTGCAGGAAGTTGCTTCTGTTGAGCGACAAAAGCATTTATAATATCATTGCACTAATGTTGGGCAATAAGGCTATGCCAGAGGTGTAGTGCAATTTGTTTAAGCACTGGAGCGTACACAAGGGTAAGCTGTGGCTCATTTAAAACACTGTTCATGGTGGCAAGTTTACATACATTAGTCAAATGTAACTGACCACACGATCAAATGGTTAGACTGACTTTAGGAATAGCATCATTATATTGAGAATATTACCCGGCAGCCGGCAACACAGCTAGCTAAGCAGTATGAGTAGGTGATACCGTGGCTGCAGTAGGTGGTAATTAGCGTAGCATTAAGCAATGTAGGTGAATGAACACAAACAGTTCATGTTTTGAATGATTTCATTTGCTTACTTGTGCAGAGCAAATGGAGCCACATTGAAAACATCCATTCTGAGGAGAAGTTGCAGCGCAGGCAGAGGTCAAGCTCATCTAACAGGCAATGAAATTTTTCCCAAGCAAGCTTTTATTTCCTGCAGGCTTTGCGGATGCAACACAAGCTGGCCAAGTTTAACAGGTGGACTTTGTAAGGTTTCTTAACAAATGCAATCTCAAATAGAGAAACTGTCAGAAGCACTGCTGATGAAAGAAAGGCTGTTTTGCTGTCTCTTCACCTGTACTAGTTCAGTTAGATGGAGACTAAAAAAGAAAGCTAATTCACTGGGCTACTCAAAGCCCTGCCCTTTAATGTCGACATGGCAACATTCCATTTGTTTTATCGGCTCTATTGCATGACATATACTTTCATGATTATTGGATTTTCAAACGCTTTAAAAAATATATATGAAATTAAGACATATTATGCGAACTACAACTATTCTATTTCTTCACCTGGACAAAAAAAAGTGGAAGAGCGTCATTCTGGTGCACTCCAGCAGCACAACACCAATGGGTTTGGCTAGCAGTGATGTTCCAGCTCATCTCAAAGGGGTTCAGCAGGGTTTAAGTCCGAGTTCTGAGCAAAACGGTCAAGTTTTCTCTAGACTTCACTTTGCACACTGGAGCACTGTCATGTTGAAACAGGAAAGGGCCTTCTCGAAACTGTTGCACTATCATACAATAAAAAAAAAAAAAAAAAATCCTAGGAGGCGAATCCAAACCAGCAAAAACAGAAACAGTCCAAAAGCAATCAGATGTCTACATGTATGGACAAGGATGACTTGTCCTACATCATCCAAGTGGACGTGTGCTGTCCAATCAGAAAAAAAAAAAAAAAAAAAAACACCCAGGACAAGCCAGAAGGGGAAATATCTGGTGTCTGTACTGCACTGCTTGCTGTGCTGCCAAACAAAACGGATGCATGAATGGATAGATAGATGGACGGACGAGTGTGGATCAGCGGTTGGAAGGTGACTGATCGTGGTTATGCTTGACGTTTTTTTTCCTGGTGCTCCTCAGAGCACTTCTCAGTAAGAATGTCTGATAAAATAATAAAAAAAAAACAATGAAAAAGAAATAAAATGAGAGAAATGTAGAAGGTTTTCTCTTTGTGGCGAATGGCAGAGGTAGTCATGACTGATGAGCGAAGCTGTTCTCTGTCAGCTGAGGGGACAATTTGTGTACTGCAAAGAAATACAATGCCATCTAATCTGTGGCTTATCATGGTACTTTAACATGAATCCACGATGGTAAAAAAAAAGGATTATTTTTCTTCTACAATAAAAGTTTTCAAGCTTTGTAAGTTGTCAGGTTTTTTTTTTTTTTTTTCTCACATAATACAGTCCGCTTCCTCTCTCAGGCCTCAAGCTAAGGAGCATGGAGTCTCGAGTGTGCAAAAGAGATGTCTGCACACATTGTCTTTGCAGTGCCATGTCTTTGGCAAGAGGGCATCCACAGTTTACAAGGCTTGCCTTCAATTTTACTCATCAAACAATGGTTGTGTACACAGCCCATTCAAGGCAGGGAAAACGCAACACAACGTGACAAGAACATCAAGCATTCGGCCATCTGGGAAGGAAGAGTGCCAAATAATGACTCCTTAGTGATTATAGAAGCACTATTCTTTTTCTCTTCTGTCACACCCCCCAAAAAATAGTGGATGAAGGAGAAATATGTGTGATTATTGATCTTGCCGTGTGTTTCTGTGACACTGGTCAGCTTCTCCTTGCCTATGTGAAAAGGAAACGGCGAGGTCGAATTTTCAACATGGAGGAGAAAAAGCTGCCAGTTCAAAAGATGCTGATTGATTTAAAAGGCCCTCCTCCCACCCTTAACTCACTGCCATGCAATTTATTTTCCACTTGCTTTTGTTGCCACCAGGGCCAGGCTCCTTCCTGACCTCAGAAAGGCCGGTCATTAAGATTGAAATCTTCACCACATAAAATTTTATTTGAAATCAATTCGCTGACCTTCGCTCTGCAAAGGCAAACGCATTGTCGAACGCGTCCTGATTTGAGGAACGGTGTTGAACAAGTTTTGTATATCCTTATTAATCAGTGTTCTGTGAGGGATACCGAAGAGGTTAAAACTTCATCAGGATCGTTTTTTGACTTCTAATGAGTGTTGTAACCTTTGTGGAAGTGAATCTTGATCAAAATCTTTAGTATTTTGCGAGTGATTAAAATCAACAGCGCTTTTCGCACAGATTTCGATGCTTTTCCCAACTACTGTGCGAATGAGCGAATGCACAGATAAACGTAAGGACGGAGAGGGACTTGATTCAGCTGAATGTACAGTATACAGCCAAGCAAACTATTCTCGTCTGACAGTGTTGCCCCAGGCTCTGTTTCACAGCAGACAGATGGAAAGAAACATCACCACAGCATGTACAATCGCCGTTCATCAAACAACACACAAAGGCTGTTTTAACAGTCAGCTACTTCTTAAGAAAGCTCTCCACGAAAGCAGAATTGATAGAGTTTAGGCATCCATCTTGAAAAGGAAGCGCTGTCACGATGATATCCGTTGATGTGCTGCATGTGTTTTGAGCATTTGTAATATTTGTGTTTATTTTGAGCAAAAAGTGACAGATAAAAGTGAGCAGGTGAAACATTTGTTCTTCTCTTGCACTACAAATTGATCTCGCGCTGTTGTTGTTTTGTTTTTTTTTGTTACAGAAAGCAGATGTGTGATGTACATGAAACAGAGCAGAACAGCAGCACACTATGACTGCTTCATCATTAATTCAAGCGCGAGGCAGAGTCACACCAACGTATGTTGTCATTAACTGACACTCTCACAGCCATGCTTCATCAAACGATGATCACGTTTAGTTTGCACTATTTATAACAGCTGTTTATGGTTATAACGTAAAGTTTTAGTACAAAGACCGTCATATGTCAGTGTTGAAAATAGCTGATTCATAAATTATTAATGGACATTGTTGTTTTCACATTGACAGGCCTTTTTTTGATTTTTGGCCAAGTCCTACCATAACCACATTTTGAAATGAACTCTGAAAGGAAAGGTATTAAGGCTGTTCTTACAAAGAAAACACAAGAGCATTATGACAAGAGTACCCTGACTTGTTATTGTGCCAAACGCAATTAGCAGTCTAGCACCTGTCAGACACACATGACATAACAAAACCACAGAGAAGTCAACCAAACCCATGCAACGCTTGTATATGCAATTAGTAGATTTCTACAAGACATTAACACACATTTGAATCAGCTCCTGTGTAGCAATAACCTGTACCTCTCTCTCTCTCTCATACACACACACACACACACACACACACACACACACACATATTAATTTGCCAGTGGAACATTAGGTGAGGACATGTCAACTGACAATAATGGTGGTTCACAGTGCTGGCTGTAGTCTAATTGGTATGTTGCAAATACACGTCACTCAATGTTGGACCCTTCATTAGCCTCAAGAGTTCTGTGCTTTGTGATGAATTCTGCCTCATCCTGCTTTGGTCATGTTTCATCTGACAGGATATTACTGACAGTGCTCTTCTCAGCGAAAGAGTTTCATGTCGACGCAAGGCTGACTGGTTGATCAAACACAGCAACGTTTAACGCTTCGTACTCAAATAAAAGCGCGCTTAGGGCACTTGATCACATGCAACCCTTGGCTGGTAATATAAATTAGAGCAACTACACCCTTTTCTTTAGTCAGGTTTCACATGACAAGGCCAATTTGGACGTTTTAGTTCCTATAGCATCACCCATTGAAGTGACAAAATACAGAGTCTTTTAAAGTATTTAACTGACAAAACCCCTACAATGCAATTTCTGGGTAAAGTGCCATAATAGCAATAATAGTCAAAGTCTGAGATCAACAGAAATGCCCCTTATTGGTCAGCCCAACTCTCTGTTTCTTCCTAAATCGGATCAACACTAGGATGTGAACACTGAAAGCAAAAAGAATCTAGAAATGGCATTATTTTCATATGTGGACACCACAGATTTTAAATTATTGGTAGCAGTCAAAGCAATAGTCTAAAATGCATGACCCTCTGAGGCCTTTTTTGCCATTTTGCTCCAGACATGACGCACTGTAATCGTCTTGCCTGAAGGCTTTATTTATCTTCTTCACTATCTGCTGCTCTGAATGAAATTACACTCATGCATACAGCATTTTCACCCTGTACAGAAAAGTTCAAATATTATTTCACTCAGGGTGTCTTTTGTCTATCTCTGGTTTCTAAACCATTTCTCTGAAAATCTTCCTCTGTTGCCAATAAGGTGAAAGCAAATATTGAACTGTCGTCGCTCCGTCCACTCCATCTTTCTCAAAATCTTTTTTCTTTCTCCAGAGATCCTTGAGAAAGTGGAAGAGAAAGAAACAGACACAAAGAAATGAGTGCAATAGAGATAGTTTCAACTCATTGTGGTAAGTCTCAGTGGTTCTTGAAAGTTGCCATGGATACAAAACCCAGCCTGTATGGATAAGAAAAAAAAAACATGTTTTGTCAGGATGTCTCCAACTCTTCAAAAATGTCTGCTGTATTTTTACAGAATATTCTTTGGACGTACTTGCTCTGCTCTCTTTCTGAGTGACATTATGCTTTTTTTTCTTTTTTTTTTTTTTTTACTGCTAGAAAGATCCACTATTAACAATTAAGACTCTAATGTAAAAAAAAAAAATGCTAGCAATGGAGTAGAATCTATCCTTTCTTGAACCCTCTGGATGTTAATACATGGCAACCTTGCAATTTAGCTCTGCCACCCCTTCTTTCACACATGCCCCTGCCTGTATATTAGTGAATATGCGCTTTCTTCCAATTATTTCCAATTTTTTTCTTTTATTTGAGTGCATAACAACTCATGGATTCTGTGGGAGGCCAACAGCAAGCATGATTAAAGGCAATGTTGTGGAAAAGGTCTACTTGATCATATCTTTAAAAAACAAAAGGAAGCCTTGCTTGTCTCTATAACTGCCAGCGATCCCCCTGGCACGGCGCGGTTTTGATTTAACATGGTGGGAAACAGTTGTTGTATCTGACCGCTCAGACAGAAGACCCAGTCAAAAGTTTTATAAATGTGTTAAGTTAGTTTCAAGCTGATGCTCATTATCCTGTGCAGTGTTTGAGGTCCAGTAAGGGGAAGAAAAATGATCGTACATTCCCTGAGTTCTATATAGAGATACGTGATAGCGCTGTCACATCCCCAAATGGACTTACTGTTGATGTTATGAAACTCAACCCTGAACTGCGATGACCTCCAGAAAGATAACAAGGGGCTGGGGGAAATTTAGCATCGGTGCTGCACACAAGAACAAGAATCTGCGAAAAGAATCAGCGAGTGGACCTTTAAGCTAATCTGCTGCTTCGTTTAAGCTGCTGCAACATTATAACTAAGGATTTTTTTTGCCATGAATAATCAATCAAGGGTAAAACAGTAATCTCCACCAGTGTCAGACAAGTTTTACACACATAAATAGCTATATTTCATGTTGGGGAGTTACAACAGGAGGTTTGATGCATCCTGTAAAATTGGACACAGTGCGTGCAGTAGAGTTCTTCCAATTTATTAGAAGTGCCAAAAGTTTCCTCTGAAAGTTAATTTGAAAATATCAAAATAGCCACATGCACCATGCATGAGGAATCCTGCGCCTTCTGCTATGTGGCTGTGAGATTCTGTGAAGTCCTTGTGAGAGCCTCAGACGCTGACGGTAGAATTAAGAAAACTCATACTGTAGCCTGCTGTGTTTTCTCACTATTCATTTTCAAGTGGACTCAAAGACGGCCCTGCAATTCCCCAGCAGCCGCCTTTAGACTTTAGACAAGTGTCACGTGGCGATAAACAGTCATCTGGCCCCTACCCCTGCACCATTGTCTTCAGGGATGACTGTTGTGACGTGGAATAATGTGAAAGGAATTGAGCATGTGAAGAACGCTGCTTATGAAACCTTGCCAGGGGGCAAACTTGTTAAAATGCAAAGTTACAGCCATTTGTTGTACGAGGCGATGGCAAAGGGACACGGGTAATCAGCTGTAACATGGCGGCGGTGATCGTTTGACCTTTGTGTGACCATAACCCTTTATGACCTCCATAAAAGCACCTGTTAGGATCTACTTCAGGGCATTTAGGGACGGAACACCCATTTAATTTGCAGCAGCAGAACAGTGACAGCTCGGTGATTTGCGATCAGTGATTTTTGAGCCAGTCAATATGTTGCATTGATGTCCGTCTGACATCGTTGCAGCCAGATTCGTTGATGTTTCACTTCAGTGGGTTTTATGGTCATAAGTTCATGTTGTTAAGCAACTTTTTAGCACTTTGTTGACAATGAATATGCGATTCATACCTCAGCATCATTTTAATGAGGCATTTCAGTTACCTTGCCTTTCCCCTTCAATTTTCCAGGTGATCTCTTGTTGCCATTTTAGAATATCTTGCATTTCAAGTGGTCATGGTAATGAGCTGAACTGTGATAAGCTCCTACTGTACAGCGCACATTATTTGACACCATTTTGTACATGGAAACTGTGAACAAAGCCATTATCGGGCTAATTTCTCCTCTCATCCCTGGTAAGAGCTCTGTACAGCCTGTTGACACTCTGGGGAATGTCTGAAAGGAATCTGTGCGTCGCCGTTATTCAGAGGTGTGGATGATCCAGCAGACCTAATTGGGAATGAAAAACAGAAAGGCAGCTCGGTCGAAAAGTGAACAGTGCCCCCCTCTCGCTTTCAGGCGGATCTCTGAAGCGGTGCGGCTACTGCAAACGGCAGAGGCGTCTGTGGTCCACACACAGCCCGCCATCCACCTACATCTCAGCGTAAGCATCTCTCCAACGCAGTGCGGCTTTAAGAGGACCGGGGCTCTTAAATCTGCGGCTGGCTCCTCCTTCAGCCATGATGTCAGTCGCAGGGAGAGCGAGAGGGAGAGAGGAGGGCAGTATTGAGGAACTGAGTTCATACAATACTACTGAGACATCTACAGCTTAGCAGACAGATACGGTGAACCGCCTATCCCGGCTCCTGTAAGTGATGCTGCACTGAGGCACACTTTGATCCAACTCCATTGGGGGGGCGATGCGCTCTCCGCATCCCTCCTTTAAGAGTTTTTTGGGGGAGCGTGCACAACCTTGAATCAGTCAAAACAAGTGGTTACAAAATAAATTTGGTTTAAGCTCTCAGTTTTTCATCAGAACTGCGTTTTTTTTCTTTCTTTTTTTGCGCTCTTGGATTGAAGTTTTACGCGCGGGTCGAGAAGCCTTTAACGCACACGCGTGAGTTCGGCGCCGGCGATTTTAAACTGGCCCGATAAAGTAGGGATTTCAAGGCAAACGTAGGCTAGGGATGCAAAGTTAGTGTAAAACAAGCTTGGATCGATGCGTTATCTCCGCCCGTGGGATTGCGAGCCCAAGACACATGAAGAGGAATTACAGCGTCCTTTTCAAACAAAGTTGATCGCTGTGCGTGATTTTTTTTTGCTCTCCCGCACATGAGGACCGCCGTTTTTTTAGCGCATGGATAAGTTTTTGTAGTGGATAACATTTTTTTTTCTACTTGCAACGCATTCTGCTGCCGCTCCTGATGAGGATCCTTTCCCCCGCTCTTTCCCCGACTTCAGTTTAATTCGTGGCACTTCTTCTTTTTTTTTTGTAAATCAGTGATGTCTCTACGCGACGGCACTCACGGCTGATTTTTGGTCCCATTCGAGCGGAAAAGGTAAGCTCTGCCCCTGATCATGACTTCACTGTGGAAATCAGAATGTGTTTTACTTTGGTGATCTGTGAGCATATGCATGCACACGAACGGTCTGCCTCCCGAGCGCGTTCAGAAGCGCCCGGCAGCCTAATTTATGAGCTCCGTAGAAAATCAAATTGATGTCCCAATACCGGCGCAACTGTGTTTACAGCCGCTGAGAGGACATCCAGCTTGGCCACAATTTAGTGATAGTCTACAAGGCACTTGGATGAATCAGTGTGTTGCGATGGTGGGTCATTTTGATGTTCCCGTGGGTTTTTCCTAGAGCTGCGTCCCCCGTGCACCTGATGTAAATAGAAATGATCCACGGCGCATCGTGGAGAATCTCAAACTGAGCTGCCGCATTATGAATGTGCACCGCGCGGTCGGTCACGACTTCGGGCGTTATTTAGTCTTGCTCAGCACTGATCGCTGGATAGACGGGCCCTACTTTCCAAGAGCACCCGACCGCGGGGGACTTGTCAGTGCAGGTTCCTCAGCAGCTTGGCCGCTGAGCTCGGTGCGTGGGTGCGCGGCAGCAGCGCGCTCCTGGTCAAGCGGTTCAGCTGTCACAGACCGCAACCTCGGGGGCTATCAGTCTGTTCGCGCTCAGACTCCAGGAGAAAATAAAGAAAAAAAAAAAGGCCTTCTCCTAGGAATAGTTGAAACGGTCACGATGTCAATCCCCGCTGGCTTCAAGATTAACCGCCACAGTTGGTTGTTTGGGTTCCTGATATGTCATACCTGCTCAATATGCAATAGCTTATTATTGGGCCCTGTTTTTTATTTTTTATTTTTTTCAAAGACTCCCACAAGGCCCACTGAACTGTATTTGCTGGAGAATTAAATCAAATGGTAATGTGAGCCTTCCCGAGGTGAGCAGCATATTTTGGCTGTCGGCTGAGGCGTTTATATTAAAAGAAGAGGCGGTGAGTGAATGGGAGCAGGCGAGGTATTTGTTGGATTTCGAAAAACGCAATAAAACCATTTGCTCACGCGCATCCGCATCTCAGAGTCACCAGGTAGGTCGGACAGAACAGCTGATCATATTCTGCAACATCCCAACATACTGTACGTGCTACAACCCAACCATCCCACCAATGATCTTCTCTGGCTTTGATCAATTCAGCTAAATAATGACTGATCTGGGAGATGTGGACTTTTGTAAGAAAAGTTGCTCTGAGGAGTTCATAGAGCAGCTCACCTGTAGTCTCAGGGATGCTTCCCAGGTGTTACAGATGTTGCTGTGCTTTTAGCTTTAATCTTACAATGTGTCTGCGGTTTTTCCACTGGAACACATCCAGGCTCACACAGTCACAAGTAGTTAAAATAAAAACTCAGCTGAGAGGTTTTCTGTCAGTTAAAGCCATCTTTGGTTTTAGAGCAGCTTGTTGGTGTCCACAGTACTGCATTAGCTGAATTCACTTCCCGTGAACATTTGAGAGTCCATGATGGTGTCTGCGGCTCAGTTTTCACTTCAAATATGGCCACTTTTTAACATCTGAAAATGTTCTTTTCAAGGTTTCCACAGTGTTTTTCCTGTATAATTAAAAGAAGAAAATTAGATTTTATAATTATTTTTCAGAATAAAAATGGTGTCACACTAAATTCTTCTGACCTTGTTTAAAATAGTTGCATGTTATTTCATTTGTCCACGATTTAGGATTTTGTCACACTGTCATTACAAATAATGGATTTTTCAAAGTTAACACTCATGATGACGTAAAGCTGAATGATCACGCTCACATTTAGCATTAGGGCTACATTTGCATGCATGGACTGCCCTCTTGAGGTCCATGATTACAAAGATGTAAATGAGTTTGTCGTTTGCTAATGCAGAAGGGTAAGAAATATTACCTAGCGGCCTTTTAATTACACAAGTTGTGCAACTTTTCATAATCCGAGTCTATGTAAGAATTAAGAAACTGACTTAAATGCTAATAGCCACGGGGGTTACGCAGCCAAACAGCTTTGCCAGACAAAATACAAACACTCAGCTACAAACAATGTGACAGAATTTTGATATATCATCTATTTCTTTCTCCGGTTATAAAAGACAGCGTGATGCGCAAATCCCAGTGACACCTGAACTCATCTTTTGTCAGTATTAAATATTTTTAACATTGTCAACGTGGCCATTTATGTCGAGTGTCGTTTTCCTGCACTTTCTCACTTTGCAGCACAACTCAGGTAATGTAGTCATCGTTGAAGTTTCCCAAGAGAAAACAACTTTTATTCCTGCACCGCGTGTAAAGAGAATTGTTCTGGCTGCGTGGACTGAAAAAGAACTGACTGATCTTGACAGAAACCTGGTCTGTCAGGCTGTCAGCGGTCCTTAAAGCTGTTAAAAGAGAAAAAGCCAAAAACAATCAAAAGTATTACTTCTACCGGTGCCCTCTTTTGAGAATCTCTTTGGATCCACAGGCAATATTGATGGATACAACAGTGGTGAAAAGCTGCCTTTGACAGTTAAAGGACTCCAAATGTCTTGGGTCCCAGCCTTAAACTAACTACACTGAAAGTTTCCAGTTGATGGTAGAGGTGAAGGTAGGGGGTGACACTATGTAGCTGCGCGTCTCCCCCTCTTACTGCTACCCTCAGTGGGTGCAAACACCAGGAAGGCCTGTCCATCACACTGTTGTGTAAAGTGATCCAGGGCCGTCCTGCTCCTCTTCACTCTGTGACTCCCAAGAGGGAGGCTTGAGTTTGCCTGCTGGATTCAACCTGCTGTCTGGGGCTCAAAATAGCATTTCAGGAGACTAGTGAAATGTAAGCAAAGGAGACACTCTGACTGACACCTAGGATTTCTCTCTCCCTCCCCTTACTTTTTTTTCCCCTCCAGCACAATTCCTTCTCTCACCTAGCCTATCCCTCATGGACAGGCTTATAAAGAGTTGTGACAAGTGAAAAGCCATGCAGATTTGGGAAAATCATGGTTGTGAGAAAGCACCCACATGGAGTTAATAGAATAAGAGGAATAAACAAGATAGGCAGCACTGTGTTAGGACATGTGCCTCTAAAAAACATCTTAACTTCATGATTTTAGCATTTTAGCTTTGTGTTTGAAGAGAAATGGCTCCATATATCTATCTACCGTCGTGTATACATAAATATCTCCTACACTCGTAAAATTTTGTCTCTTAACGTCACATTAGCATTGCCAGGGTGCCTTTTTGTTACTACATTTGTACTCCTGCATGTACTCTGAGTCAGAACCATACTATACCCCTTCATACTGCGGAACATTATTGTCACTTACAAGGGAGAGGAAATCTAGATCATGCTTTGATCTTTTCTTTTTTTTCACTTCGGAGAATCACATCCCATTTAAGGATGTAATTTAAACTTCATTATGCGTCGAGCGAGCTCAGCCTTGGACTGCCTGGCGATCATCACAGTAAAGCAATCGCTGCTCATTCTCAGAGAGATGCACACTTCAAAGTGAAGGGTGTCACAGTTTCTAATGGGATATATCTCATCAATATTTTGACATGACAGTATAACACTGACTGTGCTGTATGTGCAGAAAGGCTAACCCTCACACTGATCAATGTCAGCCATGTTTTTTTTTTCCTGCCCAACTGTTCTTTAATGAGTCTCATGCGACTGCTTTATGAAATGTGTGAAAAGAAATCTGTCTTTACAGGTGGCATGAATGCCTTGCAATTGTTGCTGATTCAAAACCAGCTTAATTAAATTCTTATTTTTAATCAATTCCCCTTTGTCGGTAGGCCGAGAGCTTCAATGGCTGTGAATGTGGTTGCCTTGCCAATTTAGAGGACCCCTGTGGTGCAGTTTAGGTAGTCATACCTTTCCTACTGGATATTGTTTGACTCATGTAAATAGATGGAAGGAAATTTCATAAAGAGGAAATATTACGGTTCCCAAAGAGCTATTTGCAGTCCCTTGTTACTGCAGGTATGTATGAGTTTTCAGCACCAGCTGTGCATCGTTCCTGTGATGGCTGTCACACATTTCTGCCATTCTTTGAAGGAAACGGACATTTGATTTCAAGGCAGCTGCCTCGTAAATAGGACCCAATATCTCGAGGAAAATCATATGAGGTTGATAAACACTCAGGGGCTTGGTGGGCCTAAACACACAGGGGAATATGAGCAATGAAATTATATTAGTCGTTAAATATATTGCGCTGGAATACACATGGGGGGCCAGAATTATTATGAGAAGTAAACATAGCTGTGCATTGGTGGCTTCTCCCTGAAATGTCATGGCACACTAAAAACAATCTAAAGACCAGTAATGTAATTCTGTTGTTACACTGCAAATACTTCTGAACAGGGATCGGCTTTTGAAATTACACTGCATTACCACCACTGCAATGTCAAAAGCCTGTGTGGTCGAGCCTTCATGGAGGCCAGTGGAAATGTGGAATTTCATGTATAAAAGACATGCAAGAATGGATTCAATAAATGAATAAGTCCAAATGTCAGCCAGCAAACCACATGTAAGTAACTCCCATAATAACTGACTAAATAACCTACTAATTAACTGGTGGAAGGCAGTCAATATTTCATGCTAGCATATACTGGCAGGGAAAGCATTGCAGAATGTGACTCCTTCATCATCTTCCAATGACCTACTTGGGTTTTGGCAATTGGGGGTTTTGCCCTTTGGCAAGCTTTTGCACGTATAAAACAATTAAAGATTTTGCAGAACAACAGCATCAAATGAAGTGGTACCCAGCACGAGACGACTTATTAATGAATCATGTTCAGTGATGGTGAAGCCATCTGCACTGCGCTTTCCGTTAAGGCTTTTATCACAGGCGTCGTTCAGTGCGAACAGTGAACTGTACGCTGTTTAAATTTGATGTCGGAGAAAACACATTCGTCCGGATGTAATGAAGTTATGATTTAATTTCACTAATTTGGCTGATGGCGGCTCACACAATAAATAATTTCACATTGTTGTCTCTTTCCACCGCGGTTGCTCTAAACAGTGCTCTTATCATATTGCGCGTGTTTACACACATGGGCGTTCATGAAATATTTGCGAGCTCAATTGTTTACATTCAGGGCAAATGAGGTTGTCCATTAATAGCTGCTGTCAAGCGGTACTACTGCAAGTGTGTGTGTGTGTGTGTGTTCATGCATGGAAGCACTGACGCTTAAGGCTCAATTCTGCTGCCTTCAAATCAGCTGAAGACTGGATGTGAGGTGCACTCTATGAAGACACCACTGCACCATATTGACTCACATTGACTCAGATATGAATTAAGTTCATCACTGTGCCGTGTCCCATTTTTTTCATGCACGGTAGTTTGTGAACGAGCGTTCAAAGCAAACAATTTTATCACAACAGTGAACTGAGCTGCTTTCATGCTTCTCAATAAAAAAATCTGAAAGGGTTCATTATGGTGATGAAATGGATTGATGGAATACGTGAACTACTAACCTTTATGTGTCCGCTTGCTCAATGGATGTCATCAAAGGTTAATTGTGTAAAACCGCCGTTAATTTGCTCTCAAAGACATGGGAAGGATGTGCGCTCGTAACTATTTAGAATGAATAGGTCAAGTTGAAAACTCTCCGTGAGGGAAAATAGTACTAATTACAGCAGAACTTGAAAGCCATGTAATTTTGTGCATTGACATTGTGTGTTCTGTCTTTCTCTCTCTTTTCTCCTCTCTCTTGCTTCTCTTGTGGCAGAATTGCTGCTGTAGAAGTGAAGCTCCCATACACTCTTGAGTATGGACTTAGCAAGTCAGGCTCATGTGCTGGTGGTCTTGCTCACCTGCGTGGTCTTGCTATGCCGGGCCCAGGAGAGGGACTACACGGTGAAGGAGGAGCAGCCGGAGAACGTCCGCATCGGGAACCTGCGCAAGGACCTGGACCTCAACCTAGACCCCAACATCAGGCTGTCCTCACCGCTGCAGTTCAAGCCTGTGTACAAGACGGGTGACGTGCCTTTGGTGAGGGTGGAGGCCAACACGGGGGAGATCTTTACCACCAATCACAGAATCGACCGGGAGAAGCTGTGCTCTGGGGTCTTCGCTGAGAAACGCTGCTACTATGAGATTGAGGTGGCCGTGCTGCCCGATGAGATCTTCCGGTTGGTCAAGATCCGCTTCCTGATCGAGGATGTAAATGACAACGCGCCCCTTTTCCAGTCCACTGTAATAAACATCTCCATCCCAGAGAACACAGCCATCAACACCCGATACCCGGTGCCCTCTGCATTTGACCCTGATGTGGGAATCAATGGGATCCAACATTATGAACTGGTCAAGGTGAGGCTCGCCCCTGTTTCATCTCTCACATACTGTATATAAAAAGAAAACAAACAGGTATTGTTTGTTTTCAGGGTGGCCTCAGTTATCTTAATTTGACACAAGACATATAAATGGAGGGGAGGTGGGTGGTAACTGTTTGGAAGCACATTCACAATCACTATTGGAAGTGTGTGTGGTTGCAAACATGGGGCTCGAGCTCTTATGCGGAGTTGCTTTTTGATTAGTGAAACTGACATTTTCGGCTTATGTGACTACATCTATAAAAACAACACAGCTTTCTAAATCACTGTGGGCTTCGTGTTGATATGAAGCCCAGTTCTGGAGGTCCGTTTCCTTCATTTATGAATGTTGATTTTGGACTGCTCCAGCCTCTGAGAGCATACCAGCCGTGACTCCTATCTGTTTTATTTGATATTTGCTGAACTGCCAGCTGTAATTAGATAATTAATAAAAACAAGTGTCTGAAGCTGAATTTCCAAGTACACAAAGAGTCACTCCACTAAATCTGAAGTTGATAGAGGCTATTACTGTATGTCCCCAGTCTCATGTCTAAACTAAAAGCCATCTTGTACAAATTAATTTAGCTCAATCGTGAATGGGTGAAAGATATTGAAAGCGAAGGACGTGGGCCTGAAGCCTCCTCATGTTGGTAAAGTCTTCAAGTTATTGGTTTGTTTTATGGACTTAATAGAATAAATTGCTTTTTGTAAAAATAAATTGGCTTTTCAGAAATCCAAGTGCAGAACAATTACATCCATGCCTTTGATAAACCAAACACCACAGTGGCAATCTATCTTGAAGAGAGACTCTTACAAAAAGCCAAAACAGAAATTATTAAATGAATTGTTTTATCAAATTATCCAATGGATGACAAGCAGAACATTATTAGTTAGCACACATATTATTGATGAATCACCGCAATGCCTGCAGCATGCCACCACCTGTCTATATCAAGTCTGATTATTTGACTATTAATCAGGACGTTCGTGCAATATTTTCTTGGCTAGATTTTTCACCCCATATGGTGTAATATGATTCATATTCTGCATTATAGCTTCTCCTGTAAACCTGCTATATAGCTATAGAGCAGTAGTGCTGGGGTGTACATCCATACAGGAAATTAATTTGGACTCGTTGAAAATATGACCTACTTTTTCATGAGGGGGAATATGTCATGAAGCCTGCTGTGTTTTATACCAGCCATTAACATGTCCATATGCTTTATTTAATTATGAGAGAAGGCTGTAAAGACGGGGAAGTTTTCACCATGTACAGTAATATCAGAGAACATGCAGTAGAAAGTGCACACACAGCATATACTGCGTGTCCAATTTCCAGCAACAGGTTACATGTGCTAGTCGATCCAAGCAAGTGAGAAGGAATGTACTATATTATGTTAATGGGTATCTCATGCAGAACTAGCAAAAGCTTTTCTTCATCATCTAATTGATACTTTATTAAACTGTGGTGCAATATTCCCTGTTGCCTAATGGAGTAAGCCCTAAATCTAGAAATGTAGGATAATATCATGCATTCTTCATTTATAGTCTAGACAACACTGTGTGCTTTGCGGATAGATGAATATTGGAGATGACACAAGCTGTTACAAATGAAGTGTAATTAAAGAGGGAGATGCAAGCACTCTGGAGGAAACCCTAAACATAATAAATAAAGAAAGGTTACTGGATTTGAGAGCATGCTGCGAGACAGAAATGACAAGTCCATCTTGAAGCCTCAGATGAAGTTAACACTGGGTTGGAATGAACAGAATCGTTGCTGTCTGCCTTGAATACCAATTTGCATTTTTAAAGAGCCCCACTGCCAAGGCCTCTCCAGCGCAATGTCCTGAATTGTTTATGCCTGGAAAATCACCAACCAAATGTTCTGCTCATTATGATGATCATCTGCAATCATTTTTTTTTGCCCTTTCCACAATATAAAGCTTTCTAAAACCCTCGCCTAGACTGTGGTTGGATTATCTTTAGCAGGAAAGTCTTCTCAGAGCATCCTCGGCACTTCGTCCCTGATTCAGTTCTTCTAATTTCACTTGTACTGTACCCGAGATTAATTTCCTTGTGTTTCAGGTTCTGTATGAGTAAAACACAGGGAGAAGCATTAAAGGAGCAAGAAACATTTTCAACCTTTGGTATCTTTTATTTCAGAAGTGCAGTAGAAAGCCAAGGGTTTAGTGGGGAAGGAATGTGCAAGCATTTCCTAGAATAGCTCTTGGCCGCTAAGCCACCCTTGGACTATCTTTGTATGGTCCTGTGAGATTTGTCTCAGAAGCTCCCTCAGATTCATAGTTTGCCCAGTTTTCTTGTGTTGTGCTGGGCACGGTGCTGAAATTGCTACCATTGTGTAGCACAGTGAGCCACACTCAATTGTCTGCCTCTCCACATGTAGCATGCCTGAGTTGTCAACATACAGAACAAATGAAAGAAACATGCTAGCCTCTTTTTGTACAACTTTGTCCTTTTCCAAAGCTACGAGGGACAACGGGTAATTTCATCCTACACAGTGCTCCAGCCCCATACATAATGGGTGGTAATCACACTTTGAGTGAAACTCTGCCATCAGTGTAGTGCAGTGGTGTGTTACGTCACCTGAGCTGCAGAGAAGGCGTCCTAAGAAATGGACAAGGTCAGAGAAAGCAATCACATGCATGGATGGAGGAGGATCTCCCATGAAAGCAGATTCAATCACTTTACATATTCACAGGATAACTCGGAGGCCAACACAGAAACATACTCGAGACTAAAGGGGATTCTGCTGTTTGGCCCCTTTCCTTACCCCAGTGATGTATGATTTTGCAGCATCGCACACTACATTAATCCAAGTTGCATCTATGTCAGCATCTTCAGACACATTGAAGGTGGGCGTCTTGTTCAAGTCATTTCATGTAGATCAATGTTCAGCTGCTGGCTGGGCTATGCCTCGCTGACATGGATGATGAAGTGGGTGTCTGTATTTTGGTTGGGCAATCTGGAGGGCTCTTAGACTTAACCTTTTGCCACCTCCCTGGGTTTTTCCTGGGGCACTTAACAATCCACTTGGTTGCAACATGTCTATCTGAAATATACCTAAGATTTTTAAGTGGATGGAGTGGTCTTTTTGCTGGTACTCCAAGTCCGAGCTTGAATAATTTTATTCCTTAACTGATTCTAACTTTGCATTGGAAGATGCAAAATTTATTCAAGCTCCGTACCCAAGTAGCAAGAAAATTTGATTAATGCATTGCATGGTGCCTATAGGCAGTGAATAGGACTTTTGGGCAGAGAGCTCACTGTCAAGCATTTCCAGTTTTCATTAGCATCCTATTTTGACACATTATCCTCTTCTAGGGGTTGACAAAAAGAGACAAACAATTCCCAGCTTCTTTTGTCTTAATTATATGCATGAGATCATGGCCAGGGGCAGAAGTGTATGAGGTATGGAGAAAAAGAATGAGGGAGGAATGAGAGAGAGAGGGGGGCAGAAAGAGAGGGAGTTTCTATCAGCATTATAAAGAGGTGCTATAGCTTGTGATGAATAGCCCTCCCCAGTTAGCCCCATCCATGGGCATCACCGTGACTAGAGTCTTCCTGATATATTCACAGCCCAATCTCAGTCTCCTCTTAGTTTTAATAAGGTCATCAACTTGACTGAAAGATGCATCCACTGATAATCTGAGGAGCTGTCTGCAGAACAGGGTTCAGAGTCATCCTTCCCTCATCATCAGCCACCTCTGCTTCTGTCACTGTCCCTCAGTCATTTTCATTTAAATTAGCCAACTCTGATTGGATTGTGTACGGCACACATCCCACATATACAGCGCCCCGAACCCTCGCTGATCACTGCAGAGACCTGTGGCCCTGTTGTGTGGAATGAATGGCAAGTCATCAAAGTTAATGAAAAAAACGTACCTGTACAGTATATGTACGGCATGATATAAAGTGCACACTTAGCCGTTTAGACAGCTTTGTCCTTCCCGCTCAGCCTTAGGGTTTCCAGTGAGTGATTCACGCTAGTATTTGGCCTTTTCTTAGCCTGCCCTAGATCTTATCACAATCCACCAGACTAATTTTGCATTCAGGAGGATGCACAGCCTGAGAGATAGCTCTCTTCAACTTATTGAAATGCGCTGAGTGCTGTCTTGTCAGTTTTAAAATTGTGTGAAACCAAGACAAAAGCATAGAGGAAATGCTGGCTCATAAATCATCGTGCAGCATTCCCTTTGACACATCCTAACTCAACATCCTACTATTAACATCAGGCTTTGCCAAATATCAGTGTGCAGATACTGAGCTACTGTGCCGAATCTGTGAACTATTCAAACAACTGAGGATTGAGGAGCTTTGTGCGGATGGAGTAGTGCTTAGCAATAGAGCCCCCAGAATGTTGTCTTGGACCTTTCAGTTGTGACAGGAATAGTTCCTCAATGTGCATAAAGATTCAGCGCAGTTCAGTCATAAAGCAGTACGTCTACATTTCCACACGTAGTTTTATGTGCCACGTCCGCTCATCCCTATATGACTTTTGCTCTCCAGAAGGATCACAGAATAAGGTCTGAAAGATCACTGCTGCAGCGTTGGCCGATTTAAGTAGTTCTGTCAATCACTGACATGTTGACAACATTCCCTTGGCAAGCAGTTTTTCACTGTACACAATAATTTACATGCTGCAGCTGCACGTTTCCCTGTGTCGGCTACAACACTGTGCTGGCACGAGGACGGTTCTAGATTTTAAAGCCTACTGAGGACTCTTGTGCTCACAATTTGGTTGAAATGTTCCTTCCTTAAACGAGGAGAATGTATATATCTTAATCTCATTTGATAGCTGTGCCTAGACAGAGTAATCTCTTCCAACATTATGTGCAGCATGAAGCTTATCTCTTTAAAGAGGATGCTTTTTCTTGTTTTACCATGAAACTGCTTCTGACTGAAAGAGCTTCAAAGGGCTTCTTTGTTTCATAATGTGCATGCAGCTCATTCATGGGCTTGATCTTCTTCGTATTTCCTCCCCCTACTCCCTCTTTCTCTCCTTTTCTGTCACTTCTCTCTCTCTCCCTCTCTTGCCTCCCTTTCCTTCCTCTCGCTTCTAATTTGAAAACATGCAGGGATCCATACCATACCCCATCTGAAATAGTAAATATCAGTGCTAATTTTTTGGGTGGAAGGCAATTATTCTTAACAGCCAGTGCCAGTTCCTCTGGTTTCTCATGGGGATTACTTATGCATTTGTTTTCATTTTCCTCCGGCTTTACTTTTGCCTAGATTTAGCTCTTCTTGAGCAAAAAACCTTTCTAATATGCAGGATTTTTCACTCCCTCCTCTTAATCTATGGTGATCTGGTCTTGCAGTGTAGTTAAAATGAGAGCTTATTGGTGTGTCTCAAATTCCTGATGTCTGTCTTCCATTATGAAGCTGCAATGTTGCATGGCTGCCTGGTCTATTCTAACCTGACACAAGATAGGAAGATAGAATGAAATCTCATTTTAGTGAAGGCAGAAGAAACCTGATGAGAGGGGTAGGGTAAAGGGGTAAATGAATTTGAGCAGTAGTTGCAAGAGGGGTGGAGTTGATTGGACTGTTTATTACAATGATCTGTCACATTTTTAAAATGATAAATTAACTGACATTTGCTGTGTTTCTGGGGCTTATGTAGAAGACGCAAGAAATTAGTAAAGTTTTTAAACAAACTGGTGATTAGCATGTTTGAATATGTTTTTGGGTACCCAACTGAGATGAGCAGAGCAGAGCCAAGAACCAGCGGCCTTGTTTAAGAATGTCCTGAGCCATTTAATTTGCTCTTGACATCCATCACTGTCTGAAAGCCTGATTCTAAGAAGGGTTACGAATGAACCTGAGTAACCTAAGGAAATACCTTGACAGGCTGTTTGGCTTTATAAGACTCAACAATTTAAGAACAATAACAATGTCTCAGAATATAGTATCCATCACAAGCGATCTGTACCTTTATTGTTACATTACTCACGTGAAAATGTGATATTCTTACTTGTGGTATTAATGTGTCAGTCACGGCTTTACAATTTACTCAACATATGACCCCCTCTATCCATAGACCCCCAAGTCATGAAAGGAAAAAACAATCAAACCATTTGTGGGACAGTTTGTGTATGTAATATTCACATATGTATATTATGAGTACTAAGCAGAATAAACATAACTCAAAATGCTGTCTTGTCTTTACAGAGTGTCAGCGAGTTTGGCTTAGACATCATTGAGACTCCTGAGGGGGACAAGTGGCCACAGCTAATCGTCCAGCAGAACCTGGATCGCGAGCAGAAGGACACCTTTGTCATGAAGATAAAGGTGGAGGATGGTGGCAACCCTCCCAAGTCCAGCACTGCCATTCTACAAGTCACCATCTCAGATGTCAATGACAATCGTCCCATCTTCAAGGACAGTGAGCTGGAGGTCACAGTACCGGAGAATGCCCCCATGGGGACATCAGTCGCTCAGCTTCACGCCACGGATGCAGACCTGGGTTCCAATGCACAGATCCACTTCGCCTTCAGCAACCAGATCTCTGCCTCAACCAAACGTCACTTTGCCATCGACAGCTCCACAGGACTGATCACTGTGAAGCAGCCACTGGACCGGGAGGTGACTCCTGTTCATAAACTCATCATCCTGGCCAGTGATGGCAGCTCAACCCCCTCCAGAGCCACGGTGATTGTTAATGTAACAGACGTTAACGACAATGTTCCCACCATAGACACTCGCTACATTATCAACCTGGTTAATGGGACTGTTCTCCTGTCTGAGAATGCACCTCTCAACACCAAAATAGCCCTAATCACTGTTACCGACAAGGATGCAGATCTTTACGGCAAAGTCGCTTGCTACACTGACCATGATGTTCCGTTTCGGTTGAAGCCCGTCTTTAATGATCAATTCTTACTAGAGACAGCTGCCCCCCTAGATTATGAGACGACTCGAGAATATGCAATTAAGATAGTGGCCTCGGATAGGGGGACGCCTCCTTTGAACACTTCAGCTATGGTTTTAATTAAAATCAAGGATGAGAACGACAATGCACCCATCTTCCCCCAGCCGGAAATCCAACTTTCCATACCAGAGAACAATGACCCCTCTACACAGTTAATAAAAATCAGCGCCACTGACGCAGACAGTGGACATAATGCTGAGATTATTTATACTCTTGGCCCTGATGCGCCTGATGGGTTTAACATAGACAGACGGTCAGGAATCCTCTCAGTTGGCAAACGACTGGACAGAGAGAAGCAGGAGAGGTACTCATTCACTGTCATAGCGAGGGACAATGGTTCCACGTCCCTGCAGAGCAATGTCACTGTCAGGCTAATCGTCCAGGACCTTAATGACAACAGTCCGGCTTTCACACACCCTGAGTACAACTTCTATGTGCCTGAGAACCTGCCTCTCTATGGAACTGTGGGGTTAATCACAGTGACGGACGCAGATGCGGGAGATAATGCTGTTATAACGCTGTCCATTTTGAACGGGAAAGATAATTTCATCATCGACCCCCAAACCGGTGTGATCAAACCCAATATCACCTTTGACAGGGAGCAGCAGAGCTCCTACACATTTATGGTCAAGGCAGTTGATGGAGGGCAACCCCCAAGCTCCTCCTACGCCAAGGTCACTATCAATGTTGTCGATGTGAACGACAATCGTCCCGTGTTTGTCATCCCATCCTCCAATTATTCATATGACCTAGTGCGAACCAGCACCACCCCTGGCGCTGTGGTCACCAGAGTGTTTGCCATTGACAATGACACAGGTATGAATGCTGAGCTGCAGTACAGTATCATCAGCAGCATCATCATCACATCTAGGGTCTCCCCTCGAGGTCTCTTCGCCATCGACAAAACAACGGGTAACATAACACTGCAGGAGAAAATAGTGGCAGCTGATCAGGGGCTGCATAGGCTAGTTGTCAAGGTCAAAGATCTAGGCCAGCCTGAGTCATTACATGCTATCGCACTTATTCACTTGTTTGTCAATGACACTGTGTCAAATGCTACCTTCATCCAAGAGCAGCTGAGAAAAAGTATGGAGACACCCTTGGACCGTAACATAGGGGACAGTGAGGTAACACCTCAAGCCAATGGATATGTGATTGTTGTCATAGCCATCATAGCAGGGACCATGACTGTCATCTTGGTGATATTTGTGACTGCTTTGGTGCGGTGCCGGCAGACACCCAGACACAAAGTGGTACAGAAGGGCAAGCAGAGTGGCGAGTGGGTGTCACCCAACCAAGACAACCGTCAGATCAAGAAGAAGAAGAAGAGGAAGAAGCGATCCCCCAAGAGCCTCCTCCTGAACTTTGTGACCATAGATGAATCCAAGCCTGACGACCCCACCCATGAGCATGTTAATGGTACACTGGATCTCCCTGTGGAGTTAGAGGAGCAAACCATGGGGAAGTACAACTGGGCCACCACGCCCACCACCTTCAAACCCGACAGCCCAGATTTAGCCAAGCATTACAAGTCCGCGTCCCCTCAGCCTACATTTCAAATCAAACCGCAGACTCCAGTGGCCCCAAAGAAACATCATGTGATCCAGGAGCTCCCCCTGGACAACACGTTCGTGGTGGGCTGTGACTCTCTCTCCAAGTGCTCATCGACTAGCTCCGACCCGTACAGTGTCTCAGAGTGCAGCTGTCAGGGGGGATTCAAGACTGCAGGGCAAATCACCACCCGACAGGTAATTCATGACTTCCTTTTTAAACCCACCCACACTAGTCCCCACTCACACTCCCCTCGCTGTCCCATGGTAGGCGATGTGAAAGGGGGAGGGTGGCGGCATGGAGGTAGGGGATTTTCCCATACAGACCATGACCATGTCTACATGAATGTCATTTGCACTGAAAAATGAGAGTGCTCAAGACTTGCAACGAAACAAAAGAATAAGACATAATTTGTCATAATTGATACAGCAAACCTTTCACTGTACTGATGTCATTAATTCATGTATTCACCCTCCTTCTCAAGCAACCATAGCTGCATAACCATTTTCAAAAGTACATGTGCAGGCTAGTTTGAGATTTAAAAGCTTGAGTAATGGCAGCAGTGCAATTATGATGGCTAGCTATTTTAAACTTCAGTGTGAGTGGTTGGTGGCAATGTAGCCTGATTTAGAGGAGCCTGGGATAGGCGGCAATGATTGAACTCTCTACTGATGTATTTGAGGTCAAGGGCGAATGAAGCTGTGTGCTAATATATTTGACTGACATGTTTAAACACGGCGAGCAAAAAATAAATATGACAGCCAGAGTGATAATTCATCAGGTATTCATTTTTGCAAAGGTAATAGCACAAAACAAAAAAAATAAAAAGTTCCATTGACGCGCTAAAACAACTTGATAAATAATCCCACATTTCGTGGCTTCTGTACTCAAAATATTAAGTGCTGTCTTAACTGTGCCAGTGAGGCTTTGTGGAAGAGAAGCTCATTTGAATGCCAAGGTACAGCAAAGGGCTTATGATTCCCTAAGAGATATGTGCCAAATGCGAAGTGCCCCAATAAATAAAAGCTGGCGAGGGAAATAAATGTAAATCAGAGGTAAGGAGAGGTGGCCTTGCTCAGTGCTGACAGCCACAGCCGAGTGCTGTGGGGAAGACTGAGTACTGCTCGGGGCGGGGAAGGGGGTCACAGGGATCAAGGTGATGCACAGCCTTGAGACCAATATACTTAAACACCAAGGGAGCAGTAGTCCATAAAAAAGCCTGCCAGGCTGACGTTGCATTTAGCCCATAAATGCTCTACCTTAATGACCCCAATTATTGTTATAAATGGCATATGTAGATACATATTCTTTGAATTAGCTTACATAGGAGAGGATGTCATGACATGACAACAAAGGTTTGCTGCTGTAATGTGTTGTAGTTTGTGTCAGAGAGCACACTGAAGATCTTTGCATCTAATACATGACAGAGTATGTGCATGTCGATGTTTGACCCGCTATCAGTAGCACAATGGAACTAATCAAGGCTGACTAGTGTCTGCATGGGGTAGCAAATTACTCATACTGATATGTGTGTATTCATAGTTTTCACCTAGTGTCACACATCCAGGTGAATTTGCTGGCTTTTTCTACCTTTTTTTGCTGCCTTTCTTTCTTTCTTTTTCATTTTGTTTCTTTTCAGATTTCTTCAGGGTTTGGTTGTCGCTTGGTTGCACTGGCTTTCATTTTTGTTACTGTTTTGATCATAATTATCACAACTGCCATTCATCCAATTCTGGGTCAATTTCATGATATTGCATCAATAATTGATTTTGTTTGATGAGGTGCTTCCTTTTGTTTGTGTCTAGCCTCATGTTGCACACAGTTTTCAGATCTTTGGTTCATTTCTGCCTTTTTGCTCCCAGTAAGCTTCTGAGTGACATCTCGCAAGCATTAAAATTCCTTATGACATAGTTTTGGTAAATGACTGTTGATCCCGCGAAGTATTGTGCTTAGGATAATTTATGAAGACACCCACACAGATTTGATAGTCATTCCCTTCAACCACCTTTTATTTAAAACCCTGGTTAAAAGCTATGCTCTGCCATGGTACATTATACATAAGCCTACTACATGCCCTTGGTACCGACGATTTAATTCATAATGTGTTTATACGACACACTGAAGAGTTGTCAGGATGATTTTCCCGTGTAACTGCTAGTGACTGCTCTGAAATATGCAGAAACATTCAGTCAGTGTTCTACAATTTGGAATTATTATCCGTCATGAATTTTATGCATCAAGAATTTAAATTGATTTTCACTTATGTTGCTGATCAGAGAGGAGTATTTTGGTCAGAATAATTTAAAATCAATGAATATATGATTTAGCAAATGTCCTTCCAAATCGCCAGGCTCTGTTTGTGTCAGATTATTTATGTATATATTCATTTCTCTTAGAGAGGTCAGGTACAATCTGGATAACAATCTCATATTTCGGTGTCCCATGCTCCCAGAATTTGGAATATTATCAAGAAAAAAAATCTGTCCTCATTGGTTCTACTCAGCAACCGTATCTTCAGTGATGTTAAGCGGATAATACATCAAAAATTTCTGTCCCCTTGAGCAATTGACAAGTGATGCCTCCCACTTTAGACGTTAGATTTCCCACCAGTTTTAAGTGTGCTTATTTAAAGCCTGTGTCATGGAAAAAATAGCATGAAGCTTCGCCTGATGAGAATCGGTGGCTGCAAAGGTTAATTAAATGCACTAAAGGGTTAATCACTCGTAATACAGTATGATTAAAATCACTGTAATTAGGTTTCGAATGAGGCTGATAAGAAAGAGGAAAAAAGGCAGCCATCCTTTAAGATTATCAGTGATGCCACGTGCTATCCTTGGGTGAGTCACGTCCTCAGGATCTGAAATGACGGGACAATAAATGACCAGCTGTCCTGTTTGTTGAAGCCCTATTATAAATTCATCTCTGTTTGATTTCATCTGTGTGCTTCTTTATAGAAAATCTATTGTCAAAGTCTACAGAAGAAGACTTAAAAACAGCACATTTTCAAACAGTGGCATTGCTTTAATCCGAGGAGGCAAAAAAAAGAGAATATTTTGAGTGCTCTAGAATTTAAGATCATTTCAGGTGTGACTATCCAAACTAAAAGTCCGTCAGTGTTAGCTACCCAGTCTCTCTTGAGCCTAAACCTAATACCAGAAGTCCAAGAGGAAAGATCACAGGCAGGTTGTCGAGGTTTCCTTTTTTGTTCATCAAAGTGACAGATGGTGCTTTACAGTGATCTCTCGTTGCCCCCCACTCTCCCGCACACCTAAAGCGGCTGAAAATAAAGCAGAGGCAAAAAAAACCCACCCATGGAATAACAATGGGGCGGGACGCAGGAGGAGATGATTATGGTTTAAGGTCACCAGAACGTTTTCAGGGACTTTACAGATGTAGCTGATAAAGAGCAAAGCTTGTAAAAATACTTCAGAGACTACAGATTTGTGCCACCATATGGCTTCATTATGCAGCGAGAGCCGTATTTGCAAATGCTTCCTCCCCTCCCTTCTCTTCTCAGTTTTTACGCATCTCATCATTTTCTTTTAACCCCTACCCCATGATATTAGAGGTCAATCTGCCTCCAGTGATGAGGAGCTCTTGTGAGAGTATGTGCTTTAGCGGAGGCAGATCAAATGAGTACCACCCTGCTTGAGTGATCTCAGACATCACCATGAATATGCAGCGAATAAAAAGGCTAATACATTCTTTTGTTTGGCCCATAATTCTGGGGCCACGGAGCACGTAGGGTCACATCTTAACGAAACTAACCTCCTATGAGTCAATGTAGGAGAAACTGCTGTTCGTGTTTTCGTAGTATCACATATGCATACATTACAGTTTGATTAAAAAGCCCTGAGACCATAAGACCGCCGTTGTTGTTATGCCTTATTTATAATGCAATTTACGGTCTCATCTTTATAAAAAGATCATATTATGAGTGTATTAGATAACGAGGGCAGCAGTGGACTAAATTTTGCATATCGTCATTTGTTTGTGTGGGTGACGGTATGGGCCTTTCACACTAGCCACCCATGGTCTGATGACAAAGCGCTTGTGCTGACTCATAGGCTGCACAGCCATGGGGTAGAAGCCACGATTTTAAAAGGCTAACTAGGCTTGTTAATCAAACCTGATGCCAGTATTAAATCCTAGCGACTGATTATGGCTTTATTTTATTTTATTGTCACTGTTTTCATTTTTTTATTTTTTTTTTCGTGTTTCTGTTGAGTCATTGCATCTGTAATCACCGTGCCTTGCTAATGTGAGCACTATCAGGTCAGAATTTTCCTGGCTCAGATATTGGCGGATGTGTTGCTAACCTCCTAAGGAACAGCAAAATGTCATATTCTGTACATATCAGAGGACCCACTGGCAAGGGTCCGAAAGAAAGAGTGGGCCTAAATTGATCCAAATGGCTTTTTGAGGGGAAATGAAGAGTGCTGCACTAGTGTGGTGGGAGACAAAAAGACGAATTGGGAGTGATAATTGGATAAGATTGCATGCTCTGATAAGTACAGGAAAAATGCAAGCTTGTGACACTTGTAGCATTCTTCAAGGAAACCTGACAAGATAATGACTTGATTGCCAGCCGTGCCTTGAAGAATGCTGTTTTTTTTCTTCTTTTTTTTATCTTCTACACTCTCTTCAGAGATTTTTTTTATTCAGTGTTCAGCGTAGCCTCGCACTGATAAGGCTACAGCTTAGGCTGCTCAGAGCTCGATGATATTGTAACTACAATCTCCCTATATCTGTCTGTCTCTCTATATTTCAGGAGACGGCACTGAAACCACCACACTATGGCACACTCTGTGGCACAGGTACAGCTCGCTCCCACAGGATTAAAATCAATCTCTAGCTCCCACTACCTAAAGAGAGAAAAAGAGAGAAAAGAAAATAGAGAGAGAGAGAGAGAGAGAGGGCAGAGGGAGGAAAGAAGGAAGGCGAGAACTGAAGAGGTGAAACAAGTACTTTACTGTCTCTACAGCCTCAAACCCCACCTCTTCATACAGTCGAGAGAAAAGATGAACTTGGAGGGGGAGGGAGGGCGGGAGGGATCTCAGAAAAAGAGAGACACTTCATGTTGCCTGCCTGAATCTTGACAAAGCTCCTCCTGTGAATCTGTTGGAAGTTTGAAATGCTTTATTGAGTCCTATGCTATTACTTACTTGTGTCAGTGAGGATGATACTGTATCCCCTGAACCCTCCTCGAAAAATGTCCCTCTCCAGCACCCACTCTGTAAAATAGGTGTCAAAATACAGTCAGTAGATCTGTAAAGTATGTTTATATGTATGTATGTATATCTATCACAGAGTTGATGGTGTTTATATTTATTGATTCCATTTTTTTTTTTTTTTTTGCTTTGTTTTCAAAACTGCCTGGTGGCCATTTTATTTTCTTACTTTCTGATTTTTGTATTATTTGACGTCGCTCTATCTGGGCGTGCTCATGGAACTAATGACTTCTAATGTATTTATGCTGCAAGGTCTACAACCCGTAGGCTGACGTTAGTATTGAGCCCACATCACAGTGTACCTTTGCTGTCAACTCTCGCCTCTTTCTGCCCCACTTTTGATGCCACTGATAGCACTGTTAGCGAGGAGCGTGGCTAATGTTACAGACATACGCATGGCCCCCACAATACGACCACTTTTGTAGTGCTTTACAACCGTGCTACTGATCGCCATGCTGTTATTACACTGGGAGGAATGGTAGGACAAGTTTAATATGCTGAGCTAAGCCACAATCACAGGGGACTAACTGCTGGGGTTATAATCAAAAGCTGTTTATGTAGGGCAGATTTGAAGAGCACTAAGCCTAACCTTTTGTGTGTTGCTTCCAGTTCGGAAGTGATTTAACCTGTGAGATCCACATTAAAATTACTCCGGATGATAAAAAAAAAAGAAGAATAATCCTCAGGCAGTCTTTAATATGAGTTGGTGGGCTTAAGCAAAAAAAAAAAAAAAAAAAATGACTTGACTTTGTGCACTTATTTACACTGACAAAAGAAATTTTCTGATGAGAGGAACATTGAACACCAAAATGAAAAGGTAATCCAGGCTTCAGTTTGAAAACAGCAATAAGTTAACATTTGGCAGAAAATCCACGACGGTGCACTCACTTCTTCTTAGGGTTTTTGTTCAGAGCATCATTTTGCTTCTACTGTTTCTACACCTATAGAATCATTATGGTACAGTATGTCCTGGCTAGAGTAATTTCTACATTATACACCAGTAACTGGCTTGATGGGTTAGCAGCATTGTTGTTCAATAGTCCTGTTAATTGGTAAGATAACGATTGCTTTGATAGGTAAGGCCTAAACGGCACCTACAGTACATACATATAACCATAGAATTAGACTCGTTAAAATGGACATAGCCTGTGTATTCATTAGGAAATGTACAGATGGACTGGACCAGAGGCTGTTTCCCCTCTCGTGAGAGACTATATATAGTTCATGAAATTACTGCACGGACCGGAAGACTTTTTGATTTAAGTCCAGTCTGAATATGTCATGCTTCTGCAGACTATGTCTATTTTAAAGCTTTTAATTTTATGTGTGTTGCCTCTTTGTGAGGCAGGTTGTTATTATTGAAGGAGGTTATATTCATGTAATTATGGTATCAAATGTATTCACTACTGCGTAGGAGCCACAGTATGAAATATACATAGCATCCTAGCACTGTGTAATGATTAGATTTGCCTGATCTTTGGGGAAAAGAAAAAAAAATATCATACATGGGGAGAGCTTTTGTCCTTGTAAGGGAGACAGACAACCTCACTTTTATTCAATGTGAAGTACAATATGCACCTTACATGATCTTTGTAATTGACTTTGATTTGCCAGTGTGGAGAAAACTGTAAATGTTTTGTTTATGTATGTGTGCGCTTCTGAAATTTATTAAAGTCTTTTGCATTGTATTGCATATTTTGACGACTCTTCTTATTCATTGTTTTTGCGCATCCAACATTAGGCTGCATCACTCAGATCAGTTTTCTGCACACTATACTGTATCTGCTTTGTGAGAAGACTAAAATGAGGCGAAACACACGCTGGAGAATAATCATTTGTTTTTCTCATACACAGTTCGCCAGCAGCATACAGTACATGTCAAACAGGCTGTGGCCTGCAGACGTATGTGTGGCTGTGTTGGTTTGGACACCATTAACTGTCTCATTTCAGCCATAGAAATACTGTGCACACCTCCTTTCTTCTACATTTTGCAACAATATAGCACTTAACTAGGAGGAAGAAATGTGGTAGATATACATCGCTCATTAGGAACAGATTACAGATAAAAAGTTATGGAAATTTAGTGGGAGCACTTCCTTTGAAGTGCACAGACAGCAACCAGCAGAATAGAAGCTTTTTTTGGAACAACACAACGGTTGTTTTTTTGTTTTTTGTTTTTTTGTTTGCTTCTTTTTTTTTGTTGTTTCTGCTCTCTGAGAGCTGATAATGATGATTTGATAATGATAACCCTGCTATTATGATGTACAGTAGTGCACAAACACAGGGTTTTACACATCTGAGAGGAAGATTGATGCTAGAGGGTACAATAACCACCGCCCTAACATTGTGTTGTGCAGTGTTTATGCCGATTTGATCCAAAAATACAGACTTGAAAGGCATAAAACAAAGCCAGAGTCAAGACAACAGAAAATATTTAATTGCTTATCAAAGTTACTTCATATTTTAAAAGTGAGAAAGAGCTAATCAGTTCCCTCGGGGAAAGTGTCCTCTGTGATTTGAGAAAAACGCTGCACACTCAAGTAGAACGTTCTCATATAGAGAGTGCATAAATGTCAGCTTTCTTTTAATAGATAAATGTAAACCTGCTAAATGCCTTGGTCTTACTTAAAAAACACGGAGCTTGGGCAGATCATAAGGTAGTTGTATCTCTTAGAGCTAGATAGATTATGATTAGATTTTTCGTGTTGTGCATAATTAGGTAATGGAGTGTTTTCAAATGAGCCATAAATAAATAATAAAACAGAAACCTCCAACAAAGCCACAGCATTAATGAGTCTTAACATTTGTGCAGGGAGATAGAGTAGGCGATAAATGGATTTTTCTTCGACTTCGGAGTGCAAAGTCAAAGGTGAGGAAGAAGGGATGGGAGGAAGATTTAGTGGAAGCAGGAGTTGCCGGTCTGGTTTGTAACAGAAAATGTCTTTGGTATGTCTTTGGACCACTTTGTTGTTGCTCCTCTGTTCCCAGAGAAATGTGCAGTTGTTACAGCTCCTTGAAAGCATTTGTGATTTCGGTCCGCTCACATTAAGTGTATTCCCCGTGATTTTTATCATCTATAAAACATCTTTTAAGGGTTGTCCCATGGTTGTATTACAGTATGTCACAGAGGGAAGTGTTTCCAGAGTTTCTTTGCTGACGTATCGATTCATGATTTATGAGGATGCAGTATTCAATTACATCTAACAGGCCAGGAAGCTATATGTATCACATTTGATTACATTTAATGCAATAATACGTCTGCAGATGGAGCAACATACGCAGTACCACACGCTCTCAGACACACACGCAGCATTTCATTGTGCTGTGGTAGTGAGGGCTATCCATGCGGTCTTCCTTAATTGTATCCTTTCCTCTTCTTTAAATTTCTTTATTTCACCATTTCCAGAATGGGTTATACGGCTTGTTCAGTAAAGCTTGTTATATGCAGCAGTCCTGTGTAAAGTAAAAACCTTTAAGAGCCGCTGCAATCAAGCGTAAATGTTTATAATCAGTTATGAATCATAAACTCTAAGATGAACCGGAAACTGCATATAAAGTTTGCCATTCCGGATAAAGCGCACGTGGCTGGTCCAGTGACTTTCCACAACCTTGAGAATACAATCAGTGCAATCAGTACCTCGCCCCTATTATCAGTTCTTTCCCTCTGATGAATGTAACATAAAACTACGTCGTACTCGGCATTCATGTGGATGACATTGCAAAGGAGCTATCAAGATGGCAAATCCTGCATTTCTCTTCACATTACATTGATTTTACAAGTCACTCACATTCTCCCAGATCACAGGCATCTGCTGCAGACAGTATAGAATGACAATTCAGGATTACAGATGGTTTAAAATAAAAAGATCGCTGCAGGTGCTTCCTCTGCTAACTTATCAAAAGCAGTGTGCACTAAGTCATCTGAGCACCACTGTGGGCATTTTTCTCTAAACCTGTATGACAGGAAATCAGTGACTGAAAGCCTGTGTGGATTTGTTTCTTCCTCAACCTCAAGTTGTGAATTTGAGTGGGATAATTCTGGCAGCCATTGGCATCCGCATATAATTCTCACACATGTGTATGTTTTTTAGCGCTGACATCAGATACATAAAGGTGCTTTAACTTGTGTTTTGTACTTTTACTAAAACCAATGCCTCTCATTTAAATGTTCGAATATATCTGCCACAAATGCTCTATGCTTATCATTTAACATCTATGGGGAGGTGCGGGTCAATTAGCCAAGCAGCAAGCAGATTCAGGGTATGATGTGAAGTTTTCCTGAAGCGATACTGACTGTCTGTTTAAGCAGGGGCTATTTATGCATGTGTTGTGCAGTGGTGCAGGAAACAAGAAGATGCTGTATTTCTGTTGCACTCCACTCGAGGCAACACTCCACACAATTGCTGCCAAATCTCTGCCAAACTGAATAATTCAATCATCCCCCATAGCTGCGGTGGTCTAGCTACCTTTGTGTGTGCAACAATCAAATCAGTGTGGAAGCCCGCCGAGTGGTTCTTTCTGAGACACTGAGTAGCTCTACAGCCCGGAGATTGTTTTCATTGAAAACAATTCTGTTGATTAAACGAGGTGTGACTGTGGAGCGGGGATCTGAGGAACATCGATTGCTTGTACAATTGTTTGTTCCTTGTTAAAAGTGTGATCTAAAACAGTAGTTGCTGATAGTGTGCAAAGAGCATATGGTTTGCCGGTGTGCCTGCGAGACAGTTAGCGTGCCTCTGTCTGCTGTACAATACCCCAGGTACAGAAATCCATCATGATCGTCCGTGCAGGATTAATAATGCACTCACGATTGACGCAAATGTTTGGGGACGTCGTTGCTGGTGCTTTGGCGTGCCTTTGTCAGTGCTTGATTGCTTTGTTGAATATATGTTACTGCAGTTGTAACAGTAGG
This sequence comes from Chelmon rostratus, assembly GCF_017976325.1. Taxonomy (NCBI): domain Eukaryota; kingdom Metazoa; phylum Chordata; class Actinopteri; order Chaetodontiformes; family Chaetodontidae; genus Chelmon; species Chelmon rostratus. The sequence goes on along the minus strand of NC_055666.1, from coordinate 15,867,426 downwards.
GATAAGGGAGCTCTACAAGTATTGTTTAGGAGACACCCACTATCCCCATTTCCCTCACCCCACCCCTCTTTGAAGTAATCACAAGGTTACAACCTTAGCTTTGCTCATGCAGATTTAACGCTAATCCCTACCCCCCGAACACAAAAACAAATACAGTATAATAAATAGAAGGCAACATTTATTTAGAATTTTAGCTACCAGGTCACTGGTGGTGCATCTGCATTCTGTGGACATCTGCAGCTAAGCTACAGCCACATAGAGGTTGTTTGCATTGCATTGCAATTTGTCCCTCACCGTGCCCTCTTTGAAGCATACAGTGGAAAACCTGTCCAGCAATCTATCATGTTGGCCCTAATAAACGCAGTTTTCAAACCTAGCCACGTCCCACTCTGGGTCATTGTTCAGCACTGTGTGATGCTGCCAATGTTGTGCAAAGCAGAGGCTCTTGTCTGAAGTGTGTTCGGCGCATATCACGAAAAACAAGCATTCCTGAAAGTGTTCTAGCTCAAGAGAATTAACCAGTGTTAACGGCAATGCCATGGCAGGATGCGGTCACTGCATGTTTGCAAGCTGAAGGTAGACGGACTGAAAGGCAACGACTTAAGACATTGTCCAAGGAGGGCCATGTCTGTGTCCTCCTTAATCCTGGTAATCCCTGTTCAGAATTCTTCATTTGCTTTTGTAAAAGAGATTTGGAGATGATAAGATGCTCGTCCGCCTCCTTAGAATAGCTGATAATCTGGTTTGAACAGAGGACTCAGGGGGTATTTAGCCTGCCTTAACATTTGCCCAAGCAGATGGCGCTGACGGGGGAAGGCGCAACCTTAGCCTCCAACCCCCCCTCCCTCTCTGCATGGTCCACTTCGGAAAAAAAGAAAAAAAAAAAAGAACAGTGGGATGATAATCAATGTTGTTTATTTTGCTGCTTGACTCTTTAAGTACTTTCAGACAGATTATAGGCTTTTGCAGGGGATAATCGGGAAACCGCAGACAATTGCCTTTTTCCATCCTGACAGTATCCCCCCACGAATGCGTAAAGAAGGCGATTTAAAGGAGATGCCGACTCTTAATTCCTGATTAGTCCCATTGCAAACCATGTTAAAATTAACTGGACACTGCGCTAATCATTGCACCCTCCTGCTCAGGCGCTGTGGACGCACTGTATCCAGCCATGAGAAGACGTCCCATGAGTGATATCTCCATAAGCACTTGTGTTTGAAACTGCCTGTTCCTCAATGTGATGACACACACACTGCATGAACCCGGAAATCTTCTCCAGGGTAATTGTAACACTTCAGGGCTGAACAGTGAGTGTGCTGACCTCCTCTGACTACAGACGGGGGCAAACTCATTCTTTTCTATATTGCAAAGTAAAACAGACAAAAAAAGGGAAAAGGAAAAAGTAGTTGCTCTTATTTCAGTCGCACGTAGCGTTGACCGTGGCGGAAATCTCTCGTCAGACTCGGCTGTAGATCATTTCACCCTAACAGCTACAAGATGCAGTTTCATGTCTGTTGAGTGACTGCGGCAATGCAATACCTCCGATCTCATGCAGTGTGTGAGCATGACATAAGCCATTAAGTCGTTTATATTGGTTCCCTAAGCCCACCTCTCTAACCTTATGCCTCTGGCAATCTTCTCAGCTCGGACTGGACACCTGCAACAAAAGCATTTCTCTAATGAGATCAGCCCATTAACTAATTAGAGATTCGCATGGCATAAGTAAGATGATTCTGGAAAGGTTTGCGCATACGGAAGGACCGTTTAAACAAAGCATTCGATGCCTCTCCGTCTCTCTTTGACTGTGCAGTTGTGTTCTATAACAGGATATTGTGCATAGCTGTCAGGCTCAATCTGGGCCAGAAACACAAAAGACAAGCAGAGGCCCCGAATGCATCCCGCTCAAACATGTACACAGCGCTAAGTTAATCCACACATACACAATCACATGCCGATTTTCTTTCGGTGCTCTCACTTCATCCAGTGACAAGCAAAAGGCTTCAAAGTGAATGCTTGAAAAATACTCCCCTACAAGCATTTGAGGGAAATGTGAATATCTGATTTCATTCAAAGCAGTTTGTATGAAACCCACGAATGTTATACATTATAATTGGAACTACATCCACAGCTTGATATCTTTGTGTCATACTTGCTATGATTAATTTAGTAATTTCACTTTTTCTTGTCATCAGTGCCGTGCTATGTAAGTGCTTCCTTGTAAAAGAAATACACAGCATGTCACAAGCTTCAGATGTGTATGAAAACGGGTTGCACATCAGCAAAGAGGTATGCATGGTGTCATTAGCAGAGAATAATAGATGGTGAACCACAAAGAGCAAATGCCAGTCAGTGGTAACACACTTCACAGCTCGTAATGGCTTGGGTCTGTACCTGTCGCAATGTTAGGACACCGTTGGCTCTTTGAGTCGAAACCGCAGCATCAACTTACACAGCAAACAAAAGCAAACATCTGTAAGCCTTGAACAAAGTTTCAAGCTAATCACTTTCCTCCTTCAGAAGCAGTGTTGCTTTTTTTTGGATAGTTTGCCTGAATAACATGTTGCTTTTAATATACAGCAGGCAGTAACAGAGAATATCGTCCTAGTGCCTGGGATCATATTCCACAATAAAGTGGAAGGATAGCTCGCGCCAGAAACATGAAAGGGTAATAGAATCAGGGATATTTTGAAGAGTCTTCTTAAATAATGCGTGTGATATTCACTGATGGTCATAAAGAATTTATGTGCATGCAGTCTTCAAAAAGAGCAGCAACTCATTCCCAAGATCAGTCAGACAGATTATTACATGTCATTTTGACAGTTTTTTTGTTGCAGAGGTCTTTGTTGCTTGACTGGTCAGACTGCCATTATGAAGTGATACGGCTTCACGTCATGCTGCGCCATGAATTTTGAGGGAAATTGGCGTTTTTCACACACCCCTTGAGATGCCCCGCCACTCCCTCTTTTTTTTTTTTACACCCCTTTGGAGTTATGGCGTGGTTGTAACTTTCTTTTAAAAGAACTGACTTCATTTACAGTCTCTCCTGATAGATTATTGCACTTTCTCTACTAACTTTTGCAAATAAAACCAATGACACAAGAACCTGACTGCGTTCACAATCATTTTGGTTTAAGGTCTGCCTTTCCGCCAAAATAAGAAGAATGTAGCCAATCCAATGTGATTAAAATAGTTCAGAGGATCAGAACACCTCAATCCCATTTGCCCACAATCACCTATTTTTTTCCCTCTTCTTTTCCCCTTCTTTCTTACTACTTATTTATAACAGCCCATACAGACAAGAGTCTGGATTTCCACTATGTTCTCTCCAAATCAGTTTTTCTCTGCCTGTGTTTTGCTGTGATTGAGGTTACATTCTCTGCTTTCAGCAAGAGAAAAGAGGCAACCATCCTGTTAAATTGCACCCGTATTACAGTCAAATTCACGACGTATATTACCTATGCTCCACACATATAGACAGGCGCTGCTCGTGACGGAGCACATGTGTTCAAGCCCAGAGGTAATGGACAGCACTTCAGTGAATTGTGCCGACCTTATTGTATTGTGTGGATGATTGTGTTATGCTCCCTCAGATAATGACTGTGCCCTACTTTGACTTTGAGGCAGTGACCTGAAATAAGGCGCACAAGTGAAATCCGAGCCTGGATGAACCTGGAAGTGATTAAGGTCACCCAGACACATCGCATTTGTTTGACCCCCCCAAGTGAGTCACATCGACCAATGTCTGCAAATCCTTTGGGAGTCTTTTGTGGGATTCCTTCTCAATGAAAACATACAAACTGCCAGATAACATGTTTGGGAAGAGTACAAGGATGATTAACCACACCTATGAGAACAGGTTCTGATTTTTCATTACTTTATTCCAAGGAAGTCCAAGGAAGTGCATAAAGGCATGTTGTTCCCTCCTTTCCTGACATAAGGTCTTTAGATTTCTGCCACAGATTGTGTTTGTGTAAAAAAAGTGTATTTATTTCTGCACATTATGCCCTGGATGGAACCAGCTCTTGCAGATATGAGCCACAAGACTCATATTTTTACGCTTCAGTTGGCCTGAAATCATGTAATCGATGAATGGTGCCCAGCATGCTGCTACTCATGTGTCCAATATCGCTCTGCACTCGCTGTGGGTGCTGACTGCACAAAGGGAGAGTCACTGAGGTCATTAATAGTTCAATGGCAACTATCAATTGAAGTGCACAGTAATGCAGTGCAATGCCAGTGAGTCAGTGCAATAAGATGAATAAAGAAGTATGCATAGTTTCTTAGGGGATATGCAAATACATCTAAGTACTTGAATATGCATGGCATATAGGGAAAATAAAACACTAAGTGCATGACGCGGAGTGCATCAGAAAAGATGATGCAACACTGAATCCTGGATTCATCTCACATTAAACTCTGGCTCCTTGATACATTATTTAACATGGTGATTGGAGAGGCTGAGTTTCCTAGTCCAGGTCTCATTGACATGATGCATACATCCCTTAATGCTTCGGGGGAAACATGGATAACATGAGATCATGTCTGCCTCTTGAGGGTTGGATGCACTGAGCGGATCTCTGGCTTGTTTTTGTGTCTTGCCATTCTGCTGGGGATCAGTACACAGCTCCTCGCCACAGCCATGACGCTCAGATAAAAATTACTCTTCCTCTGGTGTGCATGTAAATCAGAGTGGGGGAATATAATGAAATAATGAAGTGTGCCTCTGCTTTTTCCAAGAGAGACCGTTGGGACCCGCTATTTTTAGACACAACAAAGAGATTGCCAGGGGTGTCCAGTCTCTCTGGTTAAGTTATGGAGTTTTATCCACTTGTCAATGTATAGCCGCTTGTCTCAGGGCTTAGATACATGCTGGGAAGAAATGGAGGCCAGTGTCTCCCTCCAGACAATGCCAATTAAGCCTCTGTGGGATCCACTGGATGGATGTGTCCAAGCATGGTCATTCTTTCCACCCCAACAGATGATGGACACCGTCAGTGAGATCAAGAGAGCTGGTTTTGAGCTATGTACAGTACGTATCCATTGGCCACATGCATGGTAACCCTGTAAGATGACCCTGCCTGCCAGCAGGAAATGCTTTGTCACACAGACAAATGTGGCAGATGAATACTCAGCATGATCCTGGGGTATTTGTCATCTGGTGTTCTCTTTCTAATGGGTTTACTGCTGATGATCCAGGTCAGGGAAGGACAAAGTGCTCCACACCAAAAGTTAAGAACAGAATCTTAAGAGGGATCACAAGACAAACCCTGACCTCTCGACCTTCCAGATTTCATAGTCTAAATGTTAATCTTGTTCTTGCTGTACCTTTAACCTGAACTCCTAACAAATCTTATCCCTTTTGTTCGTGCTGCTCTTTTTAAATTTCACCAAGGTTGTTACTGTCTACCACAGGACATGCTAGGCTGTCCCTGCTTTTATCACTGAGGACTGTTCAACCATCGATTTATTCAGCTGGAACCGCGTAAGAGATGTATTCCCATAATTTATTGTAACACCATTATCTCCCATATTCGCGATGCAACATTTGACCTTGAAAACGTGAATTTGCAGATGCAGCGAGACTGGATCTTTGCAAAGTCAGATATTTTCTGGCATCCTTGGCAAGGAGGAGGGGGCAGTAATGCTTCCATGTTTGCCTTTTGGAGATAACACCTCAGAGGTCATTTGAATGACTTGGTGTAATGTGGGTCACATAGCCTCAAACGCACTGAGCAACCGACTTCCTGGCATGTGAGATATTTCCTCTCTAGCAGGTTTTTATTATATGACTGTTGCTGGTTGCTTATGTAGGCCTATGTATGATCACTCTGTAGACTATTTCCAGAGTGCAGGGCCACACATATGGGGATGGGTGATAACACAAGGGCCAACCTGCACACATCAGGTTGGTTCAGTGTGGAAGTTATGTGTGGATGTCTGTTCTCCTTCCATAAGATTTCTCATATTAAAAAAAAAAAAAAAAAAGCTGTATGTCACAGAAATGGAAACCCATAAATGTATCCTTAACATTCAGGATTACGAATGCCTCCAAAACTAACTGTCCTTGACTACTTTAAAAGGAAAACTTAAAAGGCAGTGCATGTCAAGATACACATTCCCCAGCAAAGTGAAAATTCCTGCCTCTTATCTGTTTGATTTTGCACTTAGGGATTTTTTTTCTTCATCTTTTCTCTTCAAACATCAAGTACCAAAGTCATTTACATGTGCTAGGGGCAACCAGAGTTAAAACACAGGCATACAACTTACTGCTGTCTAGAGGCAGTCTCTGAAGAAAATAAGGAAGTTGTAAGGGGTGGGTAAAATAAGGAAGCAGAGGAAGGGTAAAATGAAAGGAAAGAGAAAAGGGAGGGAGGAGGAGGAGAATGAGGGAAATGAGGACGGTAGGGGGTGAGACCAGTGAAACACAGAGAGGGTAATTCAATTTGACTAAAACTCCCTGTCACTTCATACAACTGGGGGATTGGCCTAACCGCTGAAATGAATTAAAATTCATGAACTATTGAAGAGTGAGCTGCCAGTAGAAAGTGGATAGCATGATATAGTTTTAAAGCAGGATTTTTTTTTTTTTTCTAATTACAAATAAATGAAGCTATTAGTTTACCTTAAATTAAAAGCAGAAGGGTTCCCACAGAGATATCTGATCCCATGTGTAACTCATTTAAGACTGATTTGGGCCCCTATTGAGCTGGCAGGCGAACTGAAATTAGGCTAGCAGAGCATCGCAACTGCACAGTATTGTTGAGAACCTGCTGGCTCAATGCCTCGTCTTTATCTTGGAAACAGCTGAAGTTTCTGTGCTTGAAAACCATATCTGCAAGGTGCAATTAGGTAATAAGAAAAGGCCAAATTTCTGGCACGCTAAAGTTTCCCTGCTCCAATTTGTAATCTTATACAGATTCATGAATCCACTCTACTCAGTGGAATATGGCACAAGAGGAACACACACAGCCAGTTGTTCGTAATGCTTCCCAAACCAGGCAAATCAAAAGAAAATCCAGTGTTTGACTTTCATCCATCCACAATATAAATAACTAATTTATCAATTGTGCTTAAAGAGGCATACAATGGGCAGAACAGAGAACATTGTGTAGCTGGGATAATCCCTTCGAAGATTTATCCTGACGTTGCCTTGAGGGGAATAGTGTGAGCAAGAAGCAGATCCTATTCCCTCCCTCTCAGTCTCTCTATCTCTCTTTCTCTGGATACATAGTCACTATCACAGCTCCTGATCAGCCCTGTTTAGTTATATTGCATTGTGTTCTTTGATATTCCAGTTAATCCGTCAAGTAAAGAGATTTAGCCCAAGATTACAGTGATTCAGTGAACTTCTGATGATACACGACTCGTGTCTGTAGCCCTAAGGCATTTCCGTGATGCACATTATGTGCATTTGTATGTATGTGTGTGTGTGTGTTTGTGTGGCTGTCTTCGTCTCTCGTGTGGGTGACTGTTACAAGATAGCGGGAGCATTGCCATCGATGGTCTGACAGCCCCACGGCTTCCCTCGAGCTGCCGAGGAGCTACTGTAGGCAGTTTGCATTCTAAACATGAATGAAAAAGCATTGACATTCTCCACGACTGCTTGATTTTTCTTAATGTTGTTTTAAGTTTCAAAAAAAAAAAAAAATCTATATGCCTGCAGAGGAAGAAAAATGAGTTCCAAGACACCTGATTCCCTGTTTAGATAGAATGGAGCCCTAATTGCAGGTTCAGGCCTGAGCTAAATTGCAACCACCAGTCGTGAGCGGATTAGTTCGTCTGCGGTCTGGGCGGTGAACCTGGTGACTTGATCTATAGGCAGAACTCCTACGAACAGACCACTGAAGTGTAATTGCACCCCAGGACTGCCCAAGCCCATTTTACAAATTTACTATGCATGTTTTAACCGGAGGTGAGCTGCATCGCCTGGCAACAAAGCAAACAAGGCGGCATAGATTTGGATAACATCTGTTTTCAGTTCATGAATTCCATGAGTGGGAGCATTCTGTACGTCGTGCAATTACTTGAACCAATCACATGCAAAAGCTTTTTCAATCTGGCTCCTTGAGTGCTGTCACTAGTTATTACAGTGTGTGCTATTTAGCAAAAGTGCATTTGCAGTTTGAAGAGCATCCCGAGATATTAGTGGCATCTAATTGCATTACCTGAAGGAGACTGATGGCGCCAGTTAAAACGGCTGGCCCCTGTTCAGGCTGTGTTGAAGGCAAGTGCTTCTTTACAGGTCATACGTCATGTTTCTGACTGGAATCTTTTGTCGACTAAGTGATTTTCTGACAGCTCTAAGCCTCCACTTGCTTCACCAAATACCCCCATTCCCTAAGCAATCGTACATCTTACCATTAATCCACTTTCATCCATGTGAAACTAAAACTATGACAGAATGATAATGGCAGCTAAGGCGGCCAAATTTTGATTGCACAAGTCAGATTCGATCTCATTAACTTGTTCTGAATTGATTCATGCATTCATGCTTGTTTACCTAGCAATAGTGTAAAATGTCCCGGCAGTGCAATCCATATTCAAGCAGGCCAGCTGTGAGGCTCGCTGCAGCGCTTGTCCATTTAAGCCCAGATTTCTTTTCTTTTTTTTCATCATTTGATTGCTTGTAAATAACCACCGATCAAATCTTTACGTCTCCATTTCACCGACTCATTGCGCTGCTAATATTTTCCGGATAACAGCAGAAATCTCCATACGGCTCCTCTTTGCCAGGGTGACAAAAAAAATGGCACTTTAAAATGTACAGTTTCCATAGGAATAAAAGAAGAAAAAAAAGTCATATTATGGGCGGCTCAACATCATTTTCCAAAAGCCACAGGCAAATCTTGATGACTGAGAATACAATAAGGTGAAAACTGCCAAGTGACCCTCACAGGATGTGTCTCTAGCACCTTCTGTCTTCCACTTCTAAATTTAGTAGGGACTGGAGGGGTTTTTACCTCACAGTCCTCACGTAGTCCAGTGGGACTCTCATCTTGGGAATAGCATGCCAGTTTTATTGAGCAGGGAGTGGCAGTGGAGAGAGACGAGGGCCCTCAGAGACGCCTGGATGTTTTCCATATTAAACTGCAGACAGATAGGCGTAAGATCTCACCGGTGAAACGACTTTCATTTTAGATATCAAAATGCCACTTAAAGCAGTATAATTATGGAAACTATGACATATCTATCTCTGTTGTTGGTTTCAGATTTTATCCCACGTTTGCCATCCCACTCCCTGCCCTCTTCTCATTTCACTTCTACCCCACCTACACACTCCTCTCATCCTCTTTCGCCCTCCCTCTTCCCCCCCGTGCTCCCTCCCCTGCGCCAGTACCCTTCTTACTAATTCCCCAACCTCTAACTCCTCCTTTTTTCTGCCTCACTTCCTACCGAGAGTAAAATGTCTATGGGCATTTATAGTCACATTAATATGAGCAAAGGATGTGGGGTAATAAATCGCTTTCTTTCTCCCAATGAGCCATAAGGAGTGGTGATAAAAACAACTTTTCTGTTGTTGTGCGCTTTTGCCTTGTGAAGGAGGGGAAAAAAAAGGCTGTGTTTGAAGTTGAGATTAGTCTTCAGGGAGTCCCACCTATTGGGACTGTTAACCTTTAGCCATTCAGCTATAAAGCAAGTGAGTTCCATTAAAATACATAATGCATGAAGTGCAGAGATTGCATGCCATTGATCAGCACTTGAATAAATTGAGTTGAAATCCTATTAACATAACCAGTTACACATAAAGTGAGATGAATAAAGTGCAGTATAGCACCTGCAAAAATTAGCCACCATCAGCCATGGTTTCATGATGGTTGAAGTGGTCAGGCTAACTGAAGGCAATTTACAAATAAACAGTAATGAACTATAATTCCAGCTATTTGCACCACAACTTGCTCCCTGCTTACCCTTCTGCTGTCTTGCAAGCTGCATTTTAGTAGTTTTTTTTTCTTTTTTTTAACCACAGCAAATTCTAGCGAGGGTCTGACATGTTTTCATATACAGAACATTTGTATGTCAAACACCCTCAAGCTCTTTGTCATCCTCAGCCTCAAACAGTTCCTGTTGTGACTGTTTCTTCCATTCGATACAGGACATTTTTTCCAGTGCAAAATGTGCTCATAGAAATTACGTTCACATGCAACTAATTTGTAACAGCAAATACGTTTGGAGGGAAACGTAATACCAACCAAATTTTCTACGAACATAATGAGGAAATCTTGTTAATTACCGTACGCGGCAAGTAGCAAAGCTGCTGATACCTAGCATATGTTTACCAACATCGCATTTCATTTCTTTCCCACCAAAATAGGCAATCTTGCAATGCACTTTCCACTCGTAGTGACTACAGCACTGTGGTTTTGTTTAGGCATTTGCAGCACTTGGCAAAGGTTAGGGAAAGACTGTGATGTATTATAATAGAGAAAAAGTCAGTGATGACTTGAGATATAGGATCTTTTATGAACATTTAATCAATCATGATCCTTCCCTAACCCAAACCAAGTGCTTTTGTTGCTGAACCCTAACCACAGACAGAGATCTGGACATGGACGCTGGATTCTGGTGTCACAGACCTGCACTTTGTGAATGCCTGCGACTCCAGCGCGGCGCATAAATGTAGTGTTTCATTAGCTCAATGGGACGTCGGCTCTGACCATAATCCAGTTTGTCACAAAAGCTAAATATAAATGTAATATACAAACTTAATTTCTGGGAGACGGGGATTGAATGTGTCACAACAGCAAAAATTCATTTCTGCCAAGTGTTTTAATCTTTTGCTCTACGTCTAACAAGAGATTCATAACTTCTTTTGTTGCTGTTTATTAGTTATTGTTTGTCCTTCTGGCCGAGATTGAAAACTTTCCATGAGAGACACATAAGAGCAGTTTAGTGCAGTGCTGCTGCATCTGAGGCAGCATCCTGACTCATGGCGCCTGTCTGCTTCAGTGTGTGCACGTGTGTGTCTGTGGTAACAAAGATGAGCCCTCGCCCGACGACCACATTCCACTCTCCACCATAAAGCATGTTCATCTCCCCGCTTCTAAAGCTATTAAGGGTTAACCTGTCAATTTGACAGGTAGCCTCCATCTCCCTAAATGCATGCGTGCCGCTGCATTGTTCTTGTGGGGCGAGCACGCCATACCATTCTTATTTAAATGTTTTTTTTTGTGTTTAACCCCTCCCCACACCTCCCTGTTGTATCAGGAATAATTAGAGCAATTAATTCAGGTGGATACCCAGAACAACATATGTGTTTTCAGATTGGGCGCAGAGGAGGCTCTGTCACCCGACCCTGTGCAGACTGGGAGATGACCCAAATTAAAGCATGCTTCCTCCCCACCCATCGCTCCCCCTTCCTCCTCTGCCACCGCCCCCAAAACCATCATCCCCCACCCTCCTTCCGGTGCCGTGCCAGCCTCCCCACAACAATGCCAGAGAACGCCTGCCAATGGTAGCAGCTCCTTAATGAAATAGTAATTGTGACTGTGACTTGCATGCATCAGTTGCTTTCCTGTCCTGTTCTGTTTCATTACACAGTGCAGAGAGGAGTCCACTGAGTTCCAGCACTGTAATTTCATTAATGCTCAGTGTTGCACCTCTGCGTATAGTTTGTTTTCATTACAGCTTTACATTAGCCGTGATTGCTTTACTAAGTCTGTCGCCTTATTGTTCAAGGTCTTAATATCTTAAGAAACGTTGTGTGAAGTGTACCACATTTACCGGTGCACCCGATGAGCGGGAAGCATGAAGTGCAGTGAATATTCCCTAAAGAAGACGCGTAACGAGATTTTTGTCTGGTGGCAGTAACAGCTGTTCAGAGGGGCACAAGAGTGTGGAATATTTAAGATCAATATATCATTTATTTCACTGTGAGTCTATAATGGGGCCCGCAATCGTACGCTCCATTACTGGACACAAGGGCCTAGACTGCTGACCAATCCTGCCTAATGAAAACAAATGTACTGGCAGGCTGAAGAAAAGAAATACACTACACCACAGTTCATGTTCCAGTGTCATTTGGTATGAGGACTGTGGCCCCAGTCTATGCAGAACGGCAGGCTTAACAGCTCAAGTGTGTCATTATGTGTGGGCAGGGAGAGGGAAAGCCAAAAAGTGTCCTAATAGCAGACCTCTCCTGACACTGAAAACCAGATTGCAGTCATTTCTTAGGCCTGTAGCTGCAGTAAAGAGCACTTTTATTGCAACTAACAGTGTTCAAAGAAAAACAAATCTCCCTCTCTCCCTCTCTGTCTATCTACCTGTCATTTAGTTACAGCATTAAAAAAATTCTGGATGGCATGTTGAGACGTTTCAGTCATAGTGTCTTTTTATGGCTGCTTCATCAGAGCAAAAGTGAGATCAGGACTATTACTTCCAAAGTGCCCATGCTGATCTGACATCAGTTTTAGCTTCAGATCACGCCGAAAATGGAAGAAAAACAAGGACATATTTAGTGATCCCAGATCAGCACACCTCCTCTGAGAGGAGTTTGATGAGTGCAGCTCCAGATTAGATTAGAGGCCTCGCGCTGATGAGTGTAATCCATCATCTTGTAAGCAACGGAAATTTATGACAATTTAGTTTCAGGAACTCTGTCACAAGCCCTTAGCTTTTAGTTTTTAGAGTTGCATAACTACAAACAGAATAAATAAGAACAAATGAAGGCTCGCGGGGCGGCATGTTTCATGAAACTTGGGGGATTTTGATTTGTGACCATGACAGAGATTGAAAATGCATCTTTCTACGTTGAAAGTGCCTTTTTTCTATTTCTTGCTTTTTGTTTCTTTGTTTCACCTTTTGCCTTTCCACTGCAGGCAAAACAAAATGTGTAGCGGTTCCATTTCATCAACTAAACTCGAAGATAAAACACGCATAAAACTGGATGTTTTGCGAGCGTCGCACCACTTTATTCCAGTTTGTGAGACAACAACTTCTTTGAACTGCATTTTTTTTTCCCCCCATGGTGCAGCTACTGTGTAGCCCATGAAGCAAGCCTTCTTACTGGGCACCGAGGGAGCGAGCTGATCAGCCTCTCAACACAAATCTTTTGTTTTTGTTCCTCGTGTCATATTTCTGTCAGGTATGGCAGCTCATCAAGCTGAAATAATGAGGCCATGTTCCATGATTAGTGACAAGACTCTTTAGATATTTATGTGACGATAAACTGCTTCCTTTGTCAAGTCGTCGGTTCTTGTGATTATTTTACCAAAGATCCTTTTACTATGTCTTTGCATTGTTTGCATTAACAATGAACAGGAGAATATAGTTTGTTGAGCCACAATACTGCATTTTCACATCACCCATGGTACTAACACAGGCTCTAAACAGTGGATTAACAACAAAAAAAGCCAAAATGAATCACGAAAAATGTCTATGTGTACTGTAAAGGTTGAAACCATAAATTCAGCAACCCAGTTTCTAAGTGGGCGTATTAATTTAATTGAGGCAGAATCTGTTGGGTGACATGATAGAGGGATGTGGGTGGGGAGTTTTAGCTGCTAAGGAGTTTAAATGTTGATGCTTTTTTGGTTTTATAATTCCTAAGACCCATTAAGCGACATGAAATAATGTAATTTGTGTGTTTAAATACCAAGTCTTACTTTTCCCCTGTAGTGTGAATATTGCACACATGTTGTGCAGACACTGTTTGTATAGCAGGAATACACATATTACAGCTAATAACATTATGGTGCACTTTAAGCTGCGTAGAATCAGACGACTTCGAGCACAACACAGATGAACATCGGTTAGCGTTGTCTCCGACATATCACGAGCTAAAAATGATAAGAACAGCCGAGCCACATATCCATCCAAGCGCTTCAAAAAATAAAGTGCAGGTTTGGGATGAACTCTTTGTATGCTGCCTGCACAGACAACAGCTTGACAGTTGGTTTCAAAGAACTTCTCAGCACCTGAAGGGAGGTGTGCAAGGAAGGAGAGAATCACAAAAGTGGTTCAGTCATGCACATCACAATGTTCTTGTTTTTATTAATCCCTACTGTACATCTCCGCAGCACTTAAAACAGACTTTAGCTCGCACCCTCCAACTCACATCAAAGTCTACACTTGTTTGTTGTGTCATCCTTAGAAACAGACATTTGCCCAAACAACTGACAGTAACACTCCTTATTATGCAAATAGGCAGGTAGGAGTTTGCATTGTTCTCAGCGTAGGGGAGTGCTGGTTTCACATCAGGTTACAGGTGGAGGAAAAGTGATCTCAGAACAGTTGAATGAGATTATCAGTTGCAGAATTTGATTTCCACAGTTCCCGCTGACCTAAAAAAAGGAATGATGCAATTCAAAGTAGCTGGCCACGTGTCAGTTTTAACTGCCGAAATCTGCACCTGGTTTAAAACGGCTAAACTGTGATTGCACCTGACTGGTCTCGAGCCAGGCTGATCTAATCCATTCACGCCCGTTTAGACGCACTGTATGCATTGTTTTTGGTCCCTGACTCGACCATTTTACCTTTGCATTTTACAAGACATTGCATTGAAATGTTTATGTAATCTAACTATGTATGTGTTACCTCCTATTTCAATAATAGTCGATTCGAATCATTCAGTTTGGTGCACATGTCACATTAAAACTTAATTAACTCTCCAACCACCACTATGAGGAATGTGATGTGAGTTGAATACCGATAAAGCACAGTAGGGAGAGCGTTGCAGAGCACGGCGTGCTAAAATCACACTAATTTAAATAATTGACATTATACATGCTGTGTTGAATAAATAATTAAATAAATAAATAACACCTCCGGATCATAGCTTGGATTTCTCATTAGAAGGCAAGCTGTGCAACTCCGTGCTCAGGAATGAAAGTCAAGTGAAGCAATTGCAATAATTACAGCAGCGAGAAAGAGAGTGCGTGCACGTCGGGAGGGGTGGGGGCTTTACGGAAGGCAACGAGGAGGGAGGCGCTGACTGTCTACAGGTGCCTCTGATTAAGGGTAATCTGGCAGCCCTCCCCTTTCTTATCTCTGCAATGAGCCCTGCTGCCTCTGGATGCCTCGAGCTCCGTGGCTGCCTGGCGTAATGAGCTCCACAGCCACACAGTGGATGCCCTGCAGGACAGTCCCTACAGAGCCATAATGAGCACTCCAGTGTACCAATTCCTGCTCCCCACCAAGGTGCCCCCCCAAGCCTGCCTCCCCTCAGACATGGGTGGGCACGGCTTGTTCGCCAAACCTTCCATGGCCGCCCTCCACTTCAACCCCCTTTCTGAGGTAACGGCATCCCCTCTGGGTTCAGTGTGATGTCCCTGCGTGTGTGGTAGGAGGGATGGCCCAGAGCCCAGGCTTGGCATCAATCACTTTACATCGAGAGTGAGGCGAAAGGCAGAGGCGGCGATAGGGATTGAGTTGCAGCAAAGATAGAGGGGAGGCACGGGACACCGGGATGGAGTGCCGGGTGAAGAGCGAGGACAGCTGAAGTAGCCAAGGATGGAAAAAGGTAAATGATGGTAGAGGAATCGAGAGGGTGAGTGAGTGTGAGAGAAGCAATGAAAGATAAATTGTATGAGAGGGAGGTGTGGAGAGGAAGAGAGAGAGGAGTATCCGGGTATAATGAGGTCTATGGAGGAGGGTGGATAATGAGGAGGGGGGAGCGTGTCAGAGTCCAAGGTGAGGAAAGATAGTGTGAGAGAGAGAGGGAGGGAGAGAGAGAGGGAGAGAGAGGCTCTTTTGCCAAACAGTGGTCCCTCTGTTGGTGCTGGGGTGGATCTGTGTGTTTAAGAAACTGCACTGCTGTGCTTTTGCTCTCTTAAACAACCAGGAGGTGGGTGAGAGGATCGACAGGCCTGACCACGGAGCAGGGCTTTGAAGCTGCCTCACGCTGAGAGAAACTGTATTGGATTTAGAGAGACTGCCTTTCAAAAAAGCAAAAGAGGAGAATGAAAGACAAAAAGACACAGAAGACAGGAAATCAAAGGGAGAGGGAAATGCGCGATGCACATAAGCTTGACATAACTCACACATTTGATTTGTGCTCATCTATATTTATCTCTGAAAGATTAGCATGACAATTAACATTTTCCACCAGCCTGTATGCGGATAGCGAGATGGGAATCACGAACATGGCGTAGCATTCATTAGGATTATTCACCATCATTAATTGTGGTCATGAGCAATTCTCATGGTTAGAAACGATTCCATCTGTTTCTCGAATCGGTCGTCTTTTGCATTAGAAAGCAGCGTGTCTTCAGACGTATGTTTGCCTGCGTTTTGCATTTGCTGGTGCGCCTCTCTGTGTGAACGCCTGCGTGTGTGTGTGTGTTCTTAGACTCTTGTGAAGTCCAGGAGTAAAAAGGCACTCATCATCTTTCATCTGTGCTGCATTTATTCCACAGTAGCACTGCAGCAGCTGTTGCAGCCATATTTCTTTGCCCCTCCCCCGCCCTTAAATGTTGTAAACTTGGTATTTTGAAACTAAAATCTTGTGCTTCTTCAATGGCAGGTAGTCAGATCAGAAGTCGCACCTGCTGGGACGTGAAAAGAATAAATTTTCATTTTCTGAAGAAATACGCTTGGGGATTGAGTAAGAGTGCAGCATTGTATACTGATACACAATAGATACAGTAAAATGAGAAACTTTTGCACTACAATAGCTGCATCTGTATCAGAGAGGATTAGCATGGTGGGTTGGATTGGGCAGTGTGTCTTATTTTAATTGCCGTGTATTTTAAATAACTTCCCATTGCTCTTCTTCTTGAATAGAACCTCTGCGGGGCCAAAAACCGTCTTTTCAGAAAATGGTTCCATCTGGGAATAGGGATTACATTATTATTATTATTATCTTGTGAGGGATTAAGGATTTGTCTCAACCAGTGAGTGTTGCCCTGAAAAATACAAGTAAATCACAACACAGTGTCACAAAGTCTATTGTTCAGATCCTGAAAATATGTCATTTACTGTAAAAAAAAAGAAAAAAAAGAAAAAAAGCAGACATTAAATCCTGAAAAGGAGAGGTTTCCATCCTCTGAACAAGGGCAATGTGCTGTTTTAGCTGTCATAGAATTGAGGCTTGAAAAAAAAAAAGAGTGTTAGAATGATGTTTGGCAGCAGAGTTCAGCTGCACCCCCAGTAACAGTTTTCTAAAGAAGATATTGAAATGACAAAACTGTGTTTGGGTGCAGTTTTTATATACTTGTGTCACATGTGAGTTCATCTTTCATAGATGACAGATAAATAAACTCAGGAAGTTGGAAGCTGGTTATTAAAGAAGCTTTCTGACATTTTGTTTCCACTATCAACCCTTTTTTATTTTGTATTCCATCAGTGCCTAATATGTTATTATGTACATGTGATAAAGGGTATAGAAAAGATGAATGTGTGTGTAGATGATGTCAAAATAACAGTATTCTGTTTCTGTTAGATGCTAGGTTGAGGACTACTTCTAAAATGTACACAAACTTGATGCCATTACTTGTTTTCGCATCTGTCACTCAGCTTCAGTGCAGTATAAACAGAGAGGACACCATAACAAAGCGCTGCCTACAGCCACAATTGACCTTTGGGGTCCTGATCCCTTAATGTGTTCTCTGTGTTGGTGCTGATAAAGCCTTCCTTGCCTCTGTCCAAATCTATAAAGCTTTTTCCAAAGATGCTGGTAATGCGGAGTGAGAGACACAAATACCACCCCCCCCCCCCCCCCCCCCCCCCCCCCACCCACCCACCCACCCCATTCCATGGTCACAACCTCTGCCTCTGCCATCGATAACTCTAATAGGTGTTCATGTGTCTCGTATGTGCCTCCGTTTGATGGCCGGCTGATGGTCGGGCATGTCATTCGGAGAAAATGGTTTGTGTTCAGGGGGCGGGGCTGAAGCCAGACCACAATTAGAAGTGAGGTCCGCTGAGGAGGTTGAAAACATCTAATTAAAAGTGTTCTCCTGTAAATTTGTAACACCACAGATGTATGTCAACCTGAAAGTGGAAAAAAAGAATAATTCAATGTGCGATCATAACATCCTGGTACATACGTTTGAAACACATGGGGACTGACAGGGGCAGCCTGAAGAGCTACTGGCTGCAGATTGATCCCCGTTCAACAGAAGTTATTGACCGTGTATTAAAGACAGTATTTAATTCTGAATGACTGCACTCTGAGCTTACTTGCTGCTTCTTACAAAACTTCCCAGCCCCCAGTTGCGTAATACAAAGACATATTGTAGTAAGCTGGTGGGGAAAAAAACGTCGCTGTTAAAGCAGAAATCTTTAGCCGTGATGAATTAAAGTCCAAAAAAAAAAAAAAAGCCAGTTTAACATAGTGATTTTTGTTCCAAACCAGCAGTTATTGAATTTCTGAATCTGGCACCCCCAGTGGGCACTTTAAGAAAGACACCATGACAAAAAGCCTGACAAGTGTGCTACTGCAGCCTGTGTGGTGACATGTTTGGTCATGGGTTTAGCGATTTTCACAACGGTCGAGCCGCAGAGCATAATATTGTATTTGTTAAAGGATTGTGGTCATAAATTATGAACATATTTGTTGCCCGTGTGTGTGTGTGTACTGGCTAATTGTATGGTGGTTTAAAACAAAGAGGAAAGCTGTTTCTGTCATGTAAATGATGAGGGTGGGTCCTGTTTAACTGACTGCTATGAGCTACTCTTTGTTAGCATGCTCTGTTCTGTGGAGGACAAAAGTGAGGGCCATCTTATATTAAAACTAGACGTGTGCACTCACAACAGCAGACATTCTCCTGTTGGCTATTATCATGAAAAGGATGAATCCACTGGTTAATGCTTATTCAGTATGAGATGGAGAAACTGAATTTTAAACACACACAAGACACATAGGCTAACATTACAGTTTGTAATGATTAATCTGTAATAAGAATACATCATTTTCTATCTAATTATTTAACATATATGTTTAAGATGTATATGAATAAATAAATAATTATTTTATTGAAGGTATTTCTCATCTTTTTAAAAGAGTAAGGAAATTAAGACTGCTGGTCTTGGGGTTTATACAATCGTATTCATAATTTACCATTCTAATCTTATAACGCTCTGAAATGACTGAGTATGGCTGAACTGCATTCTTTCACTCAGAAGGAGCATTGGGATTCATAGTATTAGTTACCTACTGTCTTACCCCCTGCCTTTTACATTGGGCTTCTGCAGCCTACTGCTGCTTGGCCGGAAAAACTCTCCGCTGAGGTTTAACGAAACCAATGAGATTATTTCTGCTTGCATAGCAGCTCTGTCTCTGAAAAATGTTTGTATAGCTAAATCCCCAATCTGCCTACATGTCCTGCTTCATGTGTGGCCGTAACTCCCCAGACTGGTCGAGGCTTCTCTGCCTGCTAGCAGTGTGGAACACATGCCTGGCACAACCAGTGCCACGGGAGAATGGCACACAGCTGGTTTGATTGGGCCCTGGCCTTAATCGCCCACGTCGCCGCCATCAGCGCTCAAGGAGCAGTCACACACGTGTTAACTGTGCTCATACAAGGGAAACTGATTGGAACCTTCCAGATCCATTCCCAATCAAATCCTGAATGACACTCAGACAGATAAAAGGCTGGTGTTGCTTTGTGAGATGGGTATCAATGTCTAACGAGAAAGCTCGGGCTAGGCATTCAACGAGCTACTTTAAGTCTCAGTTCTCATGCAGACGAACGAAGGGGTCTATTTGCAGAGAGCTGATTGTTGGGTGCAGAAGAGTGGGTCTAGATAAATGCATCTACTCCTGCGCAAATGCATTAGCCATGCATAGTTTAATCCTAAACACGGTTGCAGAAGGCTGCAACATGAAAACACAGGGGTCTGAAAGGTCGATGTTGAGCACCTCTGCTGAGAGGAGAGGAGACTGCTCAGCGGAACAGAGCAGCTTCTCTGTAATTTGAAAAACAGAAGATGATTAGCATGCATGTGCCAAATTTACCCCCAGATAGAGTTCTGGGCTTTTGTTCCTCAAACGCACTGTTTTGTATCACCTGAATTAAAGCTACTGAGATATTTATCATTCATGACCCTTCCTCTCAAAAAAGGCCGCAAAATGAAAAGTGGTAGTGTGGGTTTGCTAATGCACAGCACGTGCACGGGGTAATTCAAATTGATAAGATGGTATTTATTTTCATTTATCAAAATAAAGTTTTTGCCTCACCGTGAGAAGCAGTCAATAACAATGTGCAGCTAATGTAATTTTGAATACACTTAATGCTCTGCTCACCCGACTAGAGAGAGAACTGCAGTAGTAAATTGGTTGACTGCTGCTGATAAGCTTAACTGCAAAGCAGCATCCAAGCATTTGAATGAGGGCATTAATGGTTGTTTAAAACACGAATAATGAAGTGACGACGACAGTGTTGTGTTGCCTCTTGCTCTTGAGAGGAGTGTCTGCCAATGGAGGAATAGTGACTTCTAAAGCAGATCAGCGGAGCAGTAGTAGGTCATCTGAACTTTGAGAATGCTATAATTGCGAACCAAAAAAAGGGAAAAGAGCTCAGCCTCATTTCATGATAATTGTGTCTTTATATATAAAAAAGCAGCTTCACACACTCTCACGCATGCACATATTCAGATACATTCAGTCATGCGCAAACACTCACATATGAACGCGTACACACACACTTGCACGCACGCACGGACGTCTCTTAATCTTTCTGACACACGCGCGTGTGATCGTGCGCACTCGCGCTCAAAATACACAAACGAGCACAAACGCGGTGCACAAACACAAAGCGAATGTCCTCACAAAGTAGATGAGCTCCATTCTGTGTCGAATTGAAAGCATCTGCAAAGCCAGTTCCTCTCGGCCGTGGAGGCGTGCATCAGCCGGCAGAAGCGCCTGCTCGGTGTCCCAGAGTGGCTCGCGTAACACTTGGCCTGCTCCCTTGCCACTGCCTGGATCAGAGAGGCCCGCTGCTATCATCTAGGCGCTGGCAGCAGTGAGGCTGGGCTTAGAATGACAAATTGGTTAGAGGGAGTGAGTGACGAGAGCAGGCCAAGAAACATACTTTGAAGAGAGAAATGCATTCCGGGTTGTGACAAGCATGCCGCATTATATGGTCAAGTGTACAAGTCTGACGCCCACCACGCGGATTGATCCGGATCCCAAAGACACTTAAATGAGGCGAGGCTCTCTCATCAAGACAATGCCAAAGTATTTATCTTAGAAAGTCACCCAAAATATTACTGGATTAGAGGGCTTTTCAGCACAGTCTCTCGTCTCGTGGCCTCAATTTGTGTCAAACTGCCCCTCCTCCCCAAACTATCTGAGCAACAATGATTTTGTAGTGTTTGCCTGCTAGCTCGTGCTTTAGCCCCTGACAGTGTTGTAATAATCACACATTTTAAAACCAACATATAATTATATCCAACTTAATCCTAGGAGACCTCTCTCCTTACAAATCAGGAAACAACTCATTTGAGACAATTACAGAAAAATTCGTTTTATAATGCCATGCTAATATGACTCTCGCTGATAAATTATTGATTCAGAATGTATTACCTAATTCACCATTTAAACAAACTGATCATTTCTAAATGATCTTTTCCCCATTGCGATCTGTTAGTGTGGGCAGCTGATAATGCCATCTCTTTTCAAATGAAACATTCTAGGAAAGCAGTACTATGTTTAACACATGTTTTGGTTTTGTTTTCGGTAGAACCTGAATTTAAGTAAGAGTGCATACAAGCTGTAGGCATGTGGCTTTTGTCAGAGGTCAAGTATGAAAAAATAAGTCAATTTGGCCTCTTTCTCGAAATAGAATCAGAATAGAAAAGCTTGAAACTGAGAGAAAGTAAAAGCAATGTGTGACCATTGTTTTGAAAGATGTAATGGGCATACAATGGATAAAAAAAGTCTTTGTTGAGCAGCTACATATGTCATGCATGTATGTATAAACACAGCCGTTCTAATGCTTAATTCAAAACAGTATCAGCCTGTGAAATTGTGTTCTGGCGCCTTTTCTGTAGGTATCAGGTGCCTGAAAACACATTTTCCGAATATAAAGTCAGAGCAGTAGGCAATAAAAACAATATCAAGCTTCCTCAATGAATTTTAGATTATTATAAACCCACATGGTATGAAATCCTGTTCTAGTTAATCCACAGCAATATTGCATTTGTAGAAACAATCCACGGTACCGGAGACAGTTCAAAACTCACAGGGACGGGAAAGAAAAAAGGAGACACTAACTCTCCAGTGAATGAGGACTGGCAATTTAGTGGATAGTGACTGGCTGTAATGCTGGAGGTGCACCAGACTCCAGTCTACCTGAGGAGAATAAAAAGTGCTGGATGTTTTACATGAAATATATTCAAACATGAAATAGTGAACATAAACACATCCAAAATGTCCTCTACGGTTTACTCTTGATTTGAGTGTTTAAAAAAATGAATGAAATCCAACTATTATACAGAATATTGTAGCATTACCACACTGACTGATTTACTAGTTTGTAGTCCAGAGTGAGTTGATTCTAAACACAGCAGCTTTGTTGGTTGTAATTACATTGTTTTTCTGCGGGGTTGTTGGCACCTTGGTCAAAGGCAAGCTCCTGTGTGCCTCTAGGACTCCCCCTCATGTAAATTAGGCGCTCTTTCCTTGCCAAAGCAATCATGACATTGCACTGGTGCAATGCTAGGTCTGCAAATAAGCCATGTCAGAAGCACACACACAAGACACCGGATGTAACCCTCTTCAATTCCCTCTCGGAGCAAACTGCAGAGCCGTAACAGTTGGCATCTCTAGAATTTGGTTTGAAGTTGTAGAGTATTTTACTTTTGTTGTCAAATTGCTTTGCAAATGAGGCCCACCCTGGCACAATTTCAAAGAGCTTGTGCTATATGTGCAGCTTCCTCCAGGCACTAGTTTCTGAACCTTCATCATTCTGTATGCATATGCACAGTACTGCACTAAGCTCACATGGAGGACTAGATAAACATGCCAAGCTGGGAGGAAGATGGAAGGCAGCATGCTTATGTCTTGTCAGGCCTGTCTGTATGTTGTTTCTGTGTTCCTCAGCTTGACTGACATGGTCTATCTAATAACATGGCAGGCAGACAGTATGAAAGCCTTGTAGGTTTTTACCCATTAAAATGATATTCAATCATTTTTTGATGGGCTTTTTTCGCCCGAAACCACGCCTCATAATGATTCAAGATTCGAGTGCCATTCACATTGAAATGTTGTGTTGCTTGAAGCCAGATCAAAATAATTGTTTTGATATGTCCTGTTTTTGTCTTGGCAATGACATTAATAGGGGGTGATCGCACAATGAGGATAAAGAACATTTTTTGAGGTTTGTGGACTAAATTTGAGCCACCGCTCCCCTGGCTCACAGTTACAGGGTTTAGTCTGGGCATCGTGGAAAATACATTGCTTTGCGATACAAGTGTTGCACATATTGCGTGTCCCTTTGATTGCATGTCCAAGCCAGCCACTAAATAATAATAATCCTGGGATTGAAACACTGCAAAGTAGCCCGAGGCTCAGAAATTGCTAATGAACAGCAGCAGGGTGCAGTTGGGGGTGCGTTGCGGGGTTGAGGGATCTGAAACCTTACTTCCTATTTTCAAAGGCAAATAATCTATGGTCACTTTCTTTTTATGCAAAAAATCTGTTCCATCGCCTCTACGGGGGGGAAAACATTAAATGAATGAGCAATTCAGTGTATACTAAGAAAAACTACAATTTGGGGCTAAAATAAATACACATCTTGTGCTTCTTATATACCATAAAAGAATTATCCAAACTGCGACACAAGCCAGCTTTATCTTGCACAGCACTTGTGTTTTACACTTGTTACACTCTCTTCTTTCACTGCCTGTCAAGAGGTCTTCTCACACTGCAGAGAACCATCAAGCAAAGGGAAATCCATGGAGAGCGATAGAGACAGAAGGCAAGAAAAAGAGAATATATTTGGTGCTATGTGCTGCAGATCAAAAACATGGCAGTCACATGATCAAAGGCATTTGATAATCCTTGAACTACATTGCTCCTTTAATCCTAGTGAGAGAACTATATTTTATTGGGGGGGGGGGGAAACAATGTCGGGGTGGCAAACAGAGCTAGAAAAGCAGTAACTAGCTGCTGGAAATGCATTATACTAAATGTAGCATGGCACTTTTGAGGGAGCCAGTGAAGACGACAGTATAAAGCCTCCTTGTGTGTGTGGAGAATGGAGGCTGAGCTGATGGGGCTGGAAACACAAATGTGCCACAAGTCCCTGTCCACTCAGCTCTGAATAGTGCTCTTGTTTTTTTCATGGTCTTGTTGGGGAAGTTGGCTTGTTGAATGTGACCAGACTACTATATACTACATCTGATACATAGAAACAGAGAGCAAGTTACGCAAGGTTTGGGCTAGTATTTCTTTTAAGGAAGGTAGCTTGAGTGGCTTCTGTTATGCAAGGCATAAATCAGACTTTGTAAAGGTTCTCAAGTAGGGTAAGACTAATGCTGATGGAAAACTAAGTTAAGGTATAGCAGAAAGGATCTTTGCTAAATCAGCATGTCTCCAAGAATTTAGACAAAGAAACATCATGTTTCATGTATCTTTCCGTTTCCTCAGAAAACATTTTTTATATATATATCATAGCATTGTGCACTCTGGGCCTCGTCAAATTACAATAACCACCCGGAGCACTCTGAAAAGACAAAAACATCAATATGTGGTGTAATCCAAGGCCCTCTGCTGCAAGCCTCGTCAATAGTGTTTCCCTATCAGATGCAAAATGTTCCAGACCAAAGGTGAGCTGGAAAATGAATGAGTTTTTTTTTTCCTATCACGTTTTTCTATTTATGATTTCTCACTCGATTACATGGTCATCATCACATTTTTGTTTCCTGTTAAAAAAAAGGGGGGTCTGAGTTATTGCTCACGATGCTGCATGGTTTCCGCACTGATGAAAAATTAATGACTAATTATTACCTTTTGCATGTGTGTGCTACAGTGGAGTGTGACAAAGGAACATGACGTGAATGAAAAGTGCTGTTTTGTTCTGCCCTAAGAATAAAATGAGACTGTAATGAAAAAATAAATAAATAAATCAGCAAAAAAATAAAAATGAAACAACAGTGATTATAGCCTGGGGAGCTCTTGCTATGTGTTTGTGTGTGTGTCCAAGAAAGGGAAAGGGATTTAGATTATCTATGGATGGTATCAAGCTAGAACAGGCCCCTTTTTTTTATATGAACTAAAGCGCTGAATGCAGGCAGAGTTTTTAGCAACACATTGCATTTGTTTTTGTAAATTTTGCTTCTTCCGCATCATTTATGCTGATGGAAGATGGAGTGCACACCCTGTTGTTTACTTTCAATTTTTAAAAGATGTTAGATAAATATCTAAAACATATTTTATGCTCAATGGATTTAGCATATTTAGCTTCTGATTTTGTACAGTGATTACAAAGAAGATTTTGACCTTTTGATGTTTTTTGTTTTTTTTAGCACCTCAAATGATTTCAGTTTGGAGTTACATTGTTGTTACTCTTGATAAACCTGGCAGTACAGGACAGAATCATCTGCATACTATGAAAGCTGTCTTCAGTTTTTCTTTCAACGTCACTTAAATCAGCAAAATAAAATATATAAGTCAGAATTTTGGAGGTGATGCTTGAAATCTAGGTCATTCTGTTTTCCCCACTGGATATCCCACTATCTACATCCCTGCAACATGCACAGAAGGAAACTCAATTTCCTTTTTAACCCCATAGAGCATAACTCGTGTTTATTTGTCACATCAATTAAGATATGGGTGTATAGCTTACTCAATCTGTTGGGAAAATTTTGTCTAGTAATTCCATCGTCCTAGTAGGACCCATTTATTCATTTATATTTCATGATGCGGTATTTATGCAGTGAAAGCCAGGCTGTTTTTTTCTCCCTCAGTTGCCTTGGCCAGTGAGGTGTTCTCCTTCTATGTAGCAATGAAATATAGATGTTAAGAGTCTGGAGAGTTGAGTGTCTCATCTGTCCTGGTGATACCATAAGGCAGCCATTAATAGTGTCAGGGAGCATCAGACATACTACAGGCACATAATTGGATATGAGGGCATAACTGAAAGCACCTGCTTGGAAATTATCAGGGTCTTCCCAGGAGGCAGGCCTTTGGTAGATTCCCAAAGAAGTTTGCAGAGCCTATCCACTTCCCTGCTGAGTTTGCTTCAACCATTGCTCTTTTTATTTCTCACCGAGGTCAGCTCAAGATGGCTTCTTGTGTTATTTTTTTGTGATGGCATTGTGAGTATGCAAATACTTTGGATCTTTGCATAATCACAAGCAGCGGGACCATCTGTTGTTGGCTTGTTGACTTACCTTGCGTCTGCTTTTTAATGGTGTTTTCTTGTATCCGAGTGATGTATTGGTGTATTAACAATGTGATAATCATTTAACCTCAAAAACTGCATTCCGGCGTGTATGCAAAAGTCTGAACATATGTTCAGTGAAATCTTCTGACAAAGAAGGATTTATAATCTTTGTGGAGGGATAGAAGGAAGGGAAAACTGGAAAACAACACAAAACACATCACTATATCCATTCACATGATGTGCGATAAGATGATATTGTCAAGATAAAGATTTAAAATATGATTGTCAACAAAAACTGTGGTCTTGGATTAGTGGGCGGCAAAGACCTGCTTGTTGATTGAGAGTCGCTGAACCTCTCTAAAATATATTGCAAAAATGCTAATGGAAAGAACCAGGAAATAAGCTGCAGCTTCTGTCGCGGAAGATTTGCTGGGAGATGCCCTCCACTGAAAACATGTCCCTGATAATGTGTTTTTCTTGTAGAACCTGAGCCAGACACCAGAGAAGTCTTTTAACTCACCGCCGCCCATTTGTCCTCATAAGGTAAGATCCAGCTTGCTTTCAGGCAAGGGAAATACAACATTATGTGAAATGAATGCAGTTATTTTAACAATTTAATGTTCTAATTAAGTTTTATTTGTGTTTATTTATATTTCACATTTGTAAATTAGCTTGTTGTCATGTCAAATATAGAGGACTGAAAGTGCCAAAAACATAAATAAAGAAATAAATAACAAAGCAAAAAGTTGACCCCATGACACTTTGAATGATGATGATTATTATAGATTATAGATTATGAACAATTGCATGATGAAGCACAAATGCAAAAACAAATATAAAAAGAAAGTACAGAAATAATGAGTTGAGTACATTAAGGGAAAATTAAATAGGACAGCAAATCTATATGAGAATTAATACAACACTGAATAATTACTGAAGCAAATTTAAGCAGAAATATTAATTGGTGTCACATTTTAGAAATTAATTAATTCCTTCATTTATTTTAATGTTATTTTGCTGCATTTAATGGCATAGTAATTTGGTCATTTATTTATTTATCTGTTTATTTTTGGCAGTTGTGGTCCTCCGTATTGGCCCTCACCTCTCACATATCTCGTGTTCCATTTAACTTTCTCAAGACTCTTTGCCAAAAAGATATAATTTCAGTAAGTCAAAAAAGAAAAAGTTTTAATTCCTAGAAACAACAGTTTCTTTAAAGCATGCCTTTTCTGTTCCTGCCATTTCTTTCTCTCTCTCTGCATCATGTTACGATTCAACATTTATGTGACAAGACGCGAGAAGGGCAGATTTATTCAATGCTAATTAGTCCTGCACATGCGGAGTCAAAGTCATCACTTCACTGTCATAGTCTCAAGTCATCTCCTCACACTGACTGAAGTACAGTAACTTTCCCCTTCAGTTCCTGCTCCTGGTGCATGCTTCTTGCAAATGTGATAATGTGCTATGTAGTGAAATTCACACAATTTCAGTTCACTTAGCACCAAACGTGTCAAAAATGCCTGTGTCCTTTTCTGGATGAATGGTCGATATGGTGGAGAGTGACTTATTGCAGAAGTGGACCTTAGTAAAAGGAGCCCGATGGAGGGAAGCTGTCTGACAGCCTGTCATCAACTGTTCAAAGCTTAACATGGCTCTACATCACTAATGCACAGCTAGCTGTCTAAAATGACTTTGGTGGCATTGAAAGCTGCAGATGGTGGTAGGACAGTAAATAATACAATACAATATGATACTCCTCATCCAAAGTCTGCCTTGTGTAAAATCACAAGGAAAATCACTTTTGTTTGGATGTCTGTCAATACAAAACAACACGTATGTCCTTCACATAGAACCCGAACTGTTCATAGTTACTTTGCTGTTGATGAGAAATTACAGCCTGGCTATGTCTGGCATAGGATGCGATGTTACAGCAGGTTAAACACAGGAACGCCTCTCTTCCCATGCGTAGCTCTACAGAGTATGTCTGTCTATGTCCCTTTACATTTTTGTCTCATCCCCTCCCTCTCTGACTTGCTCTCGGTCCATGTCTACACAGCTGATCAGGGCTGATGTAATGGGGAAACACCGTGGGTTTGTGGACGGTGTTATTCGCGTTTTAGCTGTTAGCGGCGGAACATAATCTCCCTCTAGTCAGCTCACATTAGTCTCCATGATCCGCACCAACCCAATATGTGCAGCGAATGCAATGGGCCAGCTGGGCTAATTTAGTATGTCAGTCAGCTCAGGAGGCTGGTAAAATGAGTAAATGGCTGGATGTGATTTATACGAAAAGAATATTCAGATTATAATGGCTCTCAGAATAGAATATCCTCTGTCTTTTTACACTTCTCTTCATCTGCATTGTGTGCATCCCCCAGATAGATAGTGAAATGAACAGAGGGCTTTTAAACTGACTGCTCTGTGATTATATTAAGAGTGTGAGAGTGAGAGAGCGAGGAAAGAGAGGGGAGGGAGGAGATCGGGTGCCTGAGCACTAAGTATATATAATTGCTTCTTGACACATTGGCCAAATTCTGCAGTGCCAGGATCTGAGCGAAGATGATTAACGGCTGTCCGAGTGGGTGGGCACTGCAGATCTTTCAGGGCCTTTGGTTTCCATAGCGATTCCAGTGTAAAGGCCATATATTGCATATTGAAAATCCCAGAGGTCCACACATTGTTAAACTACAATTATAACTCGCATCGAGAGCATTGTCTGTCCACCGCAAACTCTCTTATTCACCTGCCAAGCGGCTTGCTGCGTTTTCTCTCTCTTTTCCTCTATTTTCTCCTCCATTTTTCTTAAGCGGTCTCCTCTAGCTAGCGAGAAGATAAAGAGTGAAAATCTCGCATTCTGTGAATAATTGATGAGTGGGCTCACCTCAGAGCATCATTACAGTACGGCAGTCAGGGTAAGAGGTGAGGGTAAGATCATATTTCTGACACTAGGCTTCAGGCAGTGGAAAATTGTGTCAGTTTTTCACAAGGTTTTCTTCTGAATCTACAGCATGAATAACAGTTTCTCATTACGGCACAACAGGATAGGAATGAAATGTGAACATACATGTTTTTGCACATAGACATTTGCAGCACAGGTGGCAAACAGAAATTTATGAAATAACACTGTTAGCGCATGTTTATTCCTGTGTTCGACAAGCTGTTATATGGTAAATAGTTCAGGGTTCTTTGCTACTGGGGAGCAGCGTTCTGGCCGTTACGACTGTGTTTGTGTCTGGTGTAAGAATGTGCGTGCACGCATGCATAAGTACTATGTGAACAGTGCAATCTAGTTAGGTGACAGATGGAGAGGGCAAGGATGGGGGTGGGGATCAAGCACCTCTGACAGTATGGGGCCTGCACTGCACCCTGTTCCTGCCAGCTCTGAAATTGCTAAGGTAAACCAAAGCCGTGCAACTCCAGGATGCCATTTCACAGTTTTATTTTCCACACAGAATGAGAACCTCTCCTGTGAAATGTCACCTGACAGTGGAAAAGTTGAGTGACGAACATGCTGGACAGACGGCCTGCTTCATGAAGCACACTATCCTGTGAAGTTCGACCAGGATGAAAATGTAAACGCGCTGATTGCCACAGATAAAATGCTTAAGAAATCCTGTGTGCAGCAGCATTTTTTAAGCCAAGGAAAGGCCACTGAATAAGCACATCTTAATGATGATTCATTCTGTATAATAAAAGAAAATCCCTCTGGCATCCAAACAAGAGGCTACTCATTCAGCAATTAAGCTTAGTTAAAGGCATCAAGCAGACTATGGGTGGTTAGTGAGGCATCTTCCTGAACATGCACGTCCACATGCACATCCTTTCACATGCAAGCACTCAACCCCTCTCACATACACACTCACACAATTCATTTGAGGTAAATGTGATCTCAGAAGACAAGCAGCAACAACCCACGGCTCCATCAGGGTGCCTGGGGTTGCATTGGTGGCCATCGTCAAACAAGTAATTCTTTGTGACTGAAAAAAAGACAATCCAAAAGGTCATTTCTGACCTCTGGGACCAGTACTGTGCAGCATCTGTCACTAGCAAGCACCACATGTCTGTGTCAAATGGCAAAAGGTATGCGGTGCAGCCAGCCTGCCGTGTAATAAAGGCAGTAGGCCTGTACGTACGTAGCATCAAAACCACAGTTGCATTAACAGGGCTCTCAGGTCTCCTGGATTATCTGCAGAACATCCAACATGTCGCACTGCATACATCACTGTCCGGATACCGTGAAGGGCTGGTCACAGCGTGGCTAACATGCAAGCTTTAATATTTTAGCACTTGTTAATGCCACACCTAGAATACTGTATAAATAAATATCACTGCATTCACATTTGTAGTGGAAATTTGACAGAAAAATCCTCAGCTTGTATTTGATGTCATCAAAGAGCATGTTTAACTGCTTCAAAAGTGCTTTTCAGTGCCATCTTCAAACCCCCAGATTCATGCCTAACATAAAGATGGGAAAAATATTACATTTCATAGATATAATTTGGATTCATCATATCATTCATTCATTCATGTATGTGTGCCCTCGCATGCAGTGCTCTTCCTATAATGGTTTATGAGGTTGAGGTAATCCTCAGGGGAATTACTGACAATGTCTAGCCTCCGTGTTTGATGTTATCTCTCTTGTCACACGATTTCCACAACAAGGGTTAAAAGCATCAAAAATTCAGGTGGAATTGATGAAGGAATATATAATCCGTGCCTCCCTCCCCACTTGCCATGCTCATGTCTCTGCATCAGACCACACCTCCATGTGGAACAAATCAATAATGTTCCATTTCTAACCAAATTCCTCTTTTTGAATGGTGAAATCCAATCTTCACGGACACACTAGCAAATTGGATATCCTGACAGTTGCATTAGAAAAAGAAACAGAAACACAGAGATGACATGGGTGGTTCTGTAAAAAAAAAAATGTATGCCATGCATAGTGTGTGTAGAAATTGTACATCTCAAAAAATTTCATTATGAATTCTTTCAAAGTGCAAATGAGGCAGAGTTCTGTGGTATATTTCCCAGATCTCCGGCACTGTACTCTCTCTCCTGTTGGCTGTCCTTTCCTCTCACTTGCCACAGCATATCTCCCCCCTACATCCAGCTAAACCAATCAGGGATTTGAGGGCCTCACTTCCAATCAATTACCACCCAAATCAGTGCAGAGGCCTTTGATATAGAATCATTTGTCAAATCAGTGCAGATGGCTGGGGGCAGGTACCCCTGTGCCATAGGCCATATCCACATGGAAATCTCTGCTCAGGGTGGGCCCCCCTGACGCTCCCCAACCTATTAATGGCAAGTCATTGTGTGCTCCAGGACTTCAGTCCAGCTGCCTGGTCCCCTAGATTGCTAATGTATAAGCATCTTAGCCTGACCGGTGGATAATACTAAGTCCCAGGGTCTACCATAATGATTTGGGCTATTTCTAAGAACAGCGAAATGTGACTTTCGCACATCCAACTAGAGGTGCTCAGTTTGCATGAAAGCTAGAGGAAGAGTATGTGAATTTGCATTTTTAAAACGCATTATTATCACGTTTGACACTGCAGGTGTTCCCATGTGCACCTTAACCATGTTTGCTCTTGTTAACATTGAACAGAAAACATCTGGATAAAAATACACATCTGAACTCAAGACACGCACTGGTTAGATAAAATGAGTACAGCAAAGTAAGTAAAAGTAAAAGTATATACCCACAAAATAAGAACAAGACTGCCTGTCACGACAAAAATTCTGACACGGAGAACGAGAGAGGTAAAGGTTTAGTAATGTGGATTGTGGATTGAGTGTGTGGATTAAATTATTCTAACTATAATTCATGAAATGCCAAGGCAGTGAATAATTAGACCACCATATCAAGCAAAGTGAGATATTAATGGTACATGTACTGTGCAGGAATTGACACCCTTGATTTGTAAACAAGCTCGAGGCATGCTGTGATGCTCACATGTGTTGGAATCTATACCAATAATGACTAGATCTGCCATCAATGACTCTCTTCACTGCTGCTCACTTCTTTTTCACAATATTAACAGCCAATTCTGCACTCACATACTGCATCTTGAATGGGATAAGTTTCCAAACATGGAGCACTCCTCCATAGATTGTGCCATTAATGTGTGATTGGTTCATTCATTAAACAGACTTTGGAGAAAAGCAATTTGCCACTGTTGATGTGTCATAAATGGGAGGAATATGAGACGTAAGCTCCATATTGTTGGAGTTTATACCATAAAAACTCGAAGCAATTTCATCTGAGTGAAGAAAAAAATGATGTAGTGTGCATTATAGTGGTGCACAGTTAATTGAGTAAAGTCTTTCCATCTCTCTTCATGACTAAATACACACATTTGTACATACATGCAGTATAGGCCCTGTATATGAAATGCAATTCAGAATGGGTTGCTGAGATACATATTTTTTGATGCATCTAACATGCAGTTGGTCCCATTTGTCACATGGACTGATGCTGTGTCAGCTACAGTAGCCACATATCAGTGAATAAACTTGTGTTACTTTTTTCGGTTTGTGTGGCAAGGCCTGGTCTACATTATTATTAGTATTATTATTTGCTTAGCGTTGCTGCTCTGGCTCAAATATACAGTACTGCTGTAGCATCCTTCTGTTTTGTGTATATGTGTGGGAAATGCCATTTCCCACACATAAACAGGGATTTGTAAAAGAAGAATGAGTGCACTGTGTGCCCCTCATGCAGACTCCAGACCAGGCATAGGCATGGTTTTAGCTGAGATAGCTGCAAATTATATGATAAGGCTGGGATGTGAGAAGTAGGTGTTGCACCCCCTACTGGTGTGGGCCTGTAACAACAAGGCAAAAAAGTTGTTGTTTTTTTTTATAGCAGCGTAAGCAGTCTATAAAACATGGTTGTTTGTTTATACAGTTTGTGTATGAGATACATAGAAAGTACATGTGACAGGGTTAGGGTTAAGTTACCCTTAATGGTGGGCTGGGCATCACTACTGCACTTCACCTTTTCTCAAAAAAGGTCTGATTTCTTTAAAAATGGCCCCAAAGCTGAACAGCAAGAATCCTTACCCTGCCAGAACACAGTCGACTCCCTGCCGACAGACCCCTGTCACTCCAGCAGCCTGAGGAGGAGAGATCAGAGCAACAGCAGCTAGCTAACATCAGTACTAACGTCAAAGCTGCCTCCCCTCCAGATGGTCCTACGGCGGCTAACGGGCAAGTCCCAGCTAACCCTGTTGGCGGACAGCCTTTCCAGCTAAAGGAGTTTACATTCCCAGCCAGGCGCCATGGAAGCAAAAATTTTACCCAGTCCTTAAAGTCAGGTTGGCTTTCATGACGGACGTGGCTTCACTGCATCGGGGAAAATGACAAAGCTGTATGCTTCTTCTTCTTCTGCTCTGCTATACAGAACAACCTTGTCAGTAAAGACAGGATGAGGTGATGGGAACTTGTGAAAGGAGGGTTTACCAGTTGATGCAAGGCAGGGGCAAGGTTTCTGGAGTACGTCTCATTTTCACATAGAAGCTGCTAACAAACAGGCGGCACTCAAAAGAACACCGATCAATGTGCTGCTCTCACATGTAGCTGCTAAAGAACTAGTAACAGCGCAGGCTGTTTTGAGCTGGTATTTGGTCTGTGAAGTTCTTAGCCTGTGGCAGGTTACAGATGGGAGGACAGGCGCACCATGAAGGGGTGTTTTGGCAGCCGATGCTGTAGCGAAGGTGCACTCTACCTGCTGTTCGTGAGTGGCTGCTCAAAAGAGACCGGAAGCAGTTTGCTTATGCGTACCAACTCGAACTAATGTCCCAGGCTTCAAGTTTTCCATATGACAGGTTAACAGTCAAAGAAACAGCTGATGTTGCATCAAAGGAGCAGTTTTCTTTACATTTGCAGAGCCAAATTTGGGGGTTTCAGGATGCGCCGGACTCTGCATCTGAAACAATGTTTTCCTGTGTGAAAGATGTATTTTTGCATTTGAACCTACGTCTGGGGTACAACAACACATCCAGGCGGTTTTATGGGGTGCAAGCAAGACTACAAGCATTTTGTTCAAGCTCATTGTTTGTCCATGCTGCAACCTCAACCTTGCAGTACAAGAGGCTGCAACAGTGGTATCACTAATTGCAGACACAGTCCAATTTGATCAGAGTCTAGCCGATGTCATCTCAGCAAAGCACACTCGCTCTTTTTTTGGGGAAGCTGACATCGAGTGCAACATACTTGGACTGCCTCCAACGAGGTGGTGCGTCAGAATCAACATGATTTCCAGCCATACTCACGGCCCACTTCTCCAGACACTACACACAGCAAGATTGTAGTGTTCACTGTGAAATGAGGACGAAGATCTCTGGGCTTCTAAAGCGAGCGAAGAAAGCAAGAATGTTGTTTGGCCCTCTGTGCTGCAAAGCTCTTTTTGGGCCATGTGAGGCTGTGGCTAAAGTCCGACAAGATGAAAAAGCAATCGCTGCGTGAAGACCTTGAAAGGATGCGTACAGGCTCTCTCTGCCTAAAAATGTAGACTTCTGTGGTCTTCATGACCAATGGAGGATGCCGGGGAACCTAATGAGGGAAGAGGACCTTTGCACTGCTTACAAACTCAGAGTATATATTTCCAATCTGCACTTCCAAACATTTAACATTTAGTTTATTCACACAACCCCTATGTACAGGACCACCTTCAATGTTCTACCGTTTGCTCAAGGTAGGCAAATGTGTTTTTATGATGTTCCCTCGCACCATGCAGGCTCACGTTGGTCTCGGTAACAACATTTATATTATGCACAGGCTCGCTGTGAATTTCAGGTGCTTTTTGCGTTCCTTGTTTTAAACTTGGTGTAGTGCCGCCGCTGCATGATCAGTTATGCTGCTCGCTCTTCGTCTCTCAATTTCCTGTCTCACTGGTTGCAGGGTGTATGAATTGATTACATAATTAAGTAAGTTACATTACTTCTTGTTTCCGTCACAGATCTGGTAGTGCAACATCGAATGACAGCGAGAGGACATTTCTGTCCTGTAGAGTTGCATTTTGGAGTGCAGTCTTCAATCAATTCTGAGTTATTATTAATGTTTTTGTTTGCTCTTGCTCTCTCTCTCTCTCTCTCTCTATCTGTGTGTGTGTGTGTGTGTGTGTGTGAGAAATGAAGTTCATGTGCTTTGCCCTAATCCTAACCGTATAGCGTGGCTGTGGCTCAGTCAACAATAACTCATCTTCTGATTAGGAATAAACCTGCAGTCCTGCTGTCCATAGCTGAATGTGGCACTGTGCAGCTTTGACAGACATCATGTTGGTGTTCAGCTTTCTGTTGCAGAGTAAAACACTCTGAAACTACGGTAAAACGTTGTAAGCCATTCCAATTAATGCAAAAACCACGAATGCTGCACAGCATTTAATATGACATCATTATATAGATTCTCTCAGCACCCCGAGGTGGATATGAAATATGTAGCTTTAACCTTAAACATTATTTCTTTATGTTGTCTGCAAGTTTCACTGCGTTACCATTTCTACAGTCTTCAATGCATTCTATAAAATGTCCCTCAAAGGTGCATTTCTAAACATAATTTTAAGTTAAGTTTCAGTGACGAATTTCATCATTTTTTTTATTTATATTTGAGCTATCATCCCCCTGTGTATGAGCGTTTAATTTCATCCTTTGTTATTGTGAAGCACTTTACAAAACCTGTTTCAAAATGAGCTCTACAAATTAATCATTGATCATCCTCTGACATTTAATAATGTGACTGAGATATTACAATGATGACGGTTTACAGGTACATCTGATGAATTAGTGATACGGGCACTATAAATAGCCACAGCTGTGTGTAAGGGCTGTGCTGAGAACTTTGCCAATGTGACACAATCAGTGGAAATTCACGTCTTCTTCCCATTGACAGGTCTAATGAGGGATGGAGTGGGCACAAGTATTGACATGCAGGTGATTACAGGTGTTTCTACATCCATTTATGGCTAAATGTGGGAGTGGGGTTGAGGCTTGTGTAAGTGTGTCCCGTGTTCCACAGTGATGAGATTTCTAAAACAGAACCATGTGCAGGCATGGCTTTGTAAACCAGACAAGAATACCGCATATGCATATTTCTGTCTTTGTACATACAGAGTTTTAGTCATTAATCTTCACAGAGTTTTATGCATCTTGACCCTGGTGTGTTTTTGTGCATGCAGTTTCTTGTATTCAAGAAGTCCTATAAATAGAAACTAAACTTGGCTAAATTATAATGATTTTTAAAAACAATGTATGATGTAACTTCATGTTATTCGCAGCTTTGAACATAGAAAAAGAATCAGATTGTCTGCAGTATTAAACACTGTCTTGATCCACTGATTGAAGATGAACGGTGATGTCCATCAAGAGAATGATGGCAGGCTAAGAGATACAAAAGCTTTGGCATTTTCATAATGGGTTGTAAGATAACAGCCAGAGGGAAGAATGCCAAAAACAGCAGCGCACAGATTGGGGTTAAAAATGTAGCTGTAGCGGAAAACACTGACCTTTTCACGATTATTAAGACCAAAACACGTGCTTCATAAAAGCAGCAGGTGTTCAGCACATGTTCAAACTAATCTTAACAGTGTTCTTCACAATCTGGACTGATTATACTGAATCATTGTTGAAAGCTGAAAAAACATGAAAACTACAGAAAAAAAAAATCACAAGTTTTAGCTGCTGAGCTACTGACCTCACAAACATGTGTCAGCTTAGTTTTGTAATGAACTGAAGGCAACAGACTGAACTTACTGTTGAACTGAAGACAGTCAAAAGCAGAGCTGAAACGTGAACAGTAATGGGATTGCTTCTCGCGAACACATTAGGAAAGCAGAAACTACACTGCGTAGTCAGTGACGACAGGTGTTTGAAATGAGCTGAACAAAACTACTCATTATTAATCACAACCTCTAAATGCTGGTTACCGGTGGCATTTTAGGCACAGAGCGTCTAAATAAGTGAATATTTTGCCCAGCCTACTATTAAACAAGTGCAGAAAGAACTTTAAACTGAATGAATCAATGTCTTATTCATAATGAAAAATTGCGGATGAGATTAATATCATGTCACAAAAATCATCCGGCATCTTGTTGCCAACACTATCCTATATACATGCCCAGGATAGCAGATGGCCTCTTTGAATGGTGTCGTATTTAGGAGAATTGCAGGTTGGCAAATACTGGAAATAGTATGACAGATACTGCGGCTGTCCTTTAAAGTAAAAAATGAGACTGTTGCGTTGGCAAAGATAAACTGCAGCATCAATCTGCGAGCTAAAGAAAAGACAATTAAATGTTAACAGAGAAAAGCAGGTTGTTTAATTTACGTCCAAATGACTTCTAATTAAAAAACAAATTGAGATTGAGGATATGTGCGACAATAGTCAGGAAGGCTTGGAGGCTTGACTGTTATTCAAGAAAGCATGATTGGGGACATTCATGCTTTGACATGTATAAACCTTTTCATATGTTACCTAATCAGTAATAATGGAAAAAAACTAAGGCAGCTCAGCCCAACACTAGGCGGAGGGTGGGATTATTTCAGTCTAGACATACAAAGGTTATTGTATGGTTATGTGTGTGTGTGTGTGTGTGTGTGTATATATATATATATATATACACACACACACACACACACACACACACACAAGAACGACCGGTCAAGCATTTGAAATACTTGGACAGCCATGAAATTCCCCTGGCTGAAACATAAACAATGCAACTACATTATTTTTTCTCTGACATTAATTTTCTTGGCCAGGTTGTTGTCATGTAATTGTTTTCCATTAAAGAAAACGGTGTAGTTAGATTTCCATGTTTAATGACTTAAACAAAGCCTTCGAGGCTTCATTAGTTTGCACAGTGGTGCAGCCCAAACTAGATTGTTTAAGAAATAGATCCAAAAGTTAAAGCAAACACAACTTGTGTCCTCAGGTGATCCGGCCTGTCAAAACAGAAATAAAATAAGAACTGAAATTGTAAATAAATGCATGTATAAATGAGAACCATCGGAATCTAAAATCTTTAATTTATAGATGAAGCATTCATCATAAACCTCAAGATTCATCGTTACGGTCAAAGTTATAAAAGAGCTTATTTTAATGATTTTATTCATGAGCAAAGTATTATTCAATACTTTCATATTTCAGTGATGTACCCTGGCTGCTTATTTTTTCCTCCCCCCCG
The DNA here is from genome assembly GCF_017976325.1 of Chelmon rostratus. NCBI lineage: Eukaryota > Metazoa > Chordata > Actinopteri > Chaetodontiformes > Chaetodontidae > Chelmon > Chelmon rostratus. The sequence continues at coordinate 15,828,972 of NC_055666.1, read as the reverse complement.
TTATAAATCAGTGCGCTGCTGTGGGATGACATGGATGCCAGCCCTCAGTTCTGTGTGCAAGAATAAGTTCTCTGTAGTGTTTGATACTCTTTTGGATTCTGTCTTCAGATCAACGCAGCACAACTGAGGCTCTGACACAGCAAAGATCTCCCAAATTAAACATGAGAAATAAATCCCAAGGAGGCAATGACCGCAAGCGTACTGACTGAAACGACCTCAGTGGCCGGTTGATATCTGCAAACGCATTCTACCCAAAGCCGTATTTTAGCAGCAATCAACATAATCATCAGCAAGCTGCATTTGCAGATAGCCTAGTGGGTGTTTTGTCTGTTCTCCAATTTCACAATTTATAGTCATCGCAAGCAACACATCATGCAAGCAACACTCTCTACCGTAGCCGCTAATCAAGCTGCATTTCTAATTCATGTTAATATGCTGAGTGCTTCTCTGGATGTCATCACCTCTTTGTTTAAAGAACTAAACAGGTTATTCGGTTTTAAACTTAACTAGAACAGAGCGACGCATTAAATTAACTGCAAATATATGACGTCTTGTCAAGAGTATCCCACTATACTATGAGAGGTGTCTCAATGTGCCTCATTATTGCTCCTCCTGATAGCTTGCTTTATTCACTGCACTGTAAATCACGCATCATCGCCAAAAGACTGAGTGTCATCCCCAATTTTGCGCCAACTGCGACGGACGCTGTTCTTGAGTCTTTTTTTCCCGCGGCATAGATTTCATGACCTCTGAAATATCTTGTATTACTTCCGACAGAAAAGAAAAGCAACAACAAAAAAAACAAAACAAAACAAAAAACAAATGGAATAATAAGAGGAAATTGTAGTTTGGAAATGATTACAAGCGTGTAAGCTCTCTAGGCAAGAACATGCTGCATTGCTCGGGATATTTTTCTCACCCTCTGCCTTTGAATATTTCACACTGGCGTAGTCTTTGGAGATGTAAGTCATACTGAGAGAATTTGACTCTGCATGCTAAAAAGGCATAAATATCGGAGGGGAAAAAAACATAACCAGCACATGACCTTATTACGCTCAGTGTGTACCATGCAGTCGCAATATTGCCTTTATTTGTCATTATTACCACCCGCCATTACTGTGAGTGGGAGGAATATCAATTTGACAAAGAGGGCCTCTGACTAAATGTTAAGGAGCCCCCCCCTGTCATGTGAGACACCTCCCTACTGTTCTGAGTGGGCAGATATGGCTGTGTTTTACTACTTATGGATATTCAATGGAAGAGCTCAGAGCCAGTCTTGCTGTAATAAGGCATTTACCATTGCAGAGTAGCACTGTGCACTGTGAGAACATATGTTAATGCACTTAGCTTTGGCCAGAGAAACAGCAAGAGGTTTGGGGGGGGGAAGCACATGGGACTGGCCTCCTGGAGCACACATTTGCCTTCTACAAAGATATTAATATGACTGGTGCTCAGTGGTGGAAGAGGAGGAGAAATTACCCTGGCAGTGAGAAGAAGTTTGTTTTGGTGATGGTGATGGACCCCAATTGGGTGAGGCAGGCTGGGGGAGAGAGACAGCTCTGTGCTCTGTGGCTTTTGAATCACATCAATGGCACACTTTTAACTGACTGCGCTGCCAGGAAAACTGACATCAACATATTTGAGGAAGATATGCACGGAGCAAATGGGGATATGACTGTGAGCCTTGTCTCTGTGCTTTATCAATGTTTTACCAAGACTGTGCCACTGGTGTTGCAAGAGGGATTGTCTGTGTGCCTTCTCAAGAGCTGACAGCTACACTACACATCGGAAAGAAGTTGTCAGTTGAAGAAAAATATTTAATAAAATGTATGCTGTACATAGCACAATTCACCATAGGGAATATAGAAGGGAAAATGATGTCCCGACCCAGTATTTAATCTTTCTGCCGTTTTACTGTGCGTTCAAAAATGCTCCAATTCCAACAACTGCCAACATTCTGCAGATATATAGATTTTATGTAGACAAGGATTTTCTGCAACCAAAGACAGAAAGTTATTGTCTTGCTTGGCTTTCACATTCATAGCTGAGAAAATATTCATGAACTTGGAAATGGTCTCTCCGGAGACAGCAGAAGAGGCGCAGTCCCAAATATTCCTAAATATTGAGTATGTTGACTGTTAATTTTTCATCGGTAGCAGCGATGGTCAAAGTAGTGCCTGTGTTCTGAGTGCACTGAATGTGGCTGTAGCTAAATAGCGACTTGCGTGCGGTCTCCTTCTTTAAACAGTCATGGCTGTCGGCTCGTTCTTTAGCTTTCTTTCACCATTTCACCGGTAGAAAAGTTAAAAGTATGGCCTTGCCTGGGTGTCAGGAGCTTCTGTGCCCTGCACCGCCTCCACTTGTTCTGTTCTTAGCAAAGAGCAAATGATTAAAAAAGAAGAAGAAGAAAAAAAAGACCTCGTTTACAGTATTTAAAACCAACCGACAGTCGCGGTGTTTTTCAATTATCGAGACTTTCAAAATGTTCTTGTGAGGTGTGATGAGGAAAAGAGTGTTACTGGCGATGGAATTGATAATCAGTATTGCTGGGCTATTACACTGTAGTCTTTCAGTTATTCTAGCTTGTACAAGCTGCTTTATCTGAGAAACATTCCCTTCATTTAGCCATGGCTATTGCGGTTGCTGTCAATTGCAATCACACAGCAAAAGCTGTACGATGATGTATTTATCAAAGTGGGCATTTAAAAAAAAAATGATTGTCTTTATTCTGAAATACAGTAACATCTTCAGAAGTTGAGGATGAGATTCAGCCTGAAGATAACAGCAACGATAACACTGTTTGACTCGCATCTCACAGTCAATTGTTGCAAACACATTCCAGACGCGCACAAATAATGCACTTGTGTCTGATAAATTTGATCTCTTAAGATAAAAACTGATCTCTGTGTAGTGATCAGATTACATATAATTGGAACAGCAATAAATGTAGTCTCTTTTTAAGTGAGACCTGTCAACACTGCAGCAGAGAGAAGGCTATTATTCTTAGAGACATTAATAAAGTATTATCACTTCTTGTTCTGGGGTTCTCATTGAAATTTATAACAAGGCCACAGTCGTTTGGATATTTAATGTGCCACTAGTTTCTTTGTGAAATCCGCACGCTTGTGGTAATGTGTGAAGAATGACAGCGAATGCATTGTGGAACCCAGATGAAATGAAGGGAACGACGTTGCAGCCACCCATTTGGCTATCAGCTGTGTTTTTAAAGTCGAGTCAGAAGAAACTCCCCGTTTTCAGGGGATCGTTTCCAGAAACGTTCTGAAAATCATTAATCAGTATCATCACTGCGCTTCATGTTTGTCAGTGAATGACAGTGACTCTGGCTCTTTGCTTCAAACACGAGCCTGTGATACTGTATGTCACTGCACATCACAATCTATGGACAATGCCTCTGCCAGTCTCAATGAAGAAAACTGTCAGGCGTTTCAATGGGAGGGAGATCAAACAGACGAACAATTCACATTACAGGAAACTCTTGATAAACTGAAGTTTTGACACATCAAGGGGCCTTCCATTCTCTTTTCCACCATGTTTCCTCTTTGACAGTCCACTTAATGGCCACTTTATTACACGCACCTCCTGATTAATGCATCTCACTCCTCCAGACAGTGAGTCAGGCCTTTGTGACTCACTGTGCAGGCTGACAGAACATGCAAACGGGGTTGAGAGGTTCACTTACTGTCCAGCTAAACCTGTAGGCTCAACGTGTGTCACCAAGCTCTGCAACCCAGTCAAATTCTGCACCAGTTTTTATTTACGGATTCTGACTCGACGCATCCTGTTTGGTGCGAGCAGTTGCTATAGAGTTAGTAAGTGTGGAAACGTGCATACTGTGACACATGGAGGGAGACCGTCAGATTTAAAAATGGACATAAGTGATCATTAAAACTGAATCTCTGAAGAGTGCAGAAAGCTTTACTTTTACATGCAGATGATCAGAACTGAATTTTGAAGTCCATGGATCTGTCCCCTGTTGTTGAGGTTACTGGGATAATGTGGTGGGCAATGTTTTTCTTGGCACAATTAGGCCCATAAATATCACATATTCTCCAAACCACAGCATACTTAACAGATTACTCATTCAGCTCTAATGGTAGCAGAAATGATCAGCAGACAGTGCAATAAAAAAAATGATGCCCCCCCAAGTCAAATCATCTGTAACGTGACCTAGCAGCATGGACGTTAAAACCTTCAAAAATCCTCCTTTCTGCCACTGCGGCAAGCCATGTATAGAGAGCTTGTGGGTGTAGCTGAGTGTTTTGTCAGCAAATAGTAAGTGTAACATTGTGGATAATATTTTAATGCACAAGGGCCTAGTGAATATACTGTTTCTAAGGCTCTTACTTGCTTCCTGTCCATCCCTTCAGTTTGTCTCTGAGGCAGCAGCAACATCCAAGCTAGGCGGCAGGTCTTCATTTCTTGCAGCTGCACATAAACAAGACCACAAACATATGAACTGCAACACAGCATACAAAGTGAATATGTAGCGCTGCGCTTGATTCAAGTCTTTCTCTGTGTGTTTCACTTGATTCCTCCACTCCGTCCTGCTATGACTGAACAGCAAATGTGTCTGTGACTGTCGCTGGTAAAGTTCTGGATATTGTTACGCATCAACAGGATTATCATCATCCGCTGTGACAGCTACAGCTGGCATGCTATCGCCGAACATGGGAAGAATCGAGTCAAGTAAAGGTGCAGTAGGTGGGATATGCTAATTGGGAGGGCGAATCTGAGAATAAAAATTATGCTTTTGTGTGTCAACAGGCGTCAACGCCAGAAAACAGGACAGCTGCATATTCTAAAAAGTGCAGGAGCTGTTTAGTTGTGTGTTGTAACAGTACATGCACTATTTCTGCATAGACGTAAGACAAACACCAAGCAAAAAGTAAAAAGCTAGCATGCTAAAACTTTAGCCAAGCTGACCATATCTAGGGTGTGTTGGTGATAAGGAAGGGCATCGTATTCATTTTGTATAATATGTGATATTGCAGGAAACAAACAGGAGCTTGACTGAAAGCAGAAAAATGCCTTTTCTCTGCCTTTCCCTGCTGCATTTATTATATTTTCGTTTCTATAAATGCAGCCCACAATGTTGCTGACCAGGTGCAACCTTTCATATTGACAGTGTGCCGTTTTTTTTCTAAGGGATTTTCTAGCAAGATAATGTGTCATTGTCTCAAGATGGTTCCAGGAAATTACTTTACTTTACTCCAATGGTCCGCGCAGCTCCCAGATCACAGGCTAATAAAACACTTTTGGGATGAGGTTGAAGTGGGATGTTCACAGCATTCGCGCAGCTGAAAAACTGCAAAGACTACGCTGTCAAGTCAGTATAGATCAAAATCCCTGTGGAACATTTCTGGCACCTTGCTGAATCAATGCCTCAAAAAGATTCTGGTTGTTCTGAGGGTCGAAGAGCGGCCTGCGCAGTAACACCAAGGTGTACCTAATAAAATTGTCAATGAGCGTATTTACAATACTGGTAAAGGACTACACTTCAGTCAGAGACCTCCGGCTGAAATATTCCTTCCCCTCCTTGGCTTCTTAGCATAGACACCATGACATCCTGAATTTGCATAGTAGTAAAGATCAATGTAGCTCTTGGAGGCTGGTGTGACACTTATTCAAAACAGCTCCCCTTTTTTCCCTAGTGTAGTCTGGAGCAAAAGGGGGTGAGCAGGCAGTGAGTGATGTGGGTAAAGAAAGCCAGACACTTCCTCAGCTGTAGTCAACCTCAAAGAGCATTTTGTCATGTATCTTCACTTGGTAAAGTACCTGCAACCCTCTTCACATCACCACTGAATCAAGGTCTGTTTCGCACTATTTGATGCTGTTTGATGTCAGTTGAGATGTGAAACAAGAAACAGAAGAGCAAAAAAGCCCATCTCTAAAACTGGCATAGCATTTTTTGTTGTTTTTTTTTCCCCCCCTTTCTTCATCTTTTAGCACATGAATGATTTTTGTTAAGAGATAATTATTAAGTTAGATGTCGCCGCATTATGAAGGATGTCCTTCAAGCCGCGCCTGATTTCAAGGGACAGCTTGACAAAACTCACTTTGAATTTGGTTGAAAGCATGTCTAATTGAATTTTGATACGTAATTAAATCAAGCAATAAATCAGCCCAGATCCCACTGCAACCGACAATTCAACACTCCTGAGCACCACAAGCTAATTATGATGAAGTTATTATCTCAGCCAAAGGGAGTACTCTGAATGGCTCCTTCTGCATCATGTAGAATCTATTCAGCTAGAATGTACTCAACCTTGAGGAAAGGGCATCTCTCATATTAAGGATCCAAAAGATCCTATAAATGTCACTCGCTTGGCTGGTAATGTACCCATGTCGAAACATTGTCCCACTTTAAAGCAGGTGATTTCTTAAAGCAGTCCTGGTGAAATGTTTTCGGCTCGCCCGTACGCATAAACACACCGATGCACCGAGCCAGAAATTATCTGATGTGTTGTAAGTCAGCAATTACAGCTGGTAGTAATTTCTCTCAATAATCCCTTGATGTGTAGGAAGTGGCTATATTGATTTAGCATGGATTTAGAGCATCATCCTCATCATCTGGTTCCCAGTCTCATATGGTTAATCAATTACAATCCCCTGCGATTTAAGTATGCTTCAGATGCCATGCACTGCGCATGTAATCTCATGACATAAGGTATTAAATGAGGTCTAATTATAACTTTGCAGCTATGTGTCATATCATACTCTTTTAATACCTTCACTAAGAAGACAAATTGGTGTGTCAGTAAAGAGGGGTGTAAAACAACATTTAGAAGTTAGCTTCGTCTGTCACATGATCCGTGGAAGTAAATACGCATAAATGAATAAAATGTGTTTTAATGATGAGCCCGCTTGAAGCAGAGAAACCTTTTACAAATACATAAAGAAGTGAAAAAGGCATAATTCTGCAACTCCCCAGACAACCTTACTAGATCGAGCCGGTATGGTTTTCGTAAATGAATCCTCGGCAACAATTATTGGAGTAGCCTCCTTCTGCATAATTTGATGAGCAAAGAGAACATTGATGAACTTTTTTTAATTATTACGCCGCCTGGGATTCTGACACAAGTGCCACAGACAGGGAGAGGGTCCACCACTACAGCTGCTCTGAAGCCCCCACCCCACCTTTCTTTCTTTTCCACTTCCTACCACCCTTTTTTTTTTTTAATTCACCCAATTTGTCGGTCCAAATGAAACAGCAAAAGGTTAGAGTGTGGAGTAATTAACAGCAGCTAGCCTAATGAAATCAGGAGGGGCCGGTACGCTGGGAGGATCAATACCTCACTAAGAGTGAAGCGAGACGGGGGATTGTCCAGGGGAAACACACATATACGGACCACTTAATAATAATAAGCTGGAGAAAAGGCAACATGTTGTCCACTTGTAAATCAAAATTGGCTCGAACACACTGTGACATTATTGCTGTCTAGTAATTGTGTGAGAGGAAAGTTGCTCCTTGAAGCGTACTGGATTTACACCACTCTGTGCGGTTTGCTGAGAGGGTTTCCCTTTATTGAATGTCAATAAGTACATCAATACGCTTTGGACAACCGAACACCAATGCAGAGGGAAATGGGGATTCTATTTATCTAAGGCTACACTTAAGTATATTGAAGACTTTATTAGCCCCTTTTGATGAGGAGGTGTTTTGTTTGCAACAGTTTTATCACGCTGTCTAAGACATGCTGCGTTTGCCAGAAATACAAGGGATGTAAACTTGAACTCTGCCCACCGCTTCTTGGCGGAGACGCCTGCGTCTCTCGTGCCTGCACATGCGAGCAGATGGCGCGCACGTCCAAGTTTTCCACTGTGAATATTTGTATTATTGGCGCATATGTCTGCATGCGTGCGATTGTGACACGGCCACCTGACGAAGCTGTCATTTTTTTTTCCTCTCGCTGATGAATTCAGCCTCATCCATCTCATCCGTGGGGATAAGCGCTCCGTGGCAGGCCCCGCGCCTCTCTACCAGCCTCTCCAAACAGTCGTGTACTGTGGCGCTGCCCTGACATTTCAGGAATACCGAGTAGTCCTGACAAGTCCTGCTCGACCATTATTTTCACAGACTTCATGCGGGGAGACTAGCTGAATAGAACAGCAGCACACTATAGTGAGCCTCACCGGTGGCCCCCTGAGTCAGAGTCAGAACAAATGTGAAATACGCAGGGGCGAGCTTTGGCAGCTCAAGAGACTGTGGCTAGCTAGCATGCTTCCTGTCTCTCTGTCTCACTTCTCACCACCTCCAAAGGTACGTACGCTGCGAAATAAAGCATAATGTGCGGAGGCTGTAGAGATGGCAGCAGCAGATCTCATTAGTGTTAGACTATTAGGCGCGTGGGGACCCCAGGGATGAGAGGTTTTAAGGTTGTCAGTGTAGCTTGAAGTTATCACATCATAGACCCTTTAAATTATTTTCACAAACTGCAATGAGGCGTCTTGGGGCTCCTTTTTTTTCCACATTTGAACTCATTGCTAATGGGGAAGAACTCCACAAAGCTTTGCGATAGTGTTCTATTGCCGACACATTGCAGAGGTCAGCTAGTTCAATTAGGACATATAAAAAGTGGTTAAATGCAAAATTTATGACTATGATATAGCGGAATACGTCCTTGTGAAGCCAACAGATCATTTTGACACCAGCCGGGGTAATTGGTGAAAATGAGAACAAGGAACATGAAGTTGATTGTTATTCCATCATAATCTCATGTTGACGGACCCCAGTGTCATCGGGCTCATGGAAATCAAGAGAAAATATGATCAAACTAACCGGAACGATAAGACCTTGGAAGTCCAGAGGTACTTGTTTGATTGGCTATGTGTTTAAAGATGTCTGTCTCTGGAAACAGCACCTCTGGCTATTTTTGTTTGGATACAACTAAGTTTGATTCGTTTTATATACAGCGGCTGGCAGCTGCGTTTTTTTTTTAAATTGTGCTTGAATTCTGAGATTGATGAAACAAGAGCTTCACGTCATGAACTTCGCACTAGCTGAGACGGCTCAGTAAAGTTAGTAGGTTTGCTGTTGCCTCCTCACCCACCTGTGACAAACGCTTATTGAGGGATGCGCTGTTTGCTCGGCCTTTTATTTCACAGGATTACTGCTGCCACACTAAAATGACACATAACAGGGATTTCTTTTAAACCTGAGAGGTGTGTACGGTAATGAATAAAGAACTCTTTGGCCTGGCATTGTTGGAACTAGAATAAAACTTGATAAATTTAGATTTATTTTTATACTCTAAATGTAAATGTATATGTGCTGGAGGAGACTGATTTACTATCCTATGCACAAAAGCTGTTGGAAAATTTTCCTTTTAATATTCCTGATATGCACACAGTGGGCTCAGCTTTCTCTTGCATTGTTAATGTAATATTAGCTACCTTCCAGTCACCTACGCACAGCTGGAATACACTCTTACCTACCTTCTGTGTATGGCTTTTGATTATTACCCAATCGCTCTCTCTCTGTGCCAGCCTGGCATGCCATAGCTCAAACCCAGCACTTCCACTTGTCTCCAGTTTATACTGGAACTCCAGGGACTCAAAAGACTGCACTGTCGTCAGAATGTGCTTTAGACGTCACAACAATGCCAAGTGTAATCGTTTGCATACATTTTGGCAGAGCATGCTATGCGATGCTACAATACGTACTATATGTTCCTTTCATTTCTACCTACATTTGTTATTCAATCATTGTGCAGCTACTGCGTCTCAAAATTAGGATACGTTTTGATACAGAAACAGAGCACAATAAGGTCTGGTGTTTTTAATCAATTATTTATCCAATATTTTAATGATCACAGTGCCTGGGGTGATCAAAGGCTCGGTTCGAGCTCCACTGCCTTTGCTCGCTAAGACATCCCTCTGTACTTTGATGTGGTTCACCAACAAATGCACTTATCTTAAGCATAACTCTCTCCCAGGCTCGCATGTGGGTGCTTTGAAACCGCTAGTTTGAGAGGCGTACATACAGAGAGAAGGTCACTGACCAATCCATACTGACGAGGGGAAAAAAAAACAGCGAGAACTCACACATTTATGGTCTCCAGCAATCAGATGTAAAACTACTGTTTTGAATGTCATCTAAATATGAGACAACCACAGGTCACCTTCTCAGATCCCTCATGTACATTATCATATATTTAATTGGTTGGCAAGGTCTCTAACTTGAAGTCTGTGTCACGAGATGCTGAATAAAACATTACTTGGAGAAGAAACAACTGTCTGATGGCAGCCTCGAGTAAAATCCTGCTTTAAATGACCAGTCAGTGGATGCAAATGAGCATCTCCTCAAACAGACCTGACAAATGTCAGTGTGCTCAAATATGCAAAGAAGTCCAAAAAAAGAGAAAAACCTCTATTTTTCAATTACATTTTGTTTTTGTTTTGAAAGAAAGATTTTTACATTCCTTAGTCTCATCAATTCATTTGTAGGGGTTAGTGCTGTCTCAGTTCAAAGTACAATGATGGTCTGCTGTAGTGATAGGTACAGTATGAATTATACATAACAGCTTATAACATGGTTGTAAGATCTATTAAACATAACCTATATATGGCTCCATATGTAGAACACTGATTTAGACTGTGCCTACATGCAGTTTTTGCACTGCTATCACAAACAATTTGGCAAACTGTTGCCTATCTACATATCAATCAGATACAAAGCAGGGATGTCATTCAGTAGGACTCATGTGTCTGTGTTAATGTCGGTTCAATGTTCAAAATTTTGCTCTATTTTGGTCTCCACCAACTAATTGGCTCTTTAGCTGATAAGTACTAATACTAATTATTGGTGGGTTAGTCAAGTGATCCCTTTTATATTGGCATTATAGCAGAGGTGTATGAAAAATCCAAACTACCATTATACAAAATATGTATTTAAAAAAAATCCAATCAAGAGACAAACTACTGGTGATGTATTGTTATTCACAGAAAACACACAAACTTCACTTCTTGTCAATACTATACGAGACAACTGTTGCACTGAGCCAGGTAGCTATTTGTCAGAAGTTTGGAAACCTTACTTTTTAATTTAGTTCAGCTGTCCACCATGAAGCTCCGTTTTGTTTTTGATGAATAGCTTTGGGTGCACTGCTCTATCGCTCAGTCAGTACGAGCATCCCTTGGTGAACAATTATGGCGGGATAATCTGTTGACATGAACTTGTTTCCTGTTCATTGTTTCACCGTTCCACCCCAGCAGTCCTCCCTGCTTCCCCCCTGTCTAAGTGCCTCCTCACTGCCAGATTTATTCTATTTTCTTTGCAAATCAAGTCATGTACTCAGATTATTATACACAGTACAAAGAAAACAAAATTGGTGATTAAAAATTAAATACTCTTATCTCTCTGTGAGTTATCTCAGTCCCCAGAGAGAGGATGCTATTTTGCAGGCTTGCGGGTGTCTTTTGTTCCCAATTTAGAAGCTTGTCTCTGTTTATTGTTAATTTTTGATGCTTCATTTGATATTCTGTTCACTTTCCTCCCTGACATGCAGAGAAAACATCTTTATCAAAGTGTCAGTTGTATGGCTTGTGTTGTCAGGATGTCAGGTTTGCCCTATTCTTTACATTTCTGGGGAGACGGTGTGTGCTCTGCAGCCCGGTTTGCTGGCGTGCCAACCGAGCACGGAAATTTGCTGTACAAACTCTGCATCTGAAGAGGGAATCAATATGTATCCTAAATCTCAATTCCAGCTTAAAAAAAAAAAAAAAACAACTGTCAACACACAAATCTATGAGGCTGTCAATTGTGAACCCTGACTGACTTTAAGAAGACTGGAAGGTTCCCAATGCAGTTTGCTTCATGTGCTCCAAATATCCATTTCCATAGTCAATCCTCTGCAGAGTTACAGTCAGACAATGATGTGACTGTTCTTGTTTCTTTGCAGGAGGCCTGTCAGCTTGGCAAGATAACCTCTGTGAATGTAAGTCTTCCGTTCTCTGTTCTCTGCTCTGCTCCTCCTTGCATGTGCACATATAGAGCATGATGCTATGCAGGTTTTTTTTTTTTTTGTGCTTATCACTATATTTTACAAAGGTTACACCTACAATAAATCTGCATGTGACCTGTAATCTTTCTTGCAAGAAACTGTGCACTGTTGTCGGCATGTGAAATTCGAAAGTTCAGTTGAAAGGCTCTGTGGGTTAAATGTTAATGGACTTTTCCAAACATTGGGGTTGTGAAAAGATGCAAGGTTTCCATCCGACAGCAGCATTTCTTTCTGTAAGACTGCTTCGTTACTGTTGTGACTATGCTGTTGCATGCATGTGACTGAAAAGTTGTGGACGCAGTTCTCTTTACATACAGTATTTATTTTTCTTCAAAATAGATAGTATTGTATTGGAATAGTAATAGAAATGTGTTCTCAAACTTCATATTTTTCCGTTGAGAAATCAAAATCGAAGGCTTTTTCTCATCCCTCTAAAGGCAGCCGTACTGTAAGGTTTTGCTGAGAGTGACATGAAAATGCCTTTACTTTCAATTATCCGTACTGTTGCATGTTTAAGTGGAACATTCCTCTCAGCTCAAGGGCATTCCACTCATAAGAAAAAAAACTGCTTTTAAACATTAAATCCAGTTGTGTTGTGGCAGCTGACCGTCATAGCCTCTGTTTCCCTCTCAGTGTTTCGGTTACTCTCTTCATCTTACGGTTCATGTCTGCGGCACACAGGCACAGAGTTCACTTGTCTTTGGTCAATGAGAGCAGGACTGTGTGAGTCCTTCCACGCTCAGACTAATTCAGTTTCAGCCGAGAATGTTGCTGCTGTGAAATCCTGCACGCCACCGCTTGCGTGTTTAGTCCTTACTGCAGTTTTTGGAGAGAAGTCCCACAGTTTTCGAATATTGTTCAATATTTGTAGTATTATTTGAGGTGGATTTATAATACAACAGGTGCACACTGTATCTGCTGCTTACTTATATCTAAGCCATTATATTGGTAACATTTGACCACAAATTGTTAACGTTTTCTTGTGCTCACAAGTGTGATCACAGTTCAGTGACTGGGGGAATATCAGCAATGCTGCCATAGCTGATGTTGCACAGAGAAGATCGTCACAGCAGATGACTCAGTAACAGATGAAATTTGTAAAGAAATCATTTGGATTTGTCAAAAATCACCCAGTAATCTCTCAACCCACTTGCTAGAATCACCTCCTTCTTGCATGTTCCCGCTAACTCAGGCAGTGGCGCATCACCTCACACATAAAAGGCAGCGCTGGAACAGCATGTACAAAAAGAAAGGACACGCCCGGCACAGTAAAAGCAGATGGTCCACGATCTTGACGGAAAAGCTGAAAAGGGACATGCAAGGCCGCATTTTATTTTATTTTATTTTTTTTTTGGATAAATACCTTGCCATTGCTGTTTTTTTTTTTATTATTATTATTTTATTTTATCCCCCCCTCCACATAAGACATGTGCGACTTGACAAATCACCATCTCCTCTGAAGGGATTTATGCAGGTCTAGGTGTGCCCGCAAGCTGATCCTTATCTGAAATGGCAGAGCCAGTCTCCCCTGATTCACTCCTAAGTGGTCCCTGTTTATCACTCAAAGTGAGGTGGTTGTCAGCCAAGTCCTTCTCTGTGCAGCGCTGACTTCTTTCGCTGCTTCCAGAGAGTGCTAGTAGGGGAACAAGTATATAAAATAATAAAACTCAAAGAGATTGGGCTTACCAAAGGACAAGGTTGCAGCCACTTGGCCTCTCCTCCTCTATATCTAAATATAACGGACTTCTAATCCGGCAGCCCGTGGATCCAGCCCCACACGCCTGTTGTCTGGGTGGTTACCAGAGGGAGGGTTTTGGATCGGCTGCCTTGTTATATGGTAGAACTTGGCATGCATCTCTCCTGTTCATTTTATCTCTGTGTACATACTTCTCAAGGCAGTGTTTTATCTGGCTGAACGGGCTTTGTTTGGTCTTGATATCTCTTACCGCAGCTTGTCTTTGCTTTATGGATTTCTGGCAGCTTCTTTAAATAAGTGATAATGCCTAGCAAAACACTCACCTTGACTCCTCTGTGAATGTTTGTTTTCTGTTTGTCATGTTTGTCTTTCTGCATGAATGTTTTATTCACATTGGTCATCACCGCTGAGAGCAAAACTTTTATTTATTTAAGACTCATTAATGGTATTTAATTGTAATTAATACTGTAGCTCGAAACGACTTAGCAGCGAGTGCATCGTGAAATCAAATTAGGCTTTTCGTAACATCTGGCACCAACTTGAACGGGCTTGGATAAACAGCAGTCTAAAAATGAAGACACTCCCTTATGCAAAATGATTGTGTCCTAATTGTCACAGACAGCTGTTTGTTCTAATAGATTTTGGATGCCATTGTTGGAGCAAGTTTCCAATAATTAGAGTCATGTGGAAAAGAAGCATGCTTTTTGTAGAGCTGCCAACCCTCCATAAGTGGGCTCTTTCTTTTTGCTGGAACCTGGACTTTGCTTTTGCCTGCATCCTCCAGTAATTTGAGAAACAGCTGCCAACACTGTTTGAGAACAAGTAGATATTTAGACGACTTCAAAGCGTGGGCAAACATGGCACACGGAGCTATATGATTTTGCCAACAAGGTATTCATCTCCTCTCTGTCTTAGGAAATGAATGAAACTGCGTGAGGAGAGGGGAAGAACATTCCTTCCCATACAGAACTTTAGAAATGTCCCTCATCGCTTGGCAGCAGAAGACGTCACAACACATGCAGAAAAAGAAAAAAAACAGGATGAATTTTAAACAGTCCTGCATCATATATTTTTGTGTGATTAAGAAATCAGAGCAGTGCAAAAAGCTTTTCTTTCTGAGCAGTTGAGGAGTTGAAGGTTGTGTGCCTGTTCGTTCACTGCACGCTCTTCTTCTTCTTATGTCTTATCTGTCTTTTTCTTACCAGCATGCACTCACACAAACACTCACACGCAGTGATTTGTGGCCTCGGGATCTAGATGAATCAAGTAAATAGAATATTTAGCTAGCTGTTTCAACATCCCAATATTGAAAACCACTCAGTTGTGCTTTCAGGGTGCTAATTGTGTGGATTTAGGTTAGTCAACCCTCTCTGATAGTTTTTAAATGAAGCTTTTTGTGCACTTGGTTTTTGGCAGTTTGTCCTTCATTAGCGCCAGACTTTATTTCACTCTCCCTCACTCCTATTTTCCAAGCCTTATTTTGTCTTATCAAAGAACAATAAGTGCTTTATCTACACTCTATAGTGGCTGAGGAAAAACATGTTTGCACAGAGACATCTCCTCCTGAGCTTAAAGGAGCATGTGTTAATGATGTTTTTTAATTCAGGGCTTGCATATTGCTTTTATTGCTATAGTGATGAAGAAAATCAAGATAGTCATGCGCGCTCCAGTCGTATTTGCTCGGAGAAAAAAAAAAATCTCTTATCAGTTTGAATAATGGGACGAATAAAATTCACCGCAATAACCGAAGCTGAGGGCGTAATTATGTTTTATGTGTTTTATGCCCTTATACAGCGTGATGCAGTGTGATGTTACTCAGGGAATCGTGTGAAGACATGAATTCAAGCTACGGTATATATCACTGCGACAATGCTCAGTTTTACAGATATTACCTCAAAGCCAAGTCTGATCTCCTCACTCCTCATTTTTCTCTTTGTCAAACTCCGAGCAAAAGATATATATATATATGTATATATATGTATATATATATATATATATATATATATATATATATATATATATATATATATATATATATATATATATATATATATATATATATATATATATAAATAACAAGAAAGTGAAAAATGTAATCAGCGATGTGTCCAGATTACCCAGTGTGCCTCACAATATGACTGTATGAATGACTGGAACTGTGCGGTTTGTTTTGTGGCGGAATTGCGAACAAGCACTACACAGAGCGTGTTTTCTTTTTCGCTCTGAAGAAAGGTCGCAACATGAACTTCTGTAAACCTCCAGAGAAATCAAAGAGGCCTGCACCTTTCAGAAGAAAATGCCCACACTCCTGTGATCCCCAAGACTTTACAAATCAAAGTCTCAGCCTCCACACACATTTCCACTTCTTTTGTGTCTTAACTGGGTGAGAAGGAAAACTAGGACATAGTTCAACCTGCTAATACACGTCCCATCTATTATCAGGCCGGGAAGTCTCAATTATAAATCTTGGAGTCAGTTTATTATCTGAAAAGTAATTCGGCAGACTCAACAGACCAGAAATCATTTTTTGGGTTATGAGGTCACTGTTTCAATTAGTCCCCCTGGTGACAGGACGCAGTTTTGGCATATTTTCCAACTAAACGCAGGTAAAGATGATGGATGCAGTATCGGGCGTGTAACAACAACACTTTATACAATTAGGCAAGGACTTCCCTTGTAAATGCCATCTCACGGTGCTCATTCGCCCATAAAAGAGCATTGTTGTCACCAGTCATGATGATATTAATAATCTTTGTTTGTCAGTGGTGGCGTGCCAAGACTCTCTGTGGGAGCAGAAAGAATATCAACAGAGGATACTTTGAGCAAGGTGCAGAGGAGCAGACTTTTTAAGGACACAATTTGAAATATTTCTGCTAAATGAGTCAGCGTTTTGATAAGAAAACACCAAAAAAAGAGACTGTGAATGGATGATTACATCGGTTCAGTGACTCACTAAGACTTTGCTCAAGGCTGGTCAGTTCACCCAAATAAGAGTCTGGCTTTTGAGATATCCGTCTCTGAGATTCTCTCCTCACCTCAGTGCGATGGAGGTGGGGGAAATTTCAACTGTGGTGCTCAAAGCATTGAAATATTACATTTTTAAGAATTCAACACTGGTTTGCTCTAAAAGGAAACGTCCTTGTTCATCTGGACATTTCATTGGCCCTTCCACAGCAAAAAAAAAAAAAAAAAAAAAATCTGCTCTCATTGTGTGTGATGGATTATCCACAGAAGCACAAACTTAACACTGTTTCTAGATGTAATTCTACAATGTTGTGAACGGGGAAAAACTCCATCAATCTCCACTAGGTCTAGAAACCTGACTTTTTTTTTTCAACATTTGGATGAGCTAACTCTTCATTCTTAAACAACAAAAGAGCAAAAACAGTTTTTAGAATCACAGTAGCTACGATTTCAGGACATGTTGCCTAATAACTGACTGTAGTGGCTCCCAGACTTATCATTTGCATTACATTACATTTATATCGCAGACTCTTATTTAGCTGAAACTTTTATCCAAAGCAACAATAAGTGCACGTGTTTTTTGTTTTTTGTTTTTTTTCATGGGCAGATGAGTTTGTGCTGTCCAGATGTCATGACAAGCTTGTGGAGGCACAGCAGCAAACAATTTAATATTTTTTCAACCACATTTGACTGCTGTACTTCCTTATTTATTTTTTTTTTAAACGCTTAACAGCCATTTGAAACAGAAGCGTGTCTAACAGAACATTTCTTGTTTGTTGGTGTGCTCCAGACCCAGCGCCGTGTGACGTTCCACCTCCCCGACGGCTCCCAGGAGAGCTGCAGTGACAGCGGGCTGGGAGACCCAGAGCCGAGCAGCACGGCCAGCACCGCCCAGCCTCTTCCCCTCAGCTTCCCCCAGGAGGAGTACTACGAGCAAACATCACCTAACAGCCGCACGGAGGGAGACGGAAACTCAGACCCTGAATCGAGTGAGTACTGAGCTCGCTCTGCTCAGACAGCAGGCCAATCTGTTAATTTATGTTTTTTCATTACTAGCATTTCTGGCGATTTCTGAGGCAGGCTTTTCTCAATGTAATTTACAGGTGGCCATCTGTGTTTTTAGACAGTGAAACCGTTTACTGAGATTACAGCTGTGATTGTCATAGCAACAACACAGCCTACAAACACTTAACAAGAGACCATTTTCTGTCCAACAACTGGTAACAAGCTAGTTGCACATAAAACCTGCCTTGCTGTACATGCTGTTTTTGTGAGGTCATTCTTTATATACAAGCAGGACAACACCAAGGAGGAGGGCTGAGCTGCTGAGAGGGAAACAAACTTCTGTTCCATGTAGCGTATCTATCAGTTTTTCATGTTGAGATTTAAAACTGAAAACCGTCTAAACTGGATTTGATCTAAACAAGCACTTAATCTGTTGCCATGGGAGCGCAGAATAATATTAAGGGTGTAGCTTGCACCATTGTGCATTTATTATTGACAATGAATCTTGTAAGCCTGAATACTGTAAATGTTGTCCAGTGCTAAGCTGCACCCCGTAAGGGGAATTTTAACCTCTGAAGTTGGAACTCTTTTGCTGAATTTATTCAAATGATTCACAAGACAGCTGTCACTGCATGGCTTACTGCCCAGTGATGTTCTCCATAAAAAGCTCCACTGAACGCAGGGGATGCACAACTCCGTCCTCATCCATATACAACAGATTTTTTTTTTTTAATTATCGCTCAAATAACTGGCTGAGGGGGAAAAGAAGAGTGCTTAAGACGCACCACGGAGGACCCAGGGTTTTTCCACCAGCGGTAGTGTGGATCCAAAGCCTGTGTGCCAGCAGCATGCCAATGATGCTGCCGAAATGATTTTTGCTCCACCTTAACATGAACAAGGCTATTCTGAGTCCCCTATCAATGTGTCCTTGTCACAAACCACCACCCCACTTCAAGCTGGATATTCTGGTCCTGGTGCATCAGATTTTATCAAATGTTGCAGACTGGATGGAGGCTCAGCTCGGCGCAGACCTTCACTCCTCCTGTGGCCCCTGTGTATCACTGCCAGAAATGCTTTAACCAATGCTTGGAGTTACCTGTCATAAAAAAACAGGTCTTTCTTTTTTAATATCCAGCTGAGAAAATGAACAGGACAGGTAGAAATAGATTGCCTTGCATACACCTACATGCTGTATAGCCATTGTGTCATAGCTGTAAGTGAGACAACAGTCCTTGGTGCATCTTCCTCCCCAGCAGCTGCGCTGACAGGCCTGGGGCCGGGGTGTCAGTGCGCGTGTGATTCTGAATGCATTTGTTAGACATTAGACAGGATGGCTGACATCCTGGTGATGGCTTCCTGCTCATTTACATGCAAAGGTCCGTCCCATTTGTGATTGTTCTATTTTTGATAACAGGATATTGCAAGTTACAGCAAGAATTTTTTTTTTTCTTTTTTTACACGATAGCCTAACCAGCTGACCTGCATATTCCCTCACGCTCACACAAACACACACGCACATCTGCACACCAGGCACGTGCGCGAACTCGCACGCAAACACATACATCTAATGATCAAACCTCGCCTTCCCCAGCTGTTCTCTTTAATGTATTCACTATGGTGACAGCAGTGATTCATATATGTGATTCATTCATATACAGAGGCAATTGCTCATCATCTCATTAATATTCAGTGACATAAACATCTCATACTTCATAAACTTACTCAAATACCGCACTTATTACCCACTTTCCCTCTAGGGTAATATTTGTTGAGGTGCATTAGCTTTAGATAGAAGACCATGCTAATGTAGTAAATGCATGTGTACTTTTACAAATTGCTGCATTAAAAATCACAGCAGAGTGAGAGTGCTAACAGAGTTACAGAGAGTGTAACACTGGAGACTAATATTAGTAGTTTGATATCAGAAAAGTCATTTTTATTATTTGACCACAAAGCTCCTTTTTAATGCTCTGTTGTAACCTTATCACATATTAAAGCTAATGTAATTCTTACAAGACCTGATCATATGTGCGGTTGTTTTAACATCATGTATGAAGTGATTTGTTTAATATTATGATTATATATATTCTTCTGATGAAATATATGTAGAACTATGCAGCGTTCAGATATTTATTGCATGGCTTTGCAGGTTATGAGAAATACAGGAAGCTCATGTTTAATATCTGTATAATTTGATTAAGAATATGCTTTAAACCTAATATATTCTCACCTACAGTAACACATCGCAAAACTTTTCTTTCATTTGCTTTGAGACGCTGCTGATTTAACACGCGCTCGCACACACGTTCTCACATCATTTGCAGACAGAGTGGAAGTCGTCTGACTCACCCGGCTCCATTTTATCCTTCCAGAAGTTTAAAGATAAACTCTGACTCTGTGCTGCTCAGTTCAAAAAGAGAGATGGATCCTGCGCATGTTGACCGTCTCAGAGATGAGTGCGTCGGTGACAGAGGGGGGCCTAAGATGGATTAGATATGGTTTTATCAATGAGCACCAGGCTGGCATGGCGGTGGCAATCTCTTATCGTGTCGTCTCAATTTGTAAAGCAGAAAGAACAAGGAAAAGTGGAAAGAGGGGAGAGGAGATGGAATGGCTCCAAGTGAGGAGGAAGAAACAGAGCTGAAAGACTTTAGCAGCGGCAGAAAGAGCCAAACGCAGTATTGTTTTGTAAAGGTGCTTCAGCTTGGACCTGAATGTCAACTTGCCCTGAATAATTGTCTGTGCCAAAGGCGAGCCATGTGGCCTTCTTATGACAATGAATTTCTCAACTCGTCTTTAAACCTGCATCTTTATTAGACCACCCACTCTTGAAATAAAGTTCATATGACATTTTATGTTTCTATTATTTATGAGTTAGGCGGCTGTTCATTTTATGGGCTCTTGCTTCCCCCTCTAGGCTTACTTCACCACCCCGCCATCAGTCTTGTGCTGTCACCTCCTTTGTCACACATTGTTCCAAAGGTTTTGATATTTCCTCCTCTGTCTCGACAAATAGATAAAAGCCTTGAATTAATATCATTAGCATGTGTGTTTTTAGGTCCAGCCCCCGTACGTCTGACAGATGGCTTTTACAGAACGACACATCCAGAACAATTAGGCATGATGAATCGTACCTGTCCCTTTTGGCCAAACTGCAACAGTTCATCAAAACATCAAAAACAGGAATGCATAATGATGCGCGATGCATCTCTTCCCTCAAATAAGACGGATGCACGCTGCTGCTTCAGATGACGGTCTCTCATAGTGACTCAGTGCAGTGGCATCCTCAGTTTTCAGCACAGCTAGGGAGGTTTATCTTCGACTGTAGATATCAGAAGTGACTGACATGTCCTGGAATCACTAAGAACAGTGTTTTACATGGAAAACTAAAAGCATCCACTTGATGAAAATGTAATTCTTGACCTATCTTGGCACAGACATTGTGCCCTGTTGATTTTGTGGTTGTTTTTTTCTCAAAAGTAATGACCTGTGGCCTTGTTCTTCGTGATGTCCCTGCACTTCTGATCACTTAAGCTTTGTTGACATTGAATAATTAAATCCTGTGTTTTTCTTTTTCCGTACTTATTAATATTTTTACGTTGATGTTGTTTTAATGATGTCCTGAAAGGCTTTTGCTGAGTGATGGGAATCATCATGTCACGAACAGCGAACAGTGCTAAGCCCTCAGACAAAGTGCAGGAAAGTGGGAGCAAATCCCTGAGTCTAAATCCTTCACATTTTTCAAACAATACACAATTTTGTTCTCTGGATGATTTGTAATATACTTATTTCTTTCTCCTGTTGTTGGAGTTGAGGGATTTAGGAGCTTGTGCGTTTGCCCACTTACAAGCAGCTCACTAAAGGCAGTTTTGAAGTAGTGCATTAGTCTCTGGAAGAAACATGAAAAAGCTGTACAGTATAGTGCCGTATCTTAATCTGTGGCATATGGCTTTCAAATGACCAGCTTACACCTTGTCTGCCTAAGATCTAAATCTGCTATTAAGATAAGCCAATCCTTTTTAAACACTGCAAGTATAATAAGATTATAGTTTTAAACATGCTGCACAGCGTATTATAAAAATATAGACTATTTACAACAGGGAATTTCTTGATCAAATAAAACATTTCAATCAATGATTTTGTTTTTTTGGGGGGGTTTTGATTTTTTTTTTTTTTTCCGCTTGGCGCAATTTTGTGTCTGAGGCTTTTATAGCACATTATAAATAATTCCTGATGCCAGTAGACAAGTAATCTGATTAAAGGATTGCTGAGTTCATACTATGTGGGGTTAGGTTCTCAACTCTTTGATTTCTGTACGTCCAACATTTTCATAATGGCTTTCAGACTGAGTTTCCAGATGACTGATTCACAACTGCCCTTTTTCTTGTCTTTGGAAAAGGCCACTTGACTTGATCCAGTGTGCCAAACACGTTGGGACCACTGGGAATTTTTAATACTCCTCAAACCGTCCGACTCTACCCTGTATGTCTAGCAGCCAATGCCAGGCTTGCACTGAGACTGGAATTCAACTGTCTAGACACAATCTGCCCATGAATAAAGGGATTTCATGAGGAAGCACAAAAAAATGGCTGTGATTAGAACTCTGCAGCCAGCCTTGGTGCAAAACTGCAACGCTACGTTTTGTCATTCATACCAACGCTTTAGTTCATCATTGTGTGACGGCAACAACGCCATAGTGTTCAGTACAGTTAGCTGCATTAATTATTCATATGAGTCCAATCTCAGTTTCACTTTGAGGGTTCTCATATGCAATTAGAAGTAATGAATGTGCTTCTTAATTACATTCATTTGTGCAAATTTCCATTCCCCATTGAATTTTTCTGTAGAAACATTGTGACACTGACCAATGGCATATCATTTACAATGTGACTAAATCCATTCAGCATAGAACAATTAGCTGTAATTAGTGTTACAATGTCATCAGCGACCAGGGGGAAAGACTAAGCTGACATGCAAGGGAGAAGAGGACCCTTGTTCAGAGAGTGAAAAGTCCAACATTGTTGCAAGATCAGGATAATTGGCTGACCACAGGTTAGAAAGATGATGAACTGCTCTAGACTGTTAGGCTTGATTTTTTTTTTCCCTCAACTTTTATTCATGTAAAGTTAGCTGAGCAGGCGTTCTCTTTGATAGAAATGCCCTTCTCCACATTTACACACTTAGGGGCCGCCAGGGCAACCTTTTACTTGTGCCAGCCCATCTCATCGTCTGCCGCTGCTGACAAATGAGCAGCTTCACTAAAGTAATTAAGAATGAAGTGCCTTGCTTGAGGATACGTCTCGCTGGTGGTTGTTGAAAGATGGGGGGGGGGCATTTCTCATTCATTTCACATCATGACCTTACATATTGTCATGTTATCAGAGATATTCTGGCTGCTGCGTGTATATTTAATTCATGCTGCACATAAAATGGTAATGCGGCATATTCTTTTTCTTGCAGTTATCCCACAATCTACACGATAACGTCTTCAGACTCCTTTATTTTTCACATCATTTGCACCCGTTTGCTTCTCGATATATATATTCTCCCTCATATAAATAAATAAAAGCCTTTGTGCCTTCTGGCTCCCAGAACTTTTTACAGCTGCCCCAGTGGGCTTGCAACAGAGCTAAATGAAGCAACAGTGAGTATTAACCTACATAGATTGGACTTTTCCTTTTAAGATGATTTTAGATTTTTTTTTTTTTCTTTCCCTGCTCTCCTTTTTTTGACCGCCGGGGGTCTATAGCTGAGTCAGAAGGGGATTTAGATGGACTCGTCTGTATCCTTCTTTACCGATTGGGATTTGGTGGAAGTGCTCAGTTCTCAGAGGTGAGGTGGAGGGGAACCCTTGTTTTATCTGGTTCAAATGCCACACCAGTTGTCTCGGAGAGAGAGAGACGAGCTATTGATCTGGAGGAGTCAACTCAGCTCGCAGAAATCTCTCTCCACCCTCCTTCAAACGACTGAAAAGTGTCATGTTAGAAACCTCCTTTTCCAGAGTATTAGGCCCTGTCTTTGTTGCCCTGCCAAAGTCTTCTGTGAAGTTGAGACAGGAGCTTTCTGGTACAATCATCCAGATCTCAACAGAACAAGCCCGGAAAAGATATTAGAAGATCTCGGGACAATCAGCGCATGGCATTTACTGCTCAGTTTTCATAGTATTGGAAGTGCTTCGATGTCAAGGCCAGAGGAAAATAACACCTATAATGGAAGCTGAACACCTTCTGACAGTGTTTGGAGCTGACTTGCAAAATAATTTCGACAGTGTTTAGACTGAAAGCATAAAACCAACAGCCTAAAGCTCATGAGTGACACATACTTAGTATTTATTCTCAAACTCTCCTTCTATCCTTTAACACTTTTATTTCAACATTTGTTAATGCTCTAGTGTGTCCCGAGAGATGTGATGTGAATACTCAGAGAGTTCAGCTAGATTTTTAAGAGAAAAACAGGGAAGTTGGCCGGATGCACCATGTTTGACTGTCCAACAGTTGGTACTTCAAATTCACTCAGCAGCGCTGTGACTTGAGTGGGCTTTTCAAAGACATGTACAATTAAAATACTCATTCCGAAGTTGTTAACATGTTCAGTAAGTCTCGTGTCTGGTTTGGGAAGGGATCAATAGCTGCCAAGTTTGATCGTGTCTCTGGACAATGTATTCTGAACTCGGCGAGGATAGAGAGAGACTTCAAACAAGGATAGAGGCTCAAAGGCCCCAGCCTGCAATTCACTTTGTTCCATTTCACTGACTCTGTGATTCCTAAACTGGAATATGGCTCGGACTGCATATTAAACCTGTGAAGTGCTCGGTTCGAGAGAGGTGAACTGCTTTGGTCCTTGATTCCATCTAGCTGATATGATCTCAGCGGCTTCAAACATGAATCATTAAAAACAACAACACCTCACCTCAAATCAAAAATGGACAAGCTGTTTATTGGATGCGAATGGTTTTTGACATATGGTGCAAAAGACTGTGTAGCAAAATTATTTGCCCTTGTTTTATCCGACCTGGTTGAAATCAAGCAGCCAGTAAACACGATTAAACCTTTATGTCAGAGCTCCTCAGATAATAACTTACCTGAACCTTTACACTTTGAAGAAATCTCGCCGTAGATCTGGACACCACAACCCTCCCCACATTTCGAAAGAATCACGCTGTCCTTTCAGTGTGATGAGCTGAGGTTATACCTGCCTGAAAGAGCAGAAACTTTCACTCCCCTCAGAAGCGGGAGGAAAACATGGGAAGCTATAAAATATAGATGTGCTGATGTTTTATTCAGGGCCATTTGTTACAGATAGCTTTTTACAAAAATCCCACTACTTTTCATTTTTAGCTTGAGAGCTTGTGTTAGCATTAACATTTTTCCTCGCAATTTAACTGCTCCCGCTCCACCCACCGACCCCGCCCTGCTCACACGACATGCACACTAACGCACGTGCGCACACTCTGTACACAATGTCCATGCCTGCCACTTCCCAGTTCAAACTTAAGCCCAAAGCATTGCCCAGTGGATATGCCCCATTTAATTTCTAAACATTATGTGTGCATCTTTCAAAGGGGGATGGATCTACTTTGGCTTGTGCATATAAAAATGTGTGAATAGAAAATCTCCTAATTTGAGATTGTATGTGTCTATAAATTCAGACATGAGGTCAGAGGTCAGCCGGCTTCGTATGTCAATAAGGCATCATGCTCTGGCTTGGAGGTGTTGTATTTCAGTATAACTAGTGGTATGGCTTATTGTTAACAACAGCATTAGCGAGGCAGAGACGGGGTTAGAGGAAGTGCATCTCTCTCCTTTCTCTCCCCTCTCATCCCCCCTTCAAGATATAGCGCCACAGACAGATTAAAATGCATGGTCTCATCCCTTTCTCATTTTTCACATGCAGTCAGTCTCAAGGATAAGGATGGCCTCTGCTCAGAAGGACTTATTGACCAAAATAACTGTGCATCAATATGTCTCCTGAAGGCTGAGCAGACCACAGCATCGCAGGGGTTGTATTTTCACCAACTCTCCCAGCCTTTAATGTTATTGACCTGAGTTGTCCTGATAGGCTGCAGAACAGCATGGCAGGCTGGAAACATACAGCAAAGCCATGCTAAAGCTTCCCTGTCCCGAAAAGAGCACATTTATTGATGCGTCAGAGTTAAATGAATGTTACAAGTGTGCTGACGGATAGCAAGGAGGAACAAAACAAGAGAAATTTGCAATTTGCGAACGGCATGCTGTGACCAATGTAAACTTATATTGCTGCCTTACTCTGGCTTATTTTCAATAAGAAATCACCGTGGGATAAACTGCAGTTTTGATGAGATTCAATTTACAGTGATAGCTGCAGTATTGCTGCAATGACATCAATGATATGATGACAGACGGCCACAACTATGATGCCATCTGTCTATATTTCACGTATTAGCATATTTCTACTAAAATGTGTCATTCACGAGAAATGCAATATTTTCCTGTGAAATCATTAATTTCACAAGCACGGGCATAAAATTGCAATAAATCTCATGTGTAATAGTTCACACACACACGCCCTCACGCACAAACACACACACACACGCTCAGATTCTGATGAAGTTACCAGCAGTTAATTCAATTGGTTGGAATATAATAAAGCATGCAGGTTACAGTATGTTTCTAATCTGCATCCTGAGTTACTGCTGTGATTTAATCCAGGTGTTGAATGCGCACGCATGAACAGGATTACTCCCCACTGTACTGTATAGGACCCTATCCCCATCCGATCAATGTATGCACTGACTGGTTGATGAATTGGTATTCACGGACAAATGGATCACTTCAGAAGCCACTCACAGGCTGGTAACTCTGACAAATGGAGTGAGAGTGTGGCAAGGAAAAGAAGAAGGAGTTGTGCTGAATGAGTGCAGGAAAAAAAAGAGAGGAGGAAGAGGATGGGGTTTTCGGATGGGACACGCTGAGGGAAGAGATTTTCAGGTGGGCCTAGCGGGACATGTTTGACCTAACAAAAAATGTTGGGGGGCTTTTGAGGGGCTTGACACCGCACACTTGAACCCAGTTGTTGTGTACCCTCCTCAGCAAGCGAGCGGAGGCATTCATCACTTTCACCGTGGTCAAGTTCGCGAGGCACTTCTACCCGGGCATCTGTGGGGACCTGAAGGCAATGTAGCACTCGTGAGGTCAGTCAGCTGTCTGCCAGTCCATGCAGAAGCAGACCTGGTGCTCAAGCCTCGCCAGGAGCTCCGGCAAGCAAGCGGACAGACTGTGTCCCCCTGTCCCTATTTCCCCAGACACCTGCGTGATTGCATTGATTTGTCCTGGTTCCATTCAGCCAGGGGTCCCGCTGGATTTCAAGTGTCAAACATCTGTCATACAGAGGCTCCCTCTGCTGAAAGCTAACTCGTCACAGAACCGATTGTGAATATGCAACTTAAATTGTACTGACTAAAGGAACTCTCTAATAGTTTTATCTTTTTTCTGTCATGTTACTGGGTTTATAATACATAAATGCTGACATAACACAATACATGATGATATTAATAATACTGTTTTGTTGTAAAAACTCAACAACCAGCTTTTTTCAATTTCAAATCTAAGAATATCTACCCTCTTTTCAAAGTCTCAAAAATGTATTTGTAACAGTGGTGGCTGATGTCTTCGCAGACATAAATCTAGATTCTTTGGATGTATCCCTCGGTGTTCATTTTAGATAGAATGGCAAGACAGTGAAAGAAAGACAGTGTTAGAAAGTGTTAGACAGTGAGTTCAAAGTGTTAGCAGAAAATAGACTGGAACGCCTCCTGAAGCCAGCTACAGGCAGCAGCGCCGGCAAAAGTCTTTGTTATGATAAAATCAGGGACCTCTACGAGCATGCCCTTGATTCTGCAGTTGGCTTAACTCGGCAGGTCACCAAGGGGAGGCAGATGTTGTCTCGAGGCATGTCCCACTGCCTCTGCGAGGGCTCCGGCTGGTGTCGCTGAGCTCACAGGTGCAGAGGGGATGGTGGACGGGGGGACTGGAGGTGCACTAAGCCGCCGCTCGGTCGCCACAGGCCAGCGCTGCGGATGTTGGAACGAGCAGATATGCTCATTTTGATCCACTGAGGTATAATAATTGATGATCAGCCCTGCTGTCGCATCTGGGAGTCACTGGCCCATGCCATAATACACCCTTAATACAACACATGGTGGTTTGGACAGAGGTGCCACAGGGTCTCATGCTGGCTTCTATTTCATGTGGCATAAAGGATGATTGAGGGAATACAGGTCCATGTAACACGGCATAGAAAACCTTCTCTCGTAACTCAACTTCTTATACATGCTGAATGTGCGGCTGAAATCATCCCTGAAGGAACTGAATAAATTTGGTAACTAAAAGCTCCATTTTAAAATTTTTCTTTCCTTTGCTGAAGCTTTGTTAGACGCCTGTCTAAACATACAATGGAGAGGAAAAGCACAAACAATAAATGTTGAGATGAAGGAAAGTAGAGAATAAAGAATAAAAGGAAGAGGCAGCTGCTGAAAATGCAGGAGAATGTCAATTTGGGACCGTTTTAGTCTTGGAGTAAAACAAATGCAGCTCTGTGTGCACAGCACAGTGTAAAAGAGAGCTCACAGACCACACGTGCAGCATTTGTGTTCAATAAAAAGAAGCACTGTTTCCTAATTGTTCACTTTCATGAAAATATAGAGAATGAAGAAGAACTGGTTGCCAAAAAAAATCCTTCTTAAAGTCCAACTTCATCATACTTGAAGCTTAAAACCTGACCCACTTTTCTCCCCTCTTCTGTGTATCTGCTGTTGTTCTAAAAAAAAAATATATAAAAAAATCCTGTTTGGTTTTTGGTTGCCTGATTAATCACCATTATTTTCACACATGCGCAGCGCATGCAGAAACTTCACACGCCAGGCACACAAAGACAGCACGCACACACAAGCGCATGCATACACCTTGATCTGCATCTAGCTGAACAAACCTCCCACGTCGTACAACTACAGCTGAGATCAGAAATCTCGAGCACAAAACACTACCATTGACAACCTAAGGGTCTTTGAAGGCCTCCACTCGCTGATCCTTCTCCAGCGTGGTTCTCCTGCTGCATGAGATTAAACGTAAACACAGCAGCGCAACGCGAGAACATTCCAAAACGCAGCTCGCATAGTGTCACTGCCTCTTTTCAAAATTAATGTGAAGCACTGAAAAAGTCGGGGCTGGAATAAACTCCGAAAGGATCGATAAGCCGCCATTATCCCGGCCACATTGAACAACATTTAAACCGCTGAGAGGCTTTGTCTGTTCAAAAAAAGGAGCTCTGTTCCATGTTGTTTGTTGTCATTGTTGGTCGTCAGTGATCCGATCAAATTTTAATACACTATTCAGCCTCATTGATTTCAGTTTACCACAGATTGTGTTGAATGAAATATTGTTCTTTTTTTTTTTCTCCATCAGTGGCAATTACCCAACAATGGGAGCTCGATCTCACAGTGCATTAGAAGGCGAGGTGCTTGTGAAATGCTTGGTTTGGGCTACTTGTCAGCAGCACTGGACTGAACAGGCATGCATGCATACATAATCACAT
Source organism: Chelmon rostratus (assembly GCF_017976325.1). Taxonomy (NCBI): domain Eukaryota; kingdom Metazoa; phylum Chordata; class Actinopteri; order Chaetodontiformes; family Chaetodontidae; genus Chelmon; species Chelmon rostratus. The sequence continues at coordinate 15,799,716 of NC_055666.1, read as the reverse complement.
GTGCAGCAGACACATGCCTGCGTGCTCTCAAGCAGGCGCTCATTTACTTTAATATACTTACACACCCACACATCCCCCACGCACGCTGCAGACGGCTGCAGACAGACAGACTATCACACACATCATGAGCTGTGAATGGAAGCTTTTTCTCATGTTATAGCGTCTCAGGGATTGCTCAGAGCAGGAGAATTATTTTTAGTGTGCTTTGTCTTTATGGTTCATGACAAAAGAAACCGTACAGTGGGTACAAACGGTCTCTCTGTGCTGCACTTTTCTGGACTGTCTTCAGTGTTGAAAAATATGTTTTGCAGAGCAAGGGAAAGAGACCCAGCCTCTGGTTAAGATCTGCACTCCCACAAAACACCTTGAAAATATACTGATCTGCATATTCTGGATCTGTAATTTAAGAGGTCTGATCTTATTTTAAGTTTTTGTTATTTTATCATTCCCAGCTTGGCATTACAATTGTCATTGTTGTGTTGCAAATGATTATTTTTTTTTTTTTTTTTCCCAAAGTGAAAAATGTGCATACTTTCACAGAGCCCCAGCAAAATCCATCTGTCTTACCTTTGGAGCATCTGCCATCGCTTACAGGGCCGTCCACCTCACGAGTCACAGGGACTTAGGGACATCTGTCCCAACAGATAGAAAATCAGGATAGGGCCATCCATTCTGTTAACGCTCCACTGAACTCTGCGTTATGTTCACCATAATTTGCTTTTGGTTGCCGCAGCATCCCGGAATATTGCTTTGCAGCAGCTCAGACAAAGTCGGCTGGTTGTAATGTGTCCCTTTTCGGCCATTCTGCAAGCAGATAATTTGATAAACCCCCAGACGTAATGGCTATGCTGCATCCTGATAAATGTGGGTAATATGACAGGGGACAGAGGATTTCCCTAACAATTTCTGAAGAGAAGTTTGGCTATTAGGATGATTTGATATTTTCCATAGAGAGTACATTTGATCTGAAGGGAATGTATTTTGTTGGCGTTCAGTGTAACACTGTATGACTTTTCTTCTTTTTTTTTTGTTACTGGAATTGATGCAGATATTGTCTGTTTTCTTTCTAAGCTTGTTTGTGAATGTGGATGTTGTATTCATTCAGGCAATATTTCCTTTCAAATAGTTTTTGCAGTTTTAGATAACACGCCCATATTCCGGGAGGGGGGGCACTAAGCAGGGTTACATATACATGGAGTCACAGTATTTCCTATCTCCTATTATAGCGCCATATGTTCTTTCACTTCTGCAAAGCATGAACACTCTCCACTGCACACATTATTCATAATTCCCTCTTATATATTCTTGAAAACACAAATCAGAATAAAGTTAGTGAAACTGACCATGCAGTGACCCAGAAGCTCACTCAGCCATTCCTCCTTCTCTCATCTTGCTTTCTCTCAATCTTCTAAGGGTAAACGCGTCAGCTATTCCTCATATGGTAAAATATGCAATCTGTGCCTGCCAGTCTATGAGCGAGTTTTGGGTTAATCCTCATGAATACGTGACTTTGTCTGCATGAATAAATAAAAACCTGCTCACTGGGTAATTGAGGTGCCGTGCCACTAACAAACGAGGACACAATTTGTAAATGGGATTTTTTCTCCCCCTGATCTAGACCCATGGTGTTTTATATTACATTAAGGCGCTTACCAAATTCATATTGAGACACTATATGAAGTAGATATGACATTGAAATGCTGGATTTTCCCTTGAGGACTCTGGAAAAGTTCTATTATGTTTCTGCTATTTTATCATTTGCTTCAATTTTATAGGAGCTCAAGTGTAAAAATGCCACAGAGCATTGATGGCTAAATCTATTGACTGGTGGCAGAAAATATTGAATAAGCTGTGATTTGAAATGATTTAAGTCTACATGAATGGCAGACAGCAAGGGCAGCTTTATGGAGTGTGATTCCACGTAATATTTTAATTAAAATAAATATTTAACGGACAACATACTTACATTAATGTATTCAATCTATTATTCATGTCATAATCTAAGTTGCAATGTAGCTGTCTTTAAAAAACATAGACAGAAAAGTGCAATAGAGTTGGAGAGAGAGAGAAGGCCAGAGAGAAAGAGGGATGCAGCTGACAGCGACAGAGTGGAGGTCACCCGTGATTCCATCATGGCTGGTTGCTCTTCAGAAAGTGTTCCATTTTGTATTTTAAGTGGTCCCAATTATGGTCAATTTTGTGTTGTGTGCGTAAGGGATTCCATATGTTGATCCTCTTTATGGCAAAAAAAAAAAAAGCTGTCTGTCTGAAGGAGGTTTTGTGACAGAGCACTTTGCAATTTCCCACAGCAGCGCCCCTGGTAATTGAGCCAAAAGCCCAAAAAGGTTTCAACATGCCACTAAGAACCTCAGCAGCCAGGTTACGTAAACATTTATAGAAGAGTATAGAGTTGGCAAATTTAAAGCAGTTATCAGACCTGCACAGTAATTTGGAAAATAAAGAGCATTACGACCTATGAATCACAAAACCTTGAACAGTTTGGAACTAATTAAATGTGGAACAATTTAGTTTTGCTCAAGTGTGCACAGTTTAACAGAAGCCTGAATAATTTGTTCAATGTTTTTGGATTTAATTCCCTTACTTTGTCTGTTCAATGCTGTGTCCTGGACCAAAGGAAGGCATATGGACATTGTTTGCTTAAACAGCTTGGATATGTATGCAACTGTAGCCTCGGGATATTTTGCCTATATCGTGTGAGAGCCTTGGGTGACGGTCCGGCCTGACACACATATAGCAGACTCATCTGCATACATCTGAAGGCCTGACGAGATTCAGACATGTTTGTATTCAAAGCTGTGTGATGAAAAAGCCTTGGGAAATTCCTGCTTTGATAGGATAGGATAGGACAGGATAGGAAAGGATAGGATGGCTTTGTTATTGTAACTTAGAGCATATTATTGCCTTTATATATGATCTGCACAATTAAAAAGCCACAAAAGTCACAATCTGAAAGTGTGAGAGTGGGAATAACATATTTAACAGTGTCAAATGTCCCAAGACCTTGAGTGGGGTATGTTTAAACCAAGATCAAGTTTGCTTGCTGTTTCTACGACTTCTAAAAAAAATATAGTGAGATCGCCCCTGTAAATTCTATACATGATCAGGTTAAAGCTTTTGTAGCATTCTTGCCTTTTCCACCTACTTTACCATTAAAATAATCAAGGGACAAATTTCTTTCCTTGCTCGAATGATTTACACATAGATGAATGTGTAGTTTCATTTCTAAATTGGCTGTATTTGTACTGGATTGTTTGAAATGACAATGCAACTGATTATAACAGCGCTGCCATGCTGCAGCTAGCTAGTTTTTCCTGGTTGACTGATGGTCATGACCAAATTATAATAAAAAACGTGAGCAAATTCATCAAATGTAACGTAAATGAGGAATCTGGCCACGTTTTCTCTGAAGGGTCGACGCTTTCTATCAAGTGGCCTTCACTCTTACCAATCAGAGCTGCTACATCAGCAGGTGAAAGTGACAATAAACAGAAGTCTGACTAAAAATGTGAAATTATATCGCTTTTTTTGGGAGTGTTGTTTGTTTGCTGTCATTATGGTTATATCCCTGGTAATTGCTGTGAAGGCCAGCTTGCATTTGCTCTGGGACTGACAGAACAATTAGCTTCTTTAACACCAGAACACTAGTGATGTATCATTCCCTCTATCTGGGGAGACAAGTGTTATAATGGCCGACAATTTGGGTAGCATTTACTGTAACAGCAAAAATACACAACTATTATGATACTTATCTCACAAGATCTGATGACGGAGAATGCCTTGGGAATGATATAATCAAACTCAGATAGGGCACCTCCAGCTTTTAGCCCGTCATTTACCACCACAGTACACTTTTCTGGTGTTCGATATCCCACCAAAGCAAGCCTTGAGAATTGCATTGATTTCAGCGAGGTCCTCTTCGCCAGTCCTGCCCCTCACGCCTTGTGCTTGACCCACTTATTTTCTCATCTTTCCCTGTTTTCTCATGAGAGTTACGCTTGTATGCTGCTTTTCCCATTACAGTGTGAGTGGATGCAGGCCAAGTGCGATTGCATTGCATAGACTGTCTCTCTCTCTCGCTCATTGTCTCTCTCCATGACTCACACTAAAACACACACACACACACATGCACTCTGTCTACCTGAATGAGTTAGGTGATACCAGCTCAGTTACCCAACAAATAAATCACCAGACAAATTGACATATACGCCACTAGAGAGACCGTCTTTAAAGGAGTCGTTGAACACTGCAAGTGCTATAAGAATTTCAGCCATGATGGATATTGACAAAGCACTGAGTATAAAGGACTCATACTCGGGGCCGTGGACCCTCAGGATCCTCAAGACAGGATTAAGCTGCGCTACTTGAGGAAGTTTTTAGAAGTGATCAGCAATACTGAATAATTATTAATTGTTAAGCATCATGGTCAATGGACATTACCTCCTCAACCCCTGAGCGTAATATCGCTGGAGCTCCCAGCTCAAGATGAAGCGTTTGGTTTCTTCCAAGCTGCCACTGAGCAGTTTAATGAACTGAACAGTAATATCACACCAATACTCTTGCTGCAAAAATTAATTTAGCTATATTGCTGTGTTCTTTGCAAATTGGGGTATTATGCGTATTTGGATATGCACTCGTCCACTGAGTGCAATCACGGCAGGTCGCTGCAAGACTAGCATACTTTTTTATGTCACTGAATTTGCCGACAGTGACACGGATGACAGAGGTTTAAATAATGTAATGAAATGCATTTGTGATAGATATGAGATATAGATATGTTCTTGTGTGCTATCCGCAGCAGCCTTTTGGATGTGCTTCACTACGGCTTGGCTATTTGTTCGTTCTTGCTGTACGTAGTGATATATCCAGATTAAAGCAGCCTATGTTATATTACAGTGTGACATTATGAATGGAATTTTCACAAAAAAACCCTTCAACTTGTTAAATACTTATCCACCCCCCCCCAGCCACAAGCATGTACACGCAATTAATGCACCCCCTCAAAGCCTCCCATCTCCATGAAGTCAAATGGATCATTCACTGCCCTTACCCATAGAACGTAATGTAAAACAAATATAGCACAGTTTTAATGCATTCATTCAAAATGTAGAAGGTCCATAACAAGCCTTCAGGTAGCGCAGAAGCCAGGTTTGACCTCCGAGGGTCCTCCCTGTCTGCCTTCACCTTGTCAAAGAGATGCATGCTGGGTATACAATGCCTATCCATATCTGACTGAATCTCCACATAATTTCTCTGACTGTTGCTAAAAAGATAATACAGTGAACATAAAGTGCTGGACAGGAGCAGCAGAGTCAGCCTGACAGCTACAGTTCGGCATTGACGCATCAGGTACAGATGGTAACAGAGGACAGCTGACTCTGCCAATGCACATTAATCATTTGTTTGAAACTGCTAAGAGGAAGGTTAACTTCTGAATCAAGATTGCTGTGCTGCATGCTTTTTAAGCACAAAAACACCCGAAAAGCAAAGCACACATCCGCAATACTTTGTATGAAGTGTTCACTCCATTTAATGACGCGGAGTCCCACAGTTTGCCCGAGGCAGCCGCGCGTATAGCTCGAAGCCTGGCAGAGCACTCTGCTATGCAGTGCTGTTTTGGGACTTGGTTTGGTAGGGTTAAGATCTGTATTTTTCCTCCTTGTTGGAGGTACATCCAGGACAAGAACAACTTTCAGGCATTTTGCCAATCTTGTAAATCATTGCATAAACTCACTGAAAGAAGTCAATGTTGCCTGGTGAGCTAAGGCTAACGTTCCCAAAACGAGCGATAGGGGAGTTGCAAAAATGATCAATTATGTGAACTTCACGTTAGAAAAAAATATTAAACTGGAATGCTTGTACCTTATGTTGAATGAAAGTCTGTCAAAGATAAATCTTTAATTATCAATTAGTTATTTGACAGGTGCAGGTGAGATTTTTATTTTGATGCTTCAGCAAGAGAGGATGAGGCCAGGGAAGGCACGCAGGCAGCGGCAGAGTTTCAGGCTGGAGGTTCGGTTTCTTTGGAAGGCTGCATAATATTTCTTAATAGGGTTGAAAGCGGGCTTGAGGCAGGTCTGTGGAGATTCTCCTTTCCTCTCTCGGATTATCATTTTTAAGCAGCTTCCTTGGGAGCTTCCAGAATGAGCATTATAAAAGGCAGGGTTTGAAAAAAAAACAGACCTTACCAATTTAGTTATTTCTCCAATTTACTTCCTTTCATATGATTTACAGAAATTACTGCTCACCCTCGTTCAAGCAAGTTGTGGCCCATTTTTCCCCAAAAGCAAAAGTACCCAGAGCTCGACTGTGTTGTGCCAACTAATGCTGCGGCTTTGACATATTCTGTTTTCCCCATCTGACACATTCAGCCTTGGAACATTGTTGTCACATCTAGGTATTTCAGACGGACTGAGTAAGAGCTGTCAGCAGGATAATGCAGGGAGAATCCTTTGCTCTTGATTTTGTTTTTATTAATGATGAGGGAATAACATAGCAATATCATACCCAGCGCTGATGCAAAGACGTATGTTTTCATTTTCTCTTTAAGAATTCATATAAACTTCAGTTTGGAAAAGGGGAGCCAGAACTGAGCTCACGAGAGTACAGGAAAGACTCTATTTATTATTTATTTTCCTATTATTTTTTCTGGGAAAAGTGTCAATGATCTCTCTATGGACTTCATTGCAAATATCAGAGAAGCATCCTACTTTATTGTTCTATTGTCATCCATTGAGCAGTACATATGTAACATGGCAAGTCCTGGAGAGCAAGTTGCAATTTTTATATACAAATTACAATTCAATATTACTATAGATCCTCGGTGGAAGCTGAAATACAAATGATGCATCACTTGTAGTGTAGGTGCATTTACAAGCTACTGTGTCCAGGTCATGTCACCTGTCAGACAAAGCCTAGCTGCAATTAGACGAAATATCTGAACTTCTTCAGGTACCTCTTTCTGATTTTACTCTCACAGCAATGGCATTTGCATTTTTCAACAGAGGCAGGATTTGAGCAAAGAGTGTGATTGCTCTCTTTGCTAGTTAAATGTTTAAAGAAGACATGCAATTTGAATTGCTGCAGAGCTCATCAATATGAAATTGGACTAGCGGAGGGAAACAAAATGTGAGGAGGGAGCCTAGCACTCGGTATGCCCGAATCCAACACACATTTTCCACCACAGCAACGCAGGGGTAGACTTTCAGGAGGAAAAAGAAATCCTTAGGCTTCTCTACCTTTTGAGAGTTTTCCTTGTTATCAACAGCATAAATACTTGGAATACATGTCAGAGCATCTGTGGGGTAAAAAAAAAAATCTGACATGAAAAAAGAATGGCTTTTAGAGTCAGAATTAAGAATTAATATTTCATGCATATTTAAAGATATATCCCAAGCTCAGCTATTCATTAACCAAAACCAATGAACAAAGGGTTTTGAACATCTAGTGATGGTGAATTCACTGCGTCAGTCAATCGTAGTTCTATATTTACAGGCAGGAGATAATGCTGTTGAATGGCAGGAATAAATAGGTCCGTTAACCAGAGTAAAGCATTCTATATCCATCTGGGGAAAACTTCATTGGGCCTCTGAGCTTGTTTTCTGTCACTCAAAAGATTATCCAATAGCAATCATAATGCTGCTAAAGCCCACCTGTTGTTTTCTGCCCCCAAATCCTGCTGCGCTTAAAGATGTGTTTGCAGCCGCAAATTATTAAATTGCATTTTTTCATTCTCAAGGGTTGTCAGCAGTCTTGCAACAAACAGAATTTTCCAATATAATTATGATTACTAGAGAGAAGCAGAAAAAGAGGAGATGGGATGCTCCCAGCAAACAAGGCGGGCGGATCGTTTGACAAGGACCACCTCCTTAGTTCTTACTCTTAATGTCAAACCAGGACCAAATTTGACTGATAATCAAGCTCCGTCCTAACGCAAACGTTGCTCAGTGGAAAGAAATCATTTGTATGGAGAGACAGTCAGAGTTCAATAGACTTTCTGTCATAGACTCCTTCAGCTGATAAAACACACAAGGCAGCAGGGCGAAAGGGAGCCATTTGCAGAGTTGACAGATTCCATCATGGATGACTTTAGCATACCTGAGCGCTGCTCTTTCCCTGCCGTCTGCGTGCCCTCTGCGAGCGAAAGGGGTGATGAATCAGGCTTTATGGGCCTCCGGAATGCCGGAGAGGTCAATCTGTGCGAATGGCTGTTGAAATCCGACATAACTTGACCAGGCCCTTTTAACAAGCTCGAAGCCATTCTACACCCACAGTCCAGGCTGAACATTTGTATCATTCTCTAATATACTTTTCCCTGATATGCTGTTCGCTGAGTTCCTGAATAACAAACTTAGATGCTTCTGTAAGTTGCAGTGGAAAACAAATATTTCTCCCTGCAATTGAGTTTATGATCTCCCTGACTTTTCACTGCTGCTTGCAGTGATGGAGGAACAATAGCCTCTGATCTCAGGCTCAATTAGAGTGGGTTTTTCCTGAAACCGCTGTTTAGTTCATTGGCTGTTAGCCATTATACTGTCTTTGCCCTGAATTCTTCCTTCTAATAAACGGCGAGTAAAAAAAATAAATGAAAGCGAGAGACAGAGACACGCAGGGAGAAAATATAATCAAATTACACAAAAATATTCTTTCCTGATTTCTAATACAGCGGCTGCAACAGGAGGAGAAAATGACGTTCTATCCATTGTTTCATTATTATCCAAAGCTGATGAGTTAATCTCTTTGAAGTTGTTTCCCTTTCATTACTAAGGCCCCTAAAGCACTGCAGGCAAGCAAAAATATATACACACACAAATCAGAAAGTTAGGAAAATTAAAAATCCGAAAACTGGTAACTTAATAGAAGGAATTAATCTGACTACCACAACTGAGCAATATGCATGGAGTTTTAGTGCAGTGTTCTTGGTATTAACAAAGGTAGCTGTGGTCTGCCCTCATAGAAACACAAAACATCCCTGTGGACAGTAAATAATAAACAATGTTTTGGTTGTTTTGCATATATGTGTGGAACAAGAGTATGAGACTTGATTGGGGTTTTTTTCCCACAAAAAATACAAAATTTCATAATGTTGCATCAAAATTCTACCTGCTTGTTTATGTGGTCAGAAGGTGTCATCCGTCTTACTTATTTTGAAACTGCACACTGAATCCTTATTTCCGTCCCTTTCCGCCTCTTTGTTTGCTTTTAGAGTGACCTGTTTTGCTCCAGCATCACATTGAGAAGTTCTTGTAACCCTAAAAGCCTCTTAATTTTCATTTTTTTATGTCCGTCATGTTGCCTTGACAACAGACTTGGCTAATCCACAGTGCAAAGAGCACAACTGCTGGGCCATGGAAAAGGGCAGACTGATGCAGAAAAATGGTAATATCACCTGGACTTGAGTGTCTGATGTCTCTTCACTCTGATCTTCCCTCTGAATATTTTGTTGATGTTGTGAAGTCGCATTTTCACACCGCCTCGCCACGTGCACGTGTGTGGTTTGTGTGTGTGTGTGCATTTTGCCAGTGGACTGGCAATCATAGGGAATAACACAGCTCCATGATTGCACACTGCCCTTGAAAAAAAAAAAAATCTATTCCCAGTTGAACTCAGAACAGCCCGAAGCCTTTCTCACAAACTCAATATTTTTCCTGTATACATTCTGCTATAGGTGGACAAGAAAGGCATATTTGTGGCACCGAATTACATGAGGGCACCTGCAATACAACATACAATTCAATTCATCGGCACACAAAATAAGTCATTATAATCCAATTAAGTCATTTGCTTTCCCAATGAGTAATTATAAGATTACGGTAGCATATGACAAGTGTGAATATATATATTAGGTCAGGTCAAAACGTAGCATCAAATGTATAGAATTCATTCTTTGTATTCTGAACAAATCCTTCAGTGCATTCCAGGTTAAGTGCTATTTTCATCCACATGTCAGCTGGTTTGGTCTTTTTTTTTCTGGGAGCAGTTTAGATCTGACGTGCTTTTTCTTCTTGTTAAATGTCACTGACAGGTTTTGACATGAAAACTTAAGTTAGCAGTATCCAACCTGTCATACTGTATTTGTAAACAGCTTACGTTTCCTTCTCTGAGCTTAGGGGAAAGGAGGTGAAGCCTGACAGCAGACAAGGGTTTTTAACAAACATCCCCACATGCATACATAATGCCCCATTTCAAAAAAGAGAAAGTTTGCCGCTCCATTTAATGCGTAGTATTTCTCCGAGCGCCCAGAGGATACCTTCTGTCCACAGCTTCTGAGGGCTGAATGCACTATACTTAGCAACTCGCAAACTTACTGTATGGCAACACAGTTTACCGCTCTCCCTATCCATGCATCAAGGGAATGAGTGATTTAGTGTAATGAGATTATGCCTCCTGAGGAATCCATGTGCTCACGCAGAGTCAAAGATTCTTTGAATAATCCATCTCATGATGAATTACCTCGAGTTTTTGCAGGATGAACTTTGGTTCGCTGGGCAAACTTTGGACGTCACGCATTGGCTGCATCAGCTGCAACATGCTGTGTCCACGTTGCGCGGGTATTGATTGATGTAGCCAAGCAGTGCGATTGCTGTCGTACACGGCAGCAGACACGGCCGATAGAAAGCCTGTGGATTTCTGGGGCTCAGGCAGGTTTAACTCATCAGCAGAATAGGAATCTCTTGGGCCCTCAGGGAGCTGGGCCGGGGATACATCAAGGGCAGGTGTGAGGAGACAGGTGACCCATGGCCTTTGCCTCCCACAAGCTGACCTTGGAACGAGCTCAGGCTTAAATCTCCCTCGCTAGATCAATTTGATGATGTATAGAGGGTTAGGCAGGAAGCTTGCGATAGGAGCTCAATATCTAAGTGTAAAGAGGCACATGGGACGCTGTGGATCTGTTTTGTCACCTCTCTGTTTTCTATACATTTTAGATCTGCTTAACTCAGCAAAAAAAAAAAATGCATGGCACTACAGGGTGTAATGCCACAACTTTGCAGTACATAAACAGTAGTCGTGATCAGTACGTGCTTATATATTATTTGCTTAATTGGCAGCTTGAATCAGCTGCTTAGATTCAAAAGATGTGAGGAGAGTTGTTCCACAACAGTGTTTATTGCTTAACTTGCAAATCTGGGCAGCAAATTCAGAATTATTGAAATATTTGTTGTGTCTCGTCCATACTGCTGAGATTGCAGAAATACACTGGTAGTGTTCCAGTAATGCATTTCGTCCACCGGCTGAATAAACAGCTGTACTATCTGTATAACTAAAGTGTTTTTAATGTGTTTTTGTGTTCCCAATCAGTTAATTTTGAAAATATTTTGGGGTAAAAATCATCAGTAAGTAAATCATGAAACACATATACTGTACAAGATCCAGCATCAGATGAATGTATTGTTTGTTATCTCCACTGCCCCCCCCCCTAATGTTACCACACAAACGCACACAAAGAGAAAATTGGTCACATTGACTTGGCAACTGGATGTGACCAAGGATTAAGGAGGGCTTGCCTGTCAAAACGCAATCTCTGACCACAGTGACGATCCATAAGCAACAAGACATCCGTTCAAAGCCTGAACACTCTTCTTCCCTCCGCGAGCAAGTCTGTGACCACGGAGGGCGAGCGGAACATGAATGACTGGACACATTATGAATGAGCCGAGCGTGAGTGAGCAAGTTTGATGTGGCCACTTGCTTTATTTCAGCCCTGCTCTGCTCTTGTAAACTTAAAAATAGTCATTTTGTTATGCACCACCAAAGGTTAAGTATTAGGAGGGCATTAAGACTGGTAAATGTGTGTCGCCCATGGCAAACAGAGTAACTACAGGAGGCACTTTTTTTCCCCTCAGTGGACCAACAGATATGAAGCCTGCTGGTTACTTCAAGCTTGCTGAAGTTTTAAAAGTCCTTGCAGGAGTTATTATCATGCAAGCACTCAAGTCTCAAGGCTGAATACAGTGTAAAGTAACTCAAGACCTGTGATCATCATGCACATAGCTTTCTGATCAGTACCAAAATCCATAAATAGCTTTGAGATCTCAATCTTAATGTGGGTGGTTTGTTAACTCATAGCTCCACTCTGAATAGCTTCTCTAAACACATAATCTCATTCCATATTTGAGTTAGTCAGTTTTTTCTTTTTACCCTTTGAATCCTCATTAAAACTCAAGTAGGAAGATCGGAATTATTTGTTGTAAACTTTAAAATCATTTTCAAGATTTCCCCGGCACCACTTAGAATATGCAGTTTTGCAGGCTAAAATACATTTAGCTATTCAGAATTCTTTTATTGCATATCAGCGTTCTATTTTTACACAGTATGTACGTGGGCACTAGCGGCTAGGTGGCACGCACGGCTAAAACATCAACCAGGTGGTGGTTTGAAATTTCTCACCTTTGGAAGGAGCGAAAGTAAGCAGATGGCAGGCCTTTAGGGTCCATAGCACATTGTCGACAACGAATTACAGTCCAGAGGGGAATGGGATGGCTGATAACCTCCATCCCATGGTTCCATCTGCTGAATCCTAAGCAAGGACAGTGCATGCAGACATGCAAACCCAGACACTGACATCTTGTAAGCCTGACACAGAACAATACAAAAGGTGAATGGGGAAGGATCGTTAATTGTTTTCAGGATGTGTTACACAGCTTTCCTGGAAAACATGCATTCAGTTTTGGTCGCGCAGTACGTCATAATGGGGCAAAATAATATTTAAAATTGGGCAGTCATCCTTTTGTTGCAATTTTTGTGAAACGTTAATTGTTGAGCACAAAATTAAAGATTTGTTAAATGAAAGTCTGAATAGCTGGACTTTTTTTCTGAATCAGAATAAGTGTATAAAAGCTCATAATAAAAGAGTGATGATAGAACAAACTAAATTAGATGGTCATTCAAAGGGATTCAACCTGGCATTTGTACCTCCAAAACAAAGCAATCTCCTGACTGTTTTCAGGACACCCATTCAAAGCCCCTCTGTATGGCTCTTTGGGGTGATCTAAAAAGAAAAGCCTCAGACACAGCAAGCCACGCCAATTGTTGGAAAACACATGCCAAGCCTGTCTTTTGTCCTGCTGAAACAAAGTGGTTCGTCATGTTCTGTACATTCACCAGGTTTCAAAATAGGCTTTCATTACAATTGGGCTATCTAAATCCTATTGTGGCAGAACAAGGCAATGTTCTCAGAATCAAATAGAAAAGGAATAATGTTGTGTCTAATTGCAGTTCCTTCACTATATTCTCCAACTGGGTTTAATCTAGCTCCATTCATGCCCATGCTAATCACAACATAGTCTGTGCTGGAGAATTACTGCCAAACATAATTCAGGCTATTATAATTACACAACAGGCATTGGCAGGAGCCTCCAAAGCCATCAGTGTGGACTACATAGATACAGTTAGTTGTTTTCAGTGATGTCTTAATATTTGAGGGTACAAGGAAGAGTGGACATTAGATATTAGATGCTGCAGCCACCGGCTCGCTCTCGACAAAACCTGCTGCCTGCACGATATTGTTCAGCCTACGAGACGAGAGGCCCCCTCTCCTGCCACGCTTCTATGAGGAGCGGGTACAGTAAGAAATCAAAGCCTCCGCCGAAACAACAGCTGTTTCTACTTATGTAATGGCTGCAGGACGACTGTTCATATCCTGGCTCGTTGAAGCTGTCACAAATCATTAATCTTGGGCCTGTCTGTGGGGCCACGCTGTCAAGTTGTTTTTGGACATCTGTGGCTAGACAGGAGCAGGACACATCATTTAAGCAGGCACCTCACACCTTCGCCATCTTACAAGATGGCTTAAAATAATCTGACCTCACCTGCAGCTCTGACTATGTCAGACTGAAGTATGTTAATTAAATGACACTGAACCTCTTTGTTTGTGTGAGGCTGATAAATGTGAAACCTGGCCTGTGCTACTCAATGCATGCATCTTAGTAATGGATATAAGGGTTAAGCAATCTCTCTCTCTCGCTCTCTCTCTCTCTACCTATCTATCTATCTATATATTCATCAGCATATGAGAAAACAATAAGACATACAATACAAATCCTGCTTTTTTTCCTTTTGTGGGCACATGACTGTTCAAGGAGGACTACAAAAAGTCAAAAATCCACATCCTGACAAGTGATCACTGAAGAAAGCCATTGCACATTTTTTGATAGAGGGGTTTATGTATGTCTGGGTGGATGTATTGCTGGTAACACACTGCAACAGAGAGTCCTGCAGGGGTACCTCAGACCGAATAGCACATCAAGGGGCTTAGCTGCAGCATTAGTGAGGCCTTAAGTAACTTTTCAATATAGCAAGACAGTGAAAAGAGACACTGAGGGAGCCTATATGCCCTCTTCTGGTGGATACATGCAAAGATTCAGGAGAGTTTGACTGAGACTTCCTGGTGTGCTCACTTGAGATAATGTGCTTAATATTACTCATTTACTAGCTTTTATATGACACGGATGTTATGTGTAAAAGGGACAAGTAAATAAGTAATGCGTTTTGTGTGTGTGTGCGTGTGATGAAGCATCAGAGTGTTGCAGGTTAATACGTTACAGGAGTGACTACAGGGGTAAATGTCTTTAGTGTTCAGTAGATTAAACTACTGCGGAGGTGAGTTATAATAGGCGTTTCATTTTGAATGGGATATGGACATAAAGGCACATTGTACAGGATGTGAAGAAAGTGAGATTTTTTTTAATCTATTTCTTTATCTACTTATTGCTTATATTGTGCAAATAAGACCAAATGAATTATAAAAGTATTGGACCGTTAAAGTGAGATTTACAGTTTGGCCCAGCTCATAATTGCTTTTTCAAAGACTAGCCTTGGAAGTAATTAGAGGTTGGGGTAAAAACACCAACCATTCAGATAATCAGCCTGCCATTAACACCTTAGGGGCTGTATCTGTTATCAGCTTGACCCTACTTGGAAAATACACTCTCCTCGCTTGATTTGCAGACTTAACTCTTCAAACAGCGTGTTTTGATGAGTGGATTGATTCATATAAAGGTCAGCATGTAACACTGGCAGTACGTTCGTGGCCCAGGACGTTATTGACTAAACGAAATGTATGGCGTCATACTTTCGGCGAGACTCTTTTTTTAGCAGCCCCATGTTGAGCAGTGCAAAATCATTAGGCAGCCTCTTTTTTCCCCTGAAACAAAATCTCCTTTTATTGCTTGACCTTTCATGGTGGCCATTGACAAACTTGTGATTGAGTGTGAATTTCATTATGGAGAGAAACTCATCTTTATTGATCAAATTAAGAGGCGGGTTGCAGGAGGGGAGAAAAGGCTGACAGGTGTATTCTGGTGATTATAATCCCAATCATCGGGCTCCAAACCACCATTTCAACTCAGCGACCTCTCATTTTTTCATTTTTCATTCAGAATTAGCTTTACTGGAGAGGCCTGACGTACATGGATGAGTACATGTTGGATTCAGGGAGGATATGGATTACATTCCAACCATATGACTGTTAAAAGACTTGTTGTTGCCTGACCATATGGTCAATGTTCATTTGGCAACAGGTATAAGGTGCAAATAAGTGTGAATAATAAACGCCTGCTTTCACAAGTCAGTGCCTTGACAGCTTTAAAGAGAAACAATACTTTGCTTTCAGTGGGCAGTCATGCAGTTTTATTTATGGTTAATTTAATTTATTTACAGTATTTCATCTTCAATAATTGATGCGCCATCCATGGATCATTCTTTTCACAAGGAGGGAAGACAGCATCCTATTTAATTGTGTTATTTTCCCATTAAAACCTGGGAAAACATCAAAGGCAGAATGATTTAATTAACAATGTGGAGAGTCTGTGTACAGCCGTCTGCATTTTGCAAATTACTCTTTGCTGAGAATAAGAGACTTATCAGGCCCATACAGACATCGCTGCACACCTCAAAAGAAGTTGTGTTGACACAAGGAAGGGGAAAATACATGTCTCCCCCAGACAGAATTATCCACTTCACAGGTATTTTCAGTTTACACTTTCCAGGTTGGAAAATTAATACCCTTTCTTCTTCTGCCAGTAGAGTTTACAATTCTTTGTTGTGTTCTCTGTGAAGTGCGGACTGAACGAGGAATAGACGCGGAGTTAAGTGTTGTATACGGAATATCATTGTGATTTGCTCCTCATAGCATTTCACTTCTTGATAATTGTTTTTGACGCGAAAGTGTTTCTAGGTGGCTGTTTCTTAATGATTACTCCCCTCTTGCCACTTGGGTTTGGGAGCTTTCTGTCTGTTTATCGCGCCTCGTGGCTAAGATGTACAATATAGCCCAGCGAACCCGGAGAAGAGCTCTCAACATGCTTAATAGTGAAAATGAATAATATTTCAGATGAAAATGGAAAGAAATACCAGCTGGGGCATGTTAACCACTTAAAATGGTAATTGTACCACCTTGCTCTTTAAAGACCTATATGAATCAAAGAGCAATTGAAATGAAGCGGATGGGAGCCGACATATTCCTCGCAGTCTCTAAGCACCGAACACGTTGTTGAGATTGTTTCAGCAGTGAAGATAGCTTGTTTAAAGGTCTCTCATACAATACTGTAACATGCAGTGGGGTTTTTTTTTAACATCTCAGTGTTATCTTAGGCGAGGTATGATGTCTGATTATATTTCCATAATGAATTATGAATAGAGATGACTGGGGTCATATGCTTGCAAATTAGAAAATTAGTTTATTCTCCTTGTCAAAGAGATGGATGGTTAACACCCAGCCTTCCTTAAGCCTGACTTGGATATGTCGACTGCCTGTAAATAAGAGCCACTGTAAATAAGAGAGGATGTGTGGGTGAGGAGTGGAGGAGACATAATGAAAGAAATGCTCCAAACACCGCTGTAGGAAACCATCACTGGATGGTGTCCAACATAAAGCCTGTTCTTTAGACTGGATGCCTTTTCCATATTGTGCGGACAACTTGCAGAGGAAGTAGCCTGATCCGACGCTTGCTTTAATTATAAGGCAGAATACCTACACCTGTCCTCTCCAGACGAGAGCAAAATCTAAAAAAAAACCAAACAAACAAACAGCAAGAAGAAAGTGTATAAGTGAAAGAATAACAAGAGGTGGAGGCAGACAGAGAGAGTGGAGGGGAAGACAGAAGGAGGAGGAGAAAATAATGCTATTTTCTTTCTAGGGGTGACACTTCTAGCCAATTCAATACCTACCTATGTTTTGTTGCAGTGTTCCTCCTCCTGCTTGACATTTCTGGGTTAGAAAGTGCCTGTTACAGCTCACCATTGCCGTGTTCCACGTAAATTCACATTAAGATACTTCCGCGGAAGTTTTCGCTGTCGAGGAGCGATCTTGTCCTCTTATTCTGGCCGTGAGTGGGCCGCCACAGGTGAAGCGAAGGTAAAGCGCGGCTGACCATTGCGGCGATAGAAATGTCACATTCGATAGAATCACTTTAATTACACGCGTGTACTAAATTGTCCCTCAGCGCCTGTGCACTGTGCCGGCTAAAGCCACGCTTTGAGTGACATTCTAATTCACAATATTATTTCATGGGACAATAAAGAGAAAGCATGTGGTGCTTTATCATTTATTTTAATAATCATTTTAATTGTAGCTTGAATCAATCATGGACGACCTTTAGCAACGTTGGATGAGGAACCGGTTTCTTGCAAAGAGAAACAATGAACCCATCAAAACAGAAATGATGACAGAGGCTTTAAAATTAGTGGAACTAACAATTTAACAAGACTTTCACTACTATTACTACTTCTGCTACTACTCCAACTACTACTAATAACAATAATGATGATTTTAATGAGCCTGCTTATTTCTTCTTCTTTCCCCGCCTAATTTTGTCTTCACCCTGACTGTTTATTGCAGATAATGCTGGGGAGTGGAGGTGGGGGTGGGGGGTGAATGTCATCAATCAGCATTAACCATCAGCTCTGAGCTATTGACTGATGATTCACCACGGCAGAATCTCCTCTGACTCGAAAATGAAAGGCAGCAGCGGCGGCGGCAGCGGCAACGCGAGGCAGAGACACTCAGTTGATTGGCACCTCATTGAGTCTGGCAGGGGAGCCTTTGATTGCACTAGCTGTCAATATCACGTAATTGTTTTTCTTACATACATGGTGCCCTCTATTTTTTTTTTTATTATTTTTTGCAGCAGGGTCTGTTCTTCCATTTACATGGCATTGTGCAGCCTTGTGGTTTTTCCTAAATCTCCATACATTATTATGAAGTACATACATTTGCTACATCGACAGCAACTATTTTATTTCTACATTTACCCTGTTGTTAATGCTGTAAAGAATGTGTTCGTACTCTACTATCACCCAATATGTTATCGTAATATTGGTGCATTAAGATTCATAACCCATACTAGACAGCTAGATTGGCTGCATATGGCTGTAAATGCACCCTTCACAGCTAGCCCAGGGTGTATCGGAGTAGCCAGTTATGCCTTGAAGCTTTAATTGTGCCCTTTCAATTATCACATTAAGTGTGTTTCTGGAATGCATACACTGAACGCACTTCTGTCTTGACAAGGGTGAACTCGGCGTGTATTCTCCGAAGTCAGGCTAAAACTGAGTTTAAATTTCTTCTTAAATGGCACCCATAACGGGTCAGGGCTAAGAGCGCAACCCTGTTCTCCACCCCAAGGTCGGTAGAGAAGACAAGATTTAATTGAAATTGAAACTGTCTACCTGATAGTTTGAAATAATTAGCAATATCAGAGTGGAGAGAGGACGAGTCTGGGATGATGAAAAATAAAGAAAGCATCAGCCCTAGATAAAAATGGCAGACCGGTGGCAAGTCATCAATTCTGGTGAATTGAATGTCACCGTGATTGACTGGACTTGATTCTGGATGTCACACATGAAACTCAATCAAGTAATGCAAACAAGACATATGATACTGAACTTTGCCGGAGGTTTAGAGAGGTGACCGGCCATTTTTTTTTTTTTCTTAGATAAGGCGAGCGTACCGTCAGAAATTATATGCTATGACCTACAGTCTCTTGCAATGGCCGCTAAATACTCATAGAAACTGAGCATCTTTTCCCTGGCGAATGCAATATTATGGATGCGTGGATCCCAAAATCATCTACCCTGTACTAGTAGCTTTCTCCTCCCACCCGTAAAACAAACTCTGCCAGCCCTCAGCCCTGAAAGACTTCAGAAGTCACTTCCGCGGGGCCCAACATTTCCGCACCAGTTAATAAAGGGGAAATGAATTGTATCAGTGTTGCTGTCTTTGCTCATAGTGAATAGGAAATTATCATAGAGATGGGTATTGGTGCCTTCGCACACTGAATTACATAGAGAGCGAGCCTGTTTCTCTCTCTGTCACATATTCACACACCCGCTCGCACACGTGCACACAGCCGTGCACGCGCTCACAAAAACACAGCAGCTCGAAATAAACTGCAGGATGAAATTGGCTATAGTGATGTCATCGGAGCGGTGGCACTGGTAAGACAGGAAGCCCTGGCAATTTTCTCCCGCAATTCTACAAACACCCGGACATGTTAGTGACATTTAGGGGTTGCTTTTTTTTTTTTTTTTTCTCTCTCTCCATGCCATCCCCAGGCTCTGCTAAGACATGTCAACATTAGAGTCGATACTAGATGCCAGGCAGAGGAAATGTGACATACCCTTGCCTCTTTGTGGGTGTTTGTCGTGTTAGAGGAGGACGAAACAGCTGACACAAAGAGGATGGCACCCCGAGACAATATATACAAGCGTCCTCGGGGCCTGACAGGCACACAAAATCAAAGACGCGGGGTGTTAATATGTGATAGTTAGCACTCGAGGCTATACGGCATAAAAGACATTGAGGTCAATGGGTTGCTTGCAGTCTCTAGAGCAAAGTAGTTGCGTGGCTATTTTCACATTCTCCTCCTCTGTGGACTGTTGCAGCCACTGGAGCATTCTCTTCATCATCACAGACAGAACACAATCAGCGAACCTACTTCCTGCTCTCGTCCTTTTATTTTATAATGATTCTTTTATTTTTTTTTCTATTGAGACTGTTCAGAAGCCAAAGAGATGCTCTTAGATGCCATATTCAGATCAGATATAACAGGAATACAGCTAATTATCTTTAGGAACTAGATATGGCCATTCCTTTATTATAATCAGTTATTCAATGCATGTAATTACTCTCAGTATATAAGCAGAACTGAACTGACTCATAACTAACCAATCCTAATTAAATTCAGTTATAATAGCAATTATATTTGCATTTATATTCCACTATACAAAAAAAAATACAATATTGAATAAGATCACCACTCATCTTTATTGTGTGCTTCAGTTAATAGCACTGTGTGATACTGGTAATGTAGGCGGCAAAGTCACTTAATTGTGTTTACTTAAGGGTAACAGTGTTTATGAACAGACAGCCTTATGGTTATTTGGTCTGAGAGTGAAACTGTAATGAATGGTTTATTTCACTTAGAGTGCAGACACAAACAGCAGCAAAAACTAGACTTCTTCTATCCTGAAGTCACTACAGCAACAGTTATTTTAAAGCCAGACACCACAGGCAAAGACATCGTGTTTTTAATGCACTAGTCGGTTTTGGGGATTTTTGTCTGTTTTCCTTCCACAATATGTCTTCCTCCAGACTAGTGAAAAGAAAATGTCCAAAATACACATTTAGGTGTTTAGTTCAGATTCCTCCTCTGGAAGTGTATTCTCATTAGAGCGCGTTTAATTAGGTGATACCTCATTTGCATATTTAAACAGACAATTTCGGAAGTAAAACCAAAAAAAAGTTATAATAACTGTAGTTAATTTTACCCTTAACTATCAAATGACTTTGCATTGAAAATGTTTAGCAGTTCCAGCTGATTTTTTTTCTTTTCTTCAGAGATTTTTTAAAATACGCTCCTGTTTAATTGCATTATTTATGGGCTACACTCTGTGCCTTTTTTGCTTATGTTCCAGCAACTGCCATTTTACACACTCTGCCTCTCTCCGTGTGTGTATCTGTATCTGTCGCTCTTGCTGTTGTGAATGTTAGTTGACAATGCCTGCACTCAGCACACCCCAAATAAAGTGTGTAGTGACAGAAACATTAACACAAGCCACTGAGTACCTCTGTGATTTCAGTGAGAGCATATCTGTCAGCAGGGCCCGGAGGAGTAAAAGGCATATATCTGAACTTTCAGCGGCTGGTGTTTGGGTGGAGGATTGTGACAGTCAACATCAAAACAGTAAAAGTAAAGCTGTGATTTCTTGAATGTGCCGCTTGTGTCTGCTTTCATGTTTGCCAGTGATACATTATATGACTTTTCTTCTGCTTTCAAGAACATGGCGATGCGGATGAATTAAACATGTTAAGCAGGAACAGGTCTTTCTCTGAAAGCCTTACCCTTTTCATGATAACCCCTTTTTAGACATTCAGTGGACTTATCACAGCGTATAAATAGGACAGAATTCATTATTCAGGGGAGGTTTCGGTGAAAAATTAATAGTTGTCCCCGGAGGAGGGTCTGTGGCGCTCCGGAAAAGGAAAACCTTTAAAGTGTACATGCACAGGGGGATCTGGAGAGAGTCTGCCCCTCATACTAAAACCTTTACCATGCTACACTACACCCTGATATTGCAAATATAAGTTTTCTCAGCACTAAAAACTGTGACTAATACCTGCATAGTCTGCATTCATGCCTAAGCTCTCCACAAAATATTTGGAAGATGAGGAAGGAAAAGGAAACAGAAGAGGGATAGCATGAGTGTTTGCTCCTGACACTGACACCTCATATAGATTACACGTTTTTAGGATTGCCAAGTAGGACAAAACACCGGGACCTGAGCTGTTGACATCTGAAGAGAGACTCCTTTTTTTGCGACTACACTGACTGATTTCACTCGGAAATACCTCACTGTACAGTAAACACACTCCCCCGAAAAACACAACAAAAACTGTACAGCAGGTCCTCCTCTCAGCTCCGCCACAGTATAAGAGATTACAATTTTCAGCATGCCCAGATCACTCATGCACTGAATTCATGCCGCCGCTGGTGCTGAGTGGTTTTCAGCCTGCCAGTTATCCCCTGAAAGATGGGCTTCACGATGCCTTTGTATCCACTTCCTATCTGCCCGGCCACGGAGGCAATAACAGTAATGTATGGCTAAGGGAAAACAGAGCTAATCATCAATGACTGCAAGATATATAGCATATGCAGTGGCACCTTGTTTATTACCCTCTCCTCATGCTGAATCCATCGGCTACACAGACAGGCTGCCAGATCCGAGAGCTTCTTCAATGTTAATTTGATTCATTCTTGTTTTCCATAATAATTGGGGGCAATGGGTCAGTGTGATGAATTTGCTTGTTACATGACACGGGATGTAGCACAGTGGTGGCTGCTGTACAGTTTGTCTCTCCAGTCTCTCCTCCATCATGCGAAGCAGAGGCCTTGTTTTGTTGGGTTTTTTTTATTATTATTTTTATTAGCTATTATCCGGAAACATCCAGCGGTTCTAACGGCCCCTCGCGCAACAGGTTTAATTCTTTGAGGACCCACTTAAGCTTCGAATCATATCCTAATTTGATTTTAAAAGGAAAGCTAAGAGTATCATAAGTGACATTTACATTTTTAGATCAAAGTCATTTCCTAAAAATCATGGTTGTTTAGATAGTATTCCTGCTGGAACAATCCAATCTTCTTGCAAATATCAGACAGCTTTGTCAGGTCCCACTTAATCAGTCTATTTCCCTTTCTTTCTTTATCCGTCTAAACTATTTTCTCTTCTTTTTCACTCTACGCTTTTTATTTTCATTTCCCAGACCTCACATTATCTACACCATATGGAAATGTTCAGACATTCATCCATGTGCAATGAATTTTAAGGTGGATTTTCATGGGTTTTTTTTTAATCCTATAAATATGCATTTATGTATTGCTTCCTTGTCAGCGACAGCACACCTGCAGCACATCCACAGTATCGTCCGATGTTTTTCAAGTACAGACTCACAAAGGAGAGAATGAATGGCTGTGCATGTATGAGATTTTAAACTGAGAGCGTGTGTGTGTGTGTGTGTGTGCGCCGCATCTACATGAGCATGTCTTGTGTTTCTACCCCCCATAGAAACCCTGCGCCTCCTCTTCTGTGTGTCACTGTGGTGATGAGCGCTGATTGCAGATTGTTATGGTGTTTGCACCTCTCATCTATCTGGCCCATGCTGGGTATTTGGCCAGGCCTGATTGTGTTGATGGTGACACCGGCATCTCGTCCTCGGGAGGGGAGGCCCAATAGTGGTCCAAACATAATGAAGGAGATGTAATCAACCAATGTCACACACGAAAAGTCAAGTGTCAAGAAGAAAACTGTTTCTGTGTTCTACCTTCCCAACTGTGCTCTCTGTCGATGGAAATCACACAATTGCGGCTGTTGCTGTCGGGGCTTGCTTCTTTGTAAACGCTTATGAAAATTTGTGGTGTGTTTTTCTTCTCCCCTTCACAACAAAGGTGATCTTGGAGGTAAAGGAATCTACATTAAATTAAGTCTGTGCATTGTGTTTGCGTTGTATATGCTCAGTGGAGAAATGGGTGCTTCAGCCTACAACATACTTTTAATCAATGGTAACAAAAAGAAAGAAGCAAGTGCTTGGCACCGGGCTGTTCAAGAGATCCTTTCTCTCTTTGTGCACTTTGTCCTCTCGCTGTGCTTTGTCATTTGTTTTGGTGTTCTAATCTCAGCCAAGTCAATAATATTCTTTGTTGTCTGAAATTGTGTGTCGGGAACAAAAAGGCCTCCTCCTTTTGTTGAAAGTACCTGTCTGTGACTTTTCACTCTCTCTCAGACTCCCAGATAAAGTAATCATTAGATGTTGTTTTCTGCTTGCAATTACTTTCAGTTACAATGAGTCAAACACGAGAAAAGCAAAAGGGGTCGCGAGCAGACAAGGCTAGATGGATTACAGGCGAGGAACTGTATAGGTCCCCCAAGTGCTGATAAATACGTATGTGACTCAGAGACTCATTGCGTCTCAGTAAATGCATCAAAAGTAATTAGTCTAGAGTATATATGGACAACCTTGCTCCCCTCTTATCTGCGTCACATTGTCTCCTTAAAAAAAGGCCATTCATTGCATGTGGCTTTATTTGTTTGAACAGTTGAAAAAGAGGAGCAATGGCCTTGCCATTTCTTATATCTCACTTTGTGTCACTGCTACATAGAGTTGCTCTGAAATTTATGTTTCAGTGGAAAAATCCACTACGCCATTATTGTAGGTGACTCGTTAACGTTTACTGGCATGCAGCTCTAAAACCATGAGATCACTCATGAGAATGGCCATTAGGTGGAGACAGGCTGTATGGAGACATTTCTATTGTTTCATTCCGCATTCTAAAAAAAATTTGTTGATGAAATTCCTCTGTAGCCGTCTACCGCAACACGGCTTCTTATAGATCTTAATACGCATCAGCCTCCGACATGGCACTACTGACCTCTGCAGCGCAGTTGATCACTGCCTTCCAAGGAGCACGGCAAGTTTTTATTGCTACAATGGAATATTTACTTCCTCCTCCACGCCCTTGTCAGCAGTGACAGTGACAGCTCTTATGGCCTTCGCTGAGGGATTATACTGTACCTTCTCCTGATAAAAGTGAAGAAAACCAAATAGCATTAGAGTCTGACGTGCAGAGAAAAGTTAATTTTCAGACTCATTGCCATAGAGACAGGCTTTTCTTCCAGTGAAGTCACAGGCCTTGTCGGCGAGCCTGCATATTCATATTTCATTGTTGAAATAATGTATATGCAGGACTTGTAAGTATTGCATATAGCTTTAATTCCTTCAAAACTATGAATCAGTCATAAGTGTACATCACATATATGAGCCCAAAGAAAGGAGGAGGGACGGTGAAATGCATCAAGCATTTAAGCATGCTGTCTCATATTTGTAATTCTGTGAAAGTGAGACATTAGGCTCTCCTTCAAATGATGATTGCCAGAACTGTGATGAAAGTAATGGCATCTCTCTTTTCAGTGCAACACCAAGGGGTTTTAATAGCGCTATTATTATTAATGACCATCCATTTGCTTATACAGATTGTACGTTTGGAGTGAGTATAAAGCCGAGCGAAGTGATAAAGTCTTGGTAATTACAAACCCAATTATTTCCACTGAGATTCTATTTGTTTGAAAGAATCTTCCACATTCTTGTGTTTCTGTCTTTTGGTCTGCCTCCAGAAACGAGACACGTGCTCATGTACCCTCTGTGTCTCCTTTTCCCTCACTCTCCGTCTCATCTCATCTCCTATTCACACAAGAACACATAATATGATAATGATAATACTTTTGCACTCAGGACAGCTGTAGTAGTACTCCAGCATGGTTCTATAACTCTTGATGGAAGGCGAGTTCTCCATTTTTAACATCTCATACTGCCAAATATACGCTGGTTTGCGTTTGTCTTTTATTTTCTGGCACCATTAAACCTGTTGAGTCCGAATTAATTGACACTGAAAAGGGCAGAGCTTTAAGTGATAATGCTTTGGGTGGTAGGTGGTTGTTTTTTCTTGGCATAGTTACATTCTGGAATATGTATCAACTCTTGCACTTTTGTAAATGTTGTGCAAGTAGAAAAAATAAACTTTCGAGTTTTGTAAGTCTTTGCAGAAAAGAAAAGAAAACAACTACACTGCATAGTGACAGCCCATTTATCACAACCTTAGACAATAAAATGAAGAGAGTCCAATAGATGAAAAAAATATAGATTTACAAGATTTCAACAGTGGGGACCAGACTGCAGTTAAAGGCTGGACGAGGACCCTTTAAATCATGATACAGCACACATGTGACACATAAAACAAATATAATTTAAATATGGCCACGACTATACATGCTTAAACAGAGGCAGTCTGCAAGACACGATAAAGCTTTCATTTGGCTAAAAAGTTGAAAAGACTGCACCAAATAACAATGTAGGATGAGTCAAGGGCCTAGTCCACCTTCCTGATGGCTGTTTGAGGAACTTAATGTCCTAGATGCATGCAATCATCCTTTTAATTAGCAGTAATGAGTTTGTGCATGCTGAAATAATAAGTTGAATCGTGATGTGTGCAGACCTTAATGTGAAGCTCATCAAGATGCAACTAGCTCTGTCAGTAAATATCATCAACTGTCATGTTAAATATCTCATACTTTTGTGCTAAAAGCCCTTATCAGCCGGCTAATATGCATCCTGGCTGCGTGTGTGTGTGTGTGTGTGTGTGTGTGTGTGTTTCTGCCCGTCAGAACTTGTATTTGCATTAGTGAATTTGATGGCCACCGGAGAGAAAAATAACTGAGATTAAAAGCATATCAGTACAAAAAAAAAGGTCAAATACAATACTTTGACATAAAATGCCAACATTCTAGACATCTTCAGCACGTCAACAACTTCTCACACATTTGTCGTGACTAAATCAAATCATTATGACATCGCCTTGATGCCGAAATGTTACCAATTATCTTTATATTACCGACTTTGTACAGTAACCTCGCCATTAGCATGCTGCAGCACGAGCCTGAAAATTTGAATTACTGCTCATTATTTGAGCATTACAACCTGAATTAATATCCAAAACAAGAATCGCCACACACAACAAATGTAGCCAGAATAAGCCTACAGTCCATTCACCACCACAGGAAAACACTGGTGTGCAATGCATGGCAGTTAATTGTTTCAAATTAGGACTTTTTTTTTTTTCCTTGGGATGATTCAGTATCAAAGCTGCACTTAAAAGGACATTATCACTGATGAATCAGCTGCACACCAGCTGATTGGCATTTTACAAAGTGTGTTTGAACAGGGGGTGGACACAACAAGTGGAACACATGCAGTTGC
Source organism: Chelmon rostratus (assembly GCF_017976325.1). NCBI lineage: Eukaryota > Metazoa > Chordata > Actinopteri > Chaetodontiformes > Chaetodontidae > Chelmon > Chelmon rostratus. The sequence goes on along the minus strand of NC_055666.1, from coordinate 15,772,895 downwards.
ACGTGACCAGACTTAAAATTTTCCAAGGGGGTTTCACAAAAGTTTCTATTCAGGTTTTACTAGACCACGTCTGTGGTGGTGTACTGGACTGGATTCAAAGGAAACCAACCTCCTTACATTTCTAAATTGAAAGATTTCAAACATTTGCACTACTTTAACCTCACCTTTTGTACAATCGAATGACATGCTTTGATTTGTCCTGTACTTTTATTTATTGTCAAAAAAATAATGATAAGCAGAATCCTTTGCATGCTATGCAGTATTCTCATGCCTCTCTCTTACACATGTCCAATGTTTATACATGCTGTAATGTTTGACCGCACGAATGGAAGGTCAGCTGAAGGTGGATGCAGCGGTGTTCGATCTGTGGCTGGCCAACGGATGTGTTGATGTTGCAGAACAAGATTGCCGTAGGCTACCACTGGTATTGACCTTGCATATGACCATAAGATCAACTAGAAACTGAGAACTGTGGCACTCCAGGGTGTCTAGAAACACACAACAGGACCATGGATAATAGATTACATACTCATGAAAGAGCGGTTCACTTAACCTGCAGGCTTTTTTGGACTGGGACATGAATTGAATACCTCCTTATTTAGTCAGTTAATTGAGGTGTGGGGGAACTTGTATTGGATGCCAATAGGAGAGAGTAACTGAACAGGTATCACAGCCTTGTTCCAACCACGTCACCACCGCTCAGTGAAGATGAATCGTCTCAAATGTGAACAGTAGGTCTGATCCCAGTCATGCTGTCTATTAAACCCAATTGTTTGCCATTATCCCCACTTGTCTGCCATTCAAATTTCCTTGAAGGAAAGTAGAAAAGAATGTTCTCAGCATCAGGGGATCCGTGGCGTCAGTGATGTGTGATTCCTCCCGAAAGCTCCGCGGGGTACAGTTGTTTCCCCTGAATACAAAAGACAGCGGCATCACAAGCAGGCTGCGGCATACCTCTAGCTGACGAAAGCAACCAGAGCTGTCAGCGACATCACTCACGCCGTGCTCCCACCCTCCCAAGCCCGCCACCGCCTATCCAAACTATCCCACTGGAATAGAAAATAGTACAGGCCCATGTCTTTTGGAGAGGCTAGATGTGAAATATTGCATACAGAATTTGGAGGCACTGAAGGCTGTTGACACAGAACTGCTGTGAGCTCAAGCTGTGTGAAGTCACAGAGCCACAGACTACCTTTCATTTGCAAAGCACGCTACGTTTAAGGCAGCTTCACCTTTGGCTGCGCTGATCATTTAAAGTCGAGGAGGAGAGTGGAAACCTAGCAAAAGACGCACTTTTGAATGTGTGTGTTTCTGTCGGGCGCATTCTTGTGAAACAAGAAGTTCATGCTAACAGCATTACCTCATCAAGGCTGAAAAGGCATTACCACCAGCAGAAAAGCCTCAGAGAGAGATTGAGTCAGGGCACAGCCGAGACTTGGCCCGGCCCTGTTGTGCTAGCTCAGAGAATGAGAAAGCAGCATCCATTTTTGCCTTAATGAAGTTAGTGACCCTCTGAAAGGTGACACATTTACCGCCCAGGGGATTTATACACTCCTGTTCCAAGGCTCCAGTTCAATATGGAGAGGACAGATTTGACTCCACGTGAGCACTCCAAATATATCCTCACAATTTATACCAGGCGATTCATTTTCAGACACTGCTCTCATAATTAAAGTTGACGCTGTGCTATTCAATCTGCAGTGGCACAGAAATGCAAAAAAAAAAAAAAAGTGAGTGCATTGGGTCGTTATACGACAATCTAGATAGTTTTGGGAGGCCAGACTGGTATCACTAACATAGGCTAATCAGAATATTCATTTTCATTTTGTAGAACGCCATAAAACTGTAAACAAGGTGGCCAGAAGATTTGTAGATTTCTGTGGAGCAGAATTACACTGAGCATGCAGAACTTGTGTGCATGAAGGAAATAGTCATCCCTGTGTTCGAGGGTCTAAGAGCGCTTAATTATTTATAGCATTCTTACTTATGCAAATATACTAAATAATTTCTACATGACAGCTTGAAGCTGAAGCCTAGAGGAATGATGTGATGTTTGAATGAGGACCCCTCTTTCCTTTGCATGGCCTAGGAAACATAACACTGCAGGCTCCTGGTTGCCTTGGTGCACACTGTTTTACATTCTAATTATCTGGCTTGACAGGCTTTATTGCTGAGGCTCAATGCTGAGGCCTCATCCCAGACTCATTTCACATGTGATGTCAGTGCCGGGATAATGAGATAAGATAGTTTGAGTGCTTAGCCTTGCCCAGTCGCCTCCTCATTCAGTTTTCAGTTTTTCTTCCCTTCCATGCACGCCACTTGAATGCTGCCATAATTAGCCATGTTTATTAATTGTACCTGAATATGCTAAAGATGCTCACAGGGGCCTGGGATGATGGTGTTTTTCTTCCTATTTGAGTTTTTCTTATTTGACCAGATTTATTTTGGATTCCGAAAGATCAAAAGGGTTTAAGGTGTGCCACGTTGACAGTGATTAAAATAAACAATGCTTTGTTAAGATGTTCATTAAATATTTAACACAGTAAAGCCAATCTGAGACACAAACAGCGAGACATTTTTTTTCTAACTCTAATTAAGCTACAGGGAATTCCTTGCATATTGTAGGTAAACAGACAGAGTCGTGGGAATACCAATGGAAATTAAATGCTCTGCTGGTGTTTTTCTCATTACAAGATGAAATGAAACATTTATCACTGACTTTCATTTCACTAAAAGGCTGACATTTTGTGGGTCAACCACTGATAAGGTGACAACTTTCTTCTATTTACAATATGATTCATGAGATCATTCAGTGCTTTTACAGCACTCTGTGGCATTCCAGCTGCACTCTCTGCATGTTCTGACCTGTTGGATTAACTATGTTGTTTTCCTTTTTTTCCTGTTTTGCAGCCATCGAGGTGAACCTACAGAAAGCCTTGGCTGAGGCCTCTGAGACCTGTACCCAGGAGTGTCTGATACTGGGCCACTCCGACAGCTGCTGGATGCCACCAGCCCTGGCCCAGTTCCAGGGTCCAGGTAGCAACAGCCCCACCTCCACCCCTACCACCACTGCTATCGCCGGTACAATGCCCTCTTTTGGCTTCCAGCAGAGCTTTGCCCGAGCCAAAGCTAACATGGGCAGCATGGGGGTCATGGATGGTCGCCATACCCTGGGCAGGTCTGTGCCCAAAAAAGATGAACTGGACAAAGGGATCAACCGGCCGCAGTTCTACAACACCCTGGATAGACACTGCGGTAGTAAGAAGGAGGACCCCGTCAAGGTCATCCCCCTGGCGAGTTTCTCCTCCCCTGGGCAGCAGACCACTGGTGGGGGCAGCAGCTCTTTCTTACATGAGCACCAGCTGTAGGCATAAAAAGACACTGAGATCTTCATTGCCCTGACATACACATGACTCCATCCATAGATGGCTCTTGTATGTATGCGTACTACAGGTATGCATAATTTGAATAACTTTGACCAGCTCCAGCTCAGTTTGACCAATGACGACATCTGAGAGTGGATTCAATCATGATGATGTTGTTCAGGCAAAATCGGATGGGATCAGTCTGACAGCTAAAGCATTTGAAAGGACTGAACGTCTTGGCATAGCAGGCCCATGTATAATAAATAAAGGTAGTTCTATACCAAAGTAGTTCCATCACAGAAGAAAAAAGAACTTTTGCTTTCAGTTTGGTGATGTTTGCTTAGTGAAAGGGCAATGTACGCTTTAAGCTCACTGGGCCCAGCTTTGTGGAACTGTGTCCTAAAAGACCATTTCCTCATGCAGAAAAACATGCAAATACAGTACTTTGTGTTGAGTGAGCTAAATTGGGCTAAATGTTAATTATGAGCTCTGGGTGGATGGTGTTTCTGTTCAAGTTCTAGTGAAGTATTGCTCTGTATAACACGCAGCACAAACTCCTTTGGTGGTGGAAGATATTTCTTTTGTCTTGCCTGAACGTGTTTCAGAAGTCTATTTTGGTCAGGGGACTGCAGAAGGATAAAAAAAAGTCTACAAAGCATAACTAGGCCAATGGTAGACAACACCGGTAATCGTTTGCTTTGCTTGTGATTTTTCTACATTTTCACCATGGACCAGTACACAAATTTTAACAGAAAAAAAATACAGCATATATTCACACAAACACACACGCACGCACGCACACACACACACACACACAAACACATGCCCGAGATGTTTTCCATATGGTGGCTGCTCCATCCCTGCCAACTCCATTAAGAAAATGTTCACTAACTATCTGAGTAGCTTAGCCTTGAAAGGCGCATACAGATGCGCTTTGGAAACGCACCCTTTGTTTCCTTCCCTTTGTTTCTATTTCTCTCAATTCGCTGCTCAGAAACACTCACGTGATAACAGCTATGGAGCCAATTATGAAATTCTGAGTCTAATTATTCTTATGTGTGATCTCAGTACCTATCCTCATTGTGGTTCAGAGGTCTGGAATGGTTCTCTTGGTCAGAAACATGCTCCGCTTGTGCAGGTGCATTGAAAAGGTGACTCAGAAATAACAGCTTTGTACGCTCCCTCTCCTCCCACCAGATCATTAATAGCACCTATTGTTCCTGCTATTAATTACTATTATGTGTTTTCATACAACTTACTTTGGCTGCGGAGTTTCTAATCTCATTTTCACAATGTGGTGATGCTGGAATAATGTACCAGGGCCAACGAATATCTTCAGGGCCTGAGTCTAACTAAATTATTGATCTTAATGTTTTTTGTTTTGTTTTGGTTTTTTGCAGTTATCATAAGAATAGACATTGGCACGATTTGAAAGGACCTCCCTGCAGGCTGCCCCTCACCATGTTTTCATCATACACACACTGCATCAATGCCTGTGTGTGTAAATCGTACTGATGATGATAACTACTTCAGACTAACTTGCTGCCGTAACAGATTGGGTGCAGTATAATCTATTGCTACAGCAATAAGTGACTTTGCTGATATCCATTTTTCTTTCCAGTAACATCCAAGCCAGGTGTCTACAACATAAGGTATATGATTCATGCGAGTCATTTTCCTGTACCATCTTGCAAATTGGGAACAGGCCTAAATCTATAGTGCAACGCGGCATTCTCGAGGGGAGGTGCGAGGCAAATTGTGTTTGCATGCTCTTAGCCACCACACCTATTCTCTCTGATACTTCGGGTCAGGACTCTTATCATTAGAAAGAGGATTTATCTGAGGCTCGGTGAAACGATCACTTAAAGGAACAGCCTGTCGAGGACAGAGAAAGGGGCAATTCAATTTCACCTCACTCAATTACAAAAATGAAATTAATTCAAAACAAGCGACTTAAATAAATCCCCCCATAAACATTTGCAGAATGTTCCCTGTTTGGGAAACCAATTCCAGCTCATTTACTAATATTGTTTTCCCTCTATCACCTTTCATCTCATCTCATTGTAATAGTCAGACCAAATGGAATAAACAACACATATTTCATCAAAAGGAGCACATATCAAAGGGAACATACATCATGATGTCACTGAAATTGGAATTTTATGTCTCTGACAAATGCAGATCCAACAGTTGTGGTGATCCAAAAGTTGCCTCAAAATCCTCTTCTTTCATTTTCAGTCCTTGTTTACAACTATGTGAATAAGTAGGGCAAATAAATTCCTAGTTGGATCATTTCAACAAAAATAAATCAGAAAAATAACAATTGTGTTTTATAAGAAACTTTGCCATTCATTACAATAAGAAGTACAGACATGATCTGCTGTCGCAGCGTTAATAAATACGACACAGGAAATTGTGATCTTCCTCATATCATGGAGGGGAGAATATCCATGAAACATGTATGGGATAATACACTGTCACACTGTAAGAAAAATGTGATTGTTTGAAATTATCTATCCAATCACATGTGTACAGTAAGCACAATATTACCTATCTGTAACCCTCACTGTGTTTTAACTTACTCTGCCTACATGACTTCGATGTACTGTAATGTTGCAGCAGCCACATTAATTGAAAGACATCTTCTAGAGGGAATAGTATAATAACTGCATGAATGTACATCTGTAGGATGTTGCTTTTGATACTTACATGACTTTTTTTTGTCTACTGCAGTCCTGTTTTGTTTTACCATATGCCCTTCTAGAGGCAAAAGTAGTGGTGTGTTTAATTCATTTATATTTCATACAAAGAGCATAAGATATGAATGTGCATTTGGCTCCTCTGAGGAAGTAATGACGCTCTGTGTCAAAGGTTTTCATCTTACACAAAACACAGTCAAATATGACAAAAGACAAAATGTTAAGGCTGATCACAGGCTTTCACTTTGCATGATTCTGCTCTCACTGTTATTTTCCGATTTTTCTAATTCCCTCTGCCATAAAAGTACAGCTAGTATACATAAAACTGAAGATTGCTTTTTTTATTTTCAGAATTTTTCTATTCAAAATGTGTGTCATGATTACCATGTCAACCTGTGTCTTAATTTGCATGAACTGTTTGGACTTCCACAAGGCATTTTGACACTTGACTGTGTAGTCCATGCATCCATCATTAGATTCAGTGTCAGTATTGATGTTTACTGCTCTACCTGTTTGTCTGTCTAATGGAACAAAACAAATGTTACACAGTGTACACATTCAAACTTTGTAAAGTGTGCGTACCACCTATGCCTCTACGTACACACAAATATCTATACTGTCAGGTAAACTGGATTTTAAACTGTACATAGCAGTACCCCTAAGAACTAATATAATGGTTATAAACAGGAAAGACACATACAGTAAAAACTAAGGCTAAATACTGGAATTCGCAATGTTGATGAAAAGGAAAAAGGGAAAACATAAGACGTGAGGAGATGACAATCTCTGTTGTAATGTAAACGGATACATATGCATAATATTGATGAGAGTTTGTTTGAATGTGTTTATGTGATTTTGTATGTGTGTGAAGGACAGTGAGTGATTGAGTGAGTGTGTGTGTGTCTCCTCGCATGTATGAGTGTGGGTGTGTCTGTGTCTGTGTGTGTGTGTGTGTGTGTGTGTGCGCACGTGTGCACATACATGTATACTGGCACGCACTTTGCCAGAATATTTTATGTACACAAATGTATCTTGTACAAAAACTATATCAAAATATAAGACTTAAGTATATGCTTGTAAATTAGTCATCAGTGAGTCAGGTCAAGTTTGCTTTGAGAGAAGGCTTCGATGCTTGCCAGCAAATCTGTATTGGTCAGTTAAAGCTATACAGTCTGTGTTGTCATGCCTTTGTAAGATAAACCATTTAAATCTGTGAAAAAAATGACCTTCCATATGGTGAAACGATTTTTCTTGTCATTGAATTTTACTTGAGCCATTAAATATTGAGTCCTCAAAGTATGCACGGATCACGCTTGTCCTTCACTTTACATTGTCGTTTGGTTCAGTTGTTCTGAGAGCGTTGTCATATCAGTGATGTGACGTGAGAGCGTACTGCCACTGTATTCCAATTATGGCAATTTACAAGCAAAAGATATAAGACCCATCAAATTGGACATGGCATTTCACCCTAATCATTTCTGGAAAAGAATATCCCTGAGGAAACAATCCAACCTATGACATACTGTAAATAGGTATATTTATGGGAAAAGAAAAAAAATTGAACTATTATTAAATACAGGAAAGTAGGCTTACAAAGGAGTTTTTTTGCTTTTTGCGTGTCATTTAATGTCATTAGCATTAAGTGGTTTGCATGTCATTTTAGGGGCAAATATCAGGTGACATATTATAAAGAGCAAGAAAGTCAATGGGTCAAGCAAGCACAGAACTTTAACCCAGGAGTGAAACCAAAAGTCAGCGTTCACCTATTTAAAGTTAAGTCCGTGAGTTTACTAACGTAGCCTATTTAACTTACGTCAAATGTGTAACATAAGTTAGGTCCTGTACATTTCGTAAGTGAACTTATTGTGACCCAAACTATAATTGCTTCCTAAAACTAACCAAACAGTGACCATTTCACAACTGACTATAACAATTAACGATGAAGGTCACCTGATTTCATAATTCCCTGCACATCCAAAACACATATAACGTGTACAGCTTTAAATAATAAGCAAAAAGGCGTAAAATCTGTGATATGAGACATGGATTGTTCTTAAAAGAGGCGTGATATTCATACACCGTCCCATGAGATCAAGTTGTTTTCATCGCTACCTTCTACCCCACATGATGCGAACATGGCATCTCACTATAACTTTGCTCAGGAAATTATGAAACAGGTATTTTGACGCCATCCATGATATAAATACCAGCCTAAACCAATGCTCTGGATTTTAGGATGCTCCATCTTTTACTGCAAAAGCGATCCAAACAAGTAATGTTTTAAACATTATAGCGGTTATGATGAATTTAGAAAGAAACTCAAACTTCTAATTTTTCATCAATATAGCATCAAACGATCCAGTTCTATCAACATATCTCAAATATATGTGCTAAAAATTGATCAGGCCTTTAAAATAGCACGTGGCACCTTTAGAGTCTAAAGGGCACTTGGATGTTTTCTGTTTAGGAAGGGCAGAGCACTCATCGATCAATTCCAACAATTTTGATTTCGTCCAACAATACAAATCAATGAGCTTCCCGTCACAAGGTCACTCCTCTACTCATTAGACTGTCCACCCATTATCATCTCAGCATAGCCCATGGACTCTAGGAAGTAGCCTATAAATTTCAGAGAAAAAATCAATGCATCACAATAAACCGTAATCTTTGCCTTTTGGATCTAGGGCCAAGAGGTAAATGTGAGATCTAAGACAGGAGTGGAAAGACATATCTGCTCGTTCACGTGCTGTGACTGACAACTTTGATTCACTTTAACCTCACTGAGCATCATCATTTCTCAGTATCTTCACTGATACACGGAGGCTGTTTAATCTACTTGTGGTCATTTGGCTTTACGCACAGTAAAGTTACAGAAAGCTTTTCAACAATTTAGTTCATTTGCTACCTTTTTTTGTACTTGCACCAGATTTGTATCTTTTTTTACCTATTAACTCATCCATCCATCCAGGTAATTCATCCATCCATGAGCTTTGATGCCTCTAAGGCAAACTCTACAACAGCTTCAACAATCCCCTTGGGCTATGTGTCCTACCTGAGGCCCTTTTGCTTCAATGCTTTATCCACTGTTCTCTTATGAATACATACCAGCCCTCAGAGAGGAAACCTCAAGCTTACAGTACTGTGCAGGGGTTGATGTTCACGACAACAGGACATGACAGGATCTCTCGGCACTGACTCCTAACTTGCGCGACACAAAGAGCCATGTCATGTACCTCGTAACACGCCAAAGGCTTGCTGGACTGTGTCATCTTGCCTCATCTTCAGCATATGTTCAGTCCCCAATCTCCTTAAGAGACCGGCTGTGACCTGCCCCATTAGTTTTCCATGGTAATGGGCTAATAATGAGACAGTGACAGTGCAGAGGATGTCCACACTGTCAAAACACATGCATACCAAACTACACCAATCTGCATTTCCAGTAATTACTGCATATTTGAACAGAAAGGACTTTGTCAACTTAACAGCACACTCAGTGCTTGATGTCCCCCCACTACACACTCACACACACGTACACACCCTCCGTCCCCATGTGCTAACAAGCCAACTTATTGTAAGCCTACTTAGTTCTCAAGGTGTCATCTGTTGAAGTGTCAGGAGAACATATAGAGATTGTCAAACAGTACACTCATTTCAAATTGTAATTAAACTGGCCATCAGGTACCTTGAGGCTGTTTAGTCAACAGCAGGGTACTAATTACTATAAGATGACCTTTGGAATAATATCTGGTGAATTATTCATAGTTGAGAAAATTGCTTCGGAGACATGCCAACGACATCCAAGGGACGGCAGAGTGTACACACACAGAAAATTCCACTCAAAGATTTCAGCCTGGCCATGAAAATGAGGTCAGCAGATGGATGAAAACTGTAGCTTTTTTTGGGAGAGAAAATGAGATGGTTGAGATTAGCCCTGAAAGACAAAATGAAAAATTTTCCAACACAAAGACAAAAGTTACCAAGCAGAAAATAGACCTCATGTAAAGGATTTTGGGAAGAGAAGATAGCCTGCCTCTGGGTGGCTTAAGAGTCAATATTATCCTGCTGTGCAAGTTTACACTTCTTTATCGTGGACTCAACTATGCTGCCAAATAAAACCTTGTAACTTGACAGTAGTACTATCACAACTTAACAAGAAATAAACCACATTTTAATTTAAGTTAGATCTTATAGTTTGGATGAGGATGTTGAAAATATTGAAAAAACGACCTTGAGAAACACAATGTAAATTCTTTTCTATTCAATCTATGTTTAAATCTATATTTGAAAATCCATTGAGATAAAAAAATTATCTTTGAGACAACGTAAGACGAAGGAATGGAGAAAATGCATATTACACAATAGTACATAAAAGAAAGTAGATGAGATTAAAGACAAAGGGAAATGCTTGAAGAGAAAAAGCGATGAAGCAGTGGCAACATATTTCAACAGATTCATTCTCCTGCGGTGACTTTCAAAACCACTAACAGCATCTACTCCCTCATGCTTTAAATGTTTCTGTGGGGTATTCTGCACAGAGAGGGCAGATGTCCTGAAGAGTTTCTTTCTCATCTCTGCTCAACCTTCAGGGACACTTTGCAGAAATTACTCCTGGGACCTTGCACAAAACTGTTCTCCACATCTCCGTGCGGCATAAATACATAAACAGCGGGGAAACTGGTCCTCAAAGCTGCACCAACACGTGCAACTCAAGTGACAACAGATGAACCTGAGTGAATGAGAAATGTGTGTGATATGTGGCTAAGTTTTTTTTTTTTTTTTTTCCCCTAGACTATCCTCTTGCACACTGACAGTGTCTCTGTTACTGAGGCACAAGAAATCACCCAGTGGACTGAACACCATGACAATGATATTAACCATATGGCCAGGCCCTCTGAATAACCACATTCAGCATGATCGCGGTTGAGTATTTAGGTTTTGAAAGAGGGTCAGAGACAGCGCTCTTCACTGCCATCATAGAGGACCCAAATGATTAGTTAAAATTTGGGGTAATTGGTAGTAATTAACATTGACCTTGTCCTCTTGGACATTAGAGGAAAGCAAGCCATGCCAGAAATCTCTCCCTGCCATTAGAGAGCAATTACTGATGGGAGACAGTAAACCATACAGCAAAATAAAGTCTATGCAGCTGTGTTTGTCTTCATTTCAGAATGCTTATTGCACACTTCTGAAAACCTGATGTGAGAAGATTTACAATGTACTAAAGGTCACTTATGCATTACGTACTTGAAAGGCATTACAGTCTTTTTTTTTTCATTCTAGTGGCATTGTTGATGCTAAGTGGGCCCTTCTGTAGTGGTTCTGTACTCATTCTCAGTGATCAGTGCACTGCTGTCTTCTTTGTTCTGCTCTTGGCTTATTTTGAATGAAGTTTCACTTTCTAAGTTTTGGTTTGGTTGCCCCCATGCCAATTCCTCTTTTTTTTTTCTTTTTTTTTTTTTGTTATACAGAAAAACAAAGCATTTTCTGAGAACCAGAGGATTTTTCCTGCTGGGAATGACATATAACAAATAACTTTCATGACCTGAGCTGACTTGAGCTGAATGCTAACATCAGCATGCTAACGTGTTCACAGTATTTAGCACATATTTACTAGGTGCACCATTTAAGTTTATCTTGTTAGCACTGTGCTCCAAGAAAGGTCAAAGGATCACCAAAGTCACTAAAATTAAGAAGTTGTTTCAACCTCATGGTGGCAATCGATGAAAAATTATGGGATCACCAAAGTCAATAGGATTTATCATGTGTGGACCATCATAGTCTGTATGAAATTTCATGACAATTTATCCAAAAGTGATTCAGATATTTCAGTGGTAGACAGACCACTAGCCGCGCTGCATGGCTTAAAAAAAAAAAATCTAAATACAAATGCATCAGTATAAAAAACTTCATTAATAAGAGTTACCACTCTCTCTTTCCTGCCTTTTCTCTCAGGGTTTCCTGCCCATGTTAAAAAAAAAAAGAAGATAAATGTATAGTGTTGGCTTGCCTGATAGGTAATAAAGAGAAACTAAGTTCATACCATGCCCCTTTCGCAGTGAGGAAGTACATCAGAGAAACTGCTTTTACTGCGAGTTCTTTGTGCAAATCTAAAGACAGTATCACAGGGCAGCCAGTGTGCCTGACAAGTCTGTTCGCGTTCAGCACACACGCAGCTTTCCTGCGGTTAAGGCAGCAAGTCCCTGAAGCTCTTCCTCCATGGAGTTTATTGTCAGAGTCTCTCCGATGGTAGGACGCCTCTCCCTCCTCTTTGAAATCCGGAAGATCAAACAAAACAGCAGTGTTGACGCAGGGTGTGTTGTGTTTGTGGTTTGAATATATAATCAATTTCCATGGTTAGAGGTTTTTATTTGTTGTTGTATTGTTGCTAGATTACTAAATGGATAATGAATGTGATAATATAGCCTACAACACTGTATGCTGATGTTGCTTAAGTGTGCTATCTATCATGCATACTTTATATTGTTGCTGGACATTCAAAGGCATGCAGGCATCGCTGCACAAACTTGGGAAAAACAACAAAACCAGACTGTGGTGCTGGATTGAACAACAGCAAGTGAAGTAAATTTCAGCAAACTGATTTGAATACAATAATGAAATGTACAGAAATCAATGGTTAACTGGACAGAATTATATATTTATACATATTTCAATGTACTCTGCAAATGGACACCAATAATGTAAAATATGTGTGATTTTATATGTGTGAAGCAATGGTATTGTCCTTTAATTCCTTTCCAAAGCGGTATTATTCTCGCCAATCAACCTTTACTTTCAAGAACATCTATTGAACAACGGCAAGCGAAAGCATGGTGGGATGAAAAGAAAGAAGCAACAGGGAAAATCAATATAGCAATTATGTGTGCAGATAATGGACATCAAGGTGTTATTTGGAGTGACCGAAAAGCAGAGGTGACATAAAGCCAATTCAAATAGTGCAAACATTTCATTGTCTCACATCTGGTGCTTCTGACATGGATTTAGTGTCACCAGGCTCTAGACAAACAACAGAGTTTTTGTTGTTTTCCTGCATCGCCACAGCCGAATTAGAATTATTTAGCACAACAAACACAGCGATTAGCTAATTGAGATCTTAGACAACAAAATCCACACATGCACACACTCACCCCCACACAAAGTGAGTGTGACACGGTGCAAGTGTGGGAGGAAGGAGGACTGGGAGTCAGATAGAAATGTACACACACACACACACACACGCACCCTTCATGCTTTTACCTGCTCGAAAGAGGTCACCTCCAGCTCTGTCAAGCTTTGCAGGTGGGTCAGAGATCTGGATTTGATAACTGGAGGGAGTTTAGAGAGCAGACATTTGACAAGCATGACAATGCTCTGACAGCCCTCATTGGGCCATGATTAATGACTGACATCCCTGTCGCCTGTCTCTTACAGAATGCAAATGCAGCGCTGGGAGAAAATTACCCTAATGTGGCCCGTAATTGGATGCAGGAAGTATCACGCAAAGCATGAACGCGATGGGGCTTTTGGCTCCTGAAACAAGGCTTTATTATAGCGAACACTACAGAGATGATGAGAAAGATGCTGCAGCGTGATTGAAAATGACCGCCAGCAAATCCTTCTCATTTGTAGTAACACATTGACATTTAGCAGTGAGTCGAGGGATGAGCGGAGTCGATGTTGGGTGTCTTGAGTTGAAAAGTCACTCCTGAGCTGGCTCCCTTACTTCATGCAATAATCGTTTTCCTTTCGCTGTTTGGTCAGGTGTCACTGAGTACGGGGCAACAGGTTTATACCAGACATGGAGCAACAGACAAGGACAGCCGTGTCAATGTATTTGGAAAATTAACTCTACTTGCACCATATAAAGACATGAGCACCAAATGTATTAGCATTTTTGCACAGGCTTGACATTGAATAGGTGCTCGAGGTGCTCCGTTCAAACAGCTGGCATCAGATTTTAATGAATATGCATATCATCATGCACTGACATTTGTCGTTGAGTGTTCTGACTGGGACTGTGAGTTCACATTACCTTCTCAAGGGCACCAAGTTCTGAAGCAATGACTTTGCTAGACAAACAAAATTTCAGAGAAAAATAGTCTGACAAATAACAACAAAATGTTCTAGCTTCTATGGATGCGCTGAATGTATTTTCAACATGCTTCGTTCCCATAGCACAGAGCTAAAACCGTTGCTCTACATGCTCCTTCACTTTGACGAGCTACTGTACGTGTGCTATGTGCTTAGCCCTGATGTGGTTCCATTCAGCTATTCAGCAACGCCTCGCTGAATGCTATACCAAGTGAGCAAGTGCTTCAATAAAAGGAATAAATTAAAAGCACAGCCACACTTTTCATTCAATGTCGATCGCTCCAAGCACTTCCACTGAAAGACACATGACCGGTTTGGCGTGCGATCATGAATGTTTCATTCTCTGTGTAACATTTACATTGAGAAAAATCAAAGCAAACGCAGTTGTTTTTAAAAATTTGAAGGGGAATGAATTTGTAAGACTCTTCATATACAACCCCCGATTCAGAAACAGTTGGGACGCTGTGTAAAAAGTGCAGAAAAACAGAATGCCAGCATCTGCAATCGTCTGCCTTCCAGGATGCCCCTCTCGTACCCAGTCATGATACAGTCACCTGTTACCAATGAACCTGTTTACCTGTGGAATGATCCAAACAGGTGTTTTTGGAGTGTCCCACAACTTGCCCAGTCTTTTGGTGCTCTTGTTGCTCAACTTGTTTGAAGCGTGTTGCTGGCATCCAGTTCAGACTAAGCATATATTTACAAAAATCAATAAAGTTGATGAAGTAAAAAGGTTAAACAAATTGTCTCTGTACTGCTTTTATTTGGGTATATGTAAAAAAAGGATTAGAAATGCCACATTCTGTTTGATTTATGTTTTACACAGCATTCCAACTTCTCTGTTGAGTTGTAATTTTGGATCCATTGTAAAGACTGCATGTACTACTTTCTGAGTAGGTTTAATAAAATAAAGCCAAAAGTGACACCAAACAAAACCATAAAGGCAAGAAAAAACAGAATAATACCAGTGTGATCTTCTGTCATGATATGCCTTTGATCGTCTCATTTGCAATAAAGAGCAAACTGTGAAGTATGAAAGCCACTGGGACGAGAAGAGGGAATAATTGACGCAAAGCGACCTGGTGATGCTGTTGGGGGGAAAGAGACGGGGACACTTCCATGACACCCTCCCCTCTGGTGGGAATAAGTGTCAAAAACTGGGACTGCTTTTGAAGACTGCAGCAATTATAAAGACAAATAATTGTGAAAAACTAAGACCAAAAAACGATGTACGGTAATGAGCAAACTTGATATTCTGTATGTTTTTGCCAAAAGCAGGCAAGGCTGAAGCTGAATGTCTCTTGTGAAGTTCCTCATTATCCTGATTGTATAATAGATATAATCAAGCAACAATGTCCAATTAGGAGTGCAAAGGCATCCCTCTATCTGAAAAACGAGAGGGATAAATGAACAGTTGACACTGTAAATTTGTTTGTATGAAACACTGTGGTTGTTCCTTCATTAGAAAGATACTGATGAATCCTGGGGCTTAAAAGAGGAAAAAAAAAAAGAGCTTTGACTTATATCTGTGATATGATAGAGGCTGCGGAATGTGAACAAACAGTCCTTTCCAGGTGGTTTGAGTGATTGCCTAATCCCCTGTAGCTAGATGATTGCAGAGCAAGGTCAGTTTGAAGGCTCAGACTGATTGAGTGCTGTCTGTGGTCGGGGGTTCGCTCGAGCCGCTGATGCCATTAGATGGACAGCAGCTGAAGATTCACTCTGGAGTTTTTCAACACTTGAACCGAGCCTGTCCAAACTGAGTGACTGTCGTGCCAGTAATCACGAGGGCATGTGGACGAGAACAACATAAACAACAATCATCGGGGCTGTGTTATTTATAATCAGACGGACAGAAGGCTAATTTTTAAATTGAGATTTAAAAAAAAAAGAGTACTGATTTGGTTGTAGTTCAGGATTCACAACAGCATCTGTGTATTTTAAATTCTGTCTTACTGTGTTGTTGTCCTCTCTACTTCTTGTCTTTTTTTTTCTTTTTTTTTACTTTCTATCAACCCGTCTAGAGTGCTCGGTTGAAAAATACATGATAACCATGTTATCATCCCCAACTGCCTTCTCCTAGTTCCTGCCTGATTTTTATTTGCATGGCATCAGATATCAACTGCTTTCTGCTAAATAAATCCCGTTGTCAGCCTTGTCAAGCTACATCTTGCACCTCATCGACACCCATTTATTTCTCAAGCTGTCATTTTGTTACTAAACTGGGCTTGTGGTATAAAATTCAGTATTTCCTGCGGCTGCAATTGGATCACCCCCTACCGCTATGTACATTCAAATACCGAGGGAAAGTGCTGTTCTGTATATCAAACTCCGCTAGTCTGCAGCAGAAATCCTTTGTGCGGACATCTCTCTGACAGCTCCTTGGCAACTTGTGCGCCTGTGTGCCACAAGCTCCCTAAGCTGACTGTTTGGATCAAGTGGGAAGAGGCAGCAATCCCAAAGAGAACAAAATAGCAGATCCCAGCAGCTTTCACAGCCGATGCTATGAGATTTACTCGACTAGAGAGGAGGGTGTGGATGCGTGTGTGCGTGCGTGCATACATGCGTGTGTGTGTGTGTGTGTGTGTGATGGGGAGGGGCGTAGACGCATTGTGAAATCTTTTGAAATGTCAGACAAATAAGAGTCACAAGAGGCATTATTTCTCCATAATGATGATGCCGAGAAGCTTAAGTGTAGCTCCAACATGCAAATGTGTAAGATAATAAACGTGTGACTTTTTTTTTAAAGGGCTTAGGAAATGGAGGACAGCCTTTTCTCTCCCTCACCATGTGCACTTTGAAGTGTCTAGCCTTATCAATCGTTGCAAAGTACTACCGCATTTGTACTCAAAGCAAATATCTAATATTTTTAAAGTTTAAAAGGTAAAAAAAACATGCAAATATTGTGAAAACGTGATTATTTGCTTTAAAATGCATTTATTATGTCATCATTACAATTCATTCGTAGCTTCCTGGATTCTGAATTTATAAGAACGAATGCTCTTCATCTCTGTCGACTAAAAAAATAAACAAAAACACTTAATTCAAACCTTTTTTTTTTCCTATTTGACAACCAAATATAGATGAAATCAAAGATGATTCTGAGCCAACACAGCTTTATTTACGTTTCATTTTTCCTCCCTCTCATAATCCCCTAAACCACACACGCTCTCCGCTGCTGATTCTCGGGCAACTGAGCTTTAAAGAAACGGCCAGAATTGGTTCCAGTCCAGTGGACACTCCACATCATTTAATGTATTCCAGTCTATTACCACTTTTGTTCTGACACCTCATTCTTTTCCACCAATATATGAGGGGGTCATTCAATAACTGACACCTCTCTTCCATACCGTAGTCACATCTCTGTTGCTGTTTGAGCATGTGTCACAGCTGAGGGGCCTGAATTTCAAGAGATAGATTTGCTGACAGAGACATCCCATCACTCCTTGGGCTGAGGCTCGCGCAGGAAATGCTGCGCTGTAAAGGTGCAGTAGCCTTGTCACTTTCATCTGGGGTAATTGATCACAGCAGACAACAGCTGATGTGTGCAAGTCAATTGTAGGGGGCAAAAGGATGCTGCTTATTCAGATAAAAGATCTCCGGCCAGTTACTTAAGGTAGGAATCATCAACAGGAAATCAACCTGGCAGGAGGTTTTCTCTTCGGAAATGTTTTGGTCAAATATGACTCTCCTCTTTAACTCTGTAACTTAAAGTTATTTCCAACCGGTGAACATTTCATCTCGTCATTTAGGCACAAAACCCGTCACGACACACTCGACAAGCTGCCCATATGAGACACTGGAAGAGAGGCATCTAGCTGTCACAGTACAGGTGCACTGGGAAAACTGGGAAAACCATTTTGACTTATAAGAAAAAAAAAATGCAAGCAAGCATACCCTGGGACTTCTCAAATGCCACTTAGCATTCAAGGGCTTTGTGATTCATTAGTAGCCCAACAGACTGGTAAGATGGAAGCATCTGTTATCTGGTTCCAGTCCTTATGCCATCAATGTCACAAATAATCACATACAACAGGTGGTTTTACAGCTACAGGTACTTTAACATCCAGCCTGCTGCATTTGTTTCATTGAGTATTTTGCAGTATTTGGCATAATTGTTTGAGATTATATAGACTGAGATATATTTTCCATATGCATATTATTTTATGAGTGTTCGGTGTGGAGCTGAATTTATTTTGTAATAAAAGTTTTAAAGCAGGGATTTTGGCACACTGCCCATGTCTGGCAACCAGAAAGGTTATGAACAAAGCTCTGATCAATGGCTCTGCATCAGGTCTACAAACAATAGACTGATATAACATTATGAGAACATGACAATTTCTCATATGTTTTTATTAGTACATATAAACCTGAAAAAAAAAATGTTTTTGTTACCTCAGAATGAGCTCTGTATATCTACAGAGGGAGCAGGTCCTCTTCTACCGGGTCTGCCATGTTGCACCACCATGTCTCTACACTACCTCACTAACTAGTCTCACTAGCCCAGACATGACAAACCAATCACCGGCTCTCATGTTTTTTGCATTTTTAGCAGCCTCCATAGGGAAGGGTGAGGCAAGGGTGGTCAGTTAGTTGCAATCTGCAACCTGACTGCTAGATGTCACTAAATACTACACACTGGACCTTTAAGTCTTCAAAACTAGAAATCCTGGAATTGAAAATCCCTTAATACAATACTTTATGGACTCACTTTTAAAGTCCTGTTGCCAAAAACACTCCCAAGAGTGACAAATGTGAATTAATCCACAGCTGAAAATAGGTCCCAACAAATACAGTATTTACTTCTGGTGAGTGGCACTTGCTAAAAAGTACAGTGCCCAGCTGTCGGAAAAAACTGAGTGCTTAAAAAAAAAACAGAGCTAAATATTTGTGATCTGTTTTGATCTGATTTAAATCTACAACACAAATAAGTGGGTTTAGAAGTGATGCCACAGCAAGAGTGGGAAGTCAGAAAACACATTGTTCTTTTTGGTCTTTTCCAGGGATTTGTTGCACAAGAACAAATACATAGAACATTCCCTGCCTTATTCTTTAAATACACAATCTTCACAAGTGGCACTGTACACTAGGTCATAAGTGCAAGGCCAATGAGGGTGTATTTAAGCACATGTGCTATTTTTGTTAACGTTACGCCACATGACGCATGAGTTGGAGACTATCATAAACACCGCTGCAGTTCAGTGCTATTCAATAAAATGAATCTCTAAAAAACAGCACCCTTATGAAGCATGTACTGTTCAACATTGGCTTCATGTTCATCCTGTGAGAAGATACTGTCTACTTTTTTCAGTTCTAAAGTAGCCCTGACACAGGTTGAGGTTGGTTGGAGGTTTCTGACCCATTTTGACACATTCCTCCTGCTGCGAAAAGACATCATAATTATCAGAGGCTGTGAACTTGACACTTGTCCCCTTTGAATGGGGGAAATGATGGAAGCGAGGATGGATGTGGAAGTCTCCTGTGGACGTAATCACACCATCCTCAGAACCTACAAATTATCGTGAGAACACACAACAGGGAGCATCTGGGGAGGGAAGGACAGCTCTGCTGAAATGGGCGGCAGGAACCCATTTTCACATTTGGTGGATGATCCACATTATTGATGATGTTTTGCCATTTTCTCTGGTGAATGCAAAAAAGAAGGATGCTTCTTGGTAATTTGGGAAATTGGTCAAATTTAAAAATATACTTAATGTTTACTTTGTCTTATGTGTAATTTTCGAATACTCTATTCAGTTAAAAGTTTAATGAGATGTCTGTGGTTTTGTTACGTGCCATTCTTTGTTTCCAATTCTTGTTGTTTCTCTTATGCAACTTTAATCTGTTCTAAATGTGATCACAGAGCAAATTTGTGTGTTTATAATCGCTAACTGCCATGTCAGTCATGAGGCAAATCGTTCCACTTTAGTCCATAGCTCTGCTTCACAAACATCCCCTCATCAATCGTAATTCGTAATATCAGAATTAAACATCTGGTTGGTCCTCCCATCCAAGCTGTTTGCCTTTTGCTTCAAGTACCTTGTATCACGTATTCAATGTTTGATATATAGTTTAGACACACCTTACCAGCTGTGCGGATGCTTTTCTTGGAATCCCAACACTTTTTCTGCTGTGTGCTGTCCATATGTCTTAACATAATAAAATTGGATTATGTTTGCACATTATCTTCCAGTAATCCAGTAATGACAGTATTTTTTTTTACATTTAGTATGTTATGGTGACTATATTCTTGACTGGCCTCTGGGTTAATACTCTTACGTGACTTACTTTACTTACTTTTCTTACATTTATGATTAATAATGAAGTTAAGGAATCTTATGTTTGCTTGGTAATTAAGGCAATGGACATAAATCCACACACGTCTGAGACTTATTTCCATAAGAAACATTAAAGGGTCGAGGGCAAAATCTGATTTTTCAGTTTTAAATTGCCGTGGACACAATAGCACTTTCACGGTTGTTCAAGTTGAGACGGTGCAAGAGATCTCTCAGGCTTGTCGACCTTTATCTCAGCAAACATCAGAATCCCTATACAAAAAAGCAGAAAATGAGCTATTGATTTTCCGTTTTTCTTTTTCCCCCTCACTTTCTTATTCCCCTCTGGTATTGTCATGCCATAGTCTAAATGAAGGTCAGCACTGGTTTCCTTGTCACTGCCACAGAGATGCACGATAGAAATATAGCAATCTGTGTTTTTGAAACAAAAAGGTCTTGCAAAACGGGAATAGGTTGCTTTTGTCTTTAGGGATTAATTGGCTCAATAAAACTTCTCTCTTTGGAGCAACACAGTTTCCTGTATGTGTAAGATGTGTGAGTAAAAAGAAAGTAGGTTTGATTAGTGACATTTTGTGACGAGGCTAGGGAGCTGGACCCAAATGCAAACAAACAGACGTTGGAAAGGTGACTAGGTGAAGGTTTATTGAGGCTGCGGTGAGGAGGGAAGCGTAGGTAGAGGTGGTGTCTCCAGACACAGGGAAGACTGGGGAGGCAAGCAAGCAGGCGGCGAGGGAGGTAGGCCGTGTGGCACAGCGGTGGCTCGAGCAGACTGGTACAGGTGCTGGGTGGCTTGAGGGTAACGAGCTGGATCCTGAACATAGAAAACACAGGTAAGTATGGGAAATCGCAATCGAAAATTCTTTTGAGCACTAGCATACGATCTACCACAAAGCGGTGACAATCTGGCAGCGAGAACACAGGCAGGCCCGCCTTAAGTAAGCTCCTGATGAAGATCAGGCACAGGTGTGTGCAGCCAGCTCCTCCTCCAGCCCGCAAGCCACACCGATACTGTCAGAGAGAGCACACACAAAACCCAACCCCCAGCCTCACCTACACACACACCACAGTACCCCCCCTCTAAATGACGCCTCCAGGCGTCTTCCCAGGCTTATGGGGAAACTCACGATAGAAGTCCTTCAATAACTGTGGGCTCAGAATGAGTCGCCGAGAAATCCAGGATCGCTCCTCCGGACCATACCCCTCCCAGTCCACGAGGTACTGAAAACCGCGCCCCCGACGTCTCACATCCAAGATCTTGTGCACCACGAAGGCAGGATGGCCATCAATGGTCAGGGCGGGGGGAGGGGGTTCGGCCGGAGGGCTAAGGGAGCTGGAGGATACAGGCTTAAGCAGAGACACATGGAATGTCGGGTGAATGTTCATAGACTCAGGTAACTTCAGTCTCACCGCAGATGGGTTAATAACCCTCTGAACTTCAAACGGACCAACATAGCGGGGTGCGAGCTTCCGTGACTCCACCTGCAGGGGGAGGTCCCGTGTGGATAACCATACCTTTTGCCCAGGCTGATACTGAGGAGCTGGGGAGCGATGTTTGTCTGCCAGCAACTGGTTGCGCCGGATAGAGCGAGTAAGTGCTGCTCGGGTGGCTTTCCACACCTCTTGAACTCGGCGGAGGTGAGCACGGACCGAGGGCACTGCTACCTCACGCTCCTGGGTGGGGAACAGAGGTGGCTGAAAACCATTAGCTGCCATGAATGGTGACATACCTGTGGCCGAGCTGACGAGAGAGTTGTGGGCATATTCAATCCATGGCAGCTGGAAACTCCATGAAGCGGGATGTCTGGCAGAGACACACCGGAGGGCTGCTTCCAAATCCTGGTTGGCCCGCTCTGTCTGGCCGTTAGATTGAGGGTGGTAACCAGAAGTTAGACTGGAGGTCGCTCCGATAGCTCTGCAGAAAGCCTGCCACACTTGAGAGGTAAATTGGGGGCCTCTGTCAGAAACCATGTCCACTGGGATACCGTGAATCCTGAAAACTTGTGACACAAGGAGGTCAGCAGTCTCGAGAGCAGTGGGTAACTTAGGGAGGGGAACAAAATGAACAGATTTAGAGAAACGGTCTACTATAGTGAGGATGACAGTGTTACCTCCAGATGGTGGTAGACCAGTGATGAAGTCCATGGCAATATGTGACCAAGGACGGCTCGGGATGGGTAGAGGATGTAGCAGACCAGCTGGAGGACGATGAGAGGCTTTACCTCGGGCACAGACAGAGCAGGCAGCCACAAATTCCCTAGTGTCCCGTGTCATGCCCGGCCACCAGAAGCGCTGCTGGAGGAATTGAAGGGTTCGCTGAAACCCTGGATGGCAGGTGAGTGTAGACGCATGTCCCCATTGCAACACTCGGGAGCGAACTGCCTCGGGAACAAATAGACGATTAGCCGGGCCACCACCCGGATCAGGGTGGGTCTGTTGGGCTGCTCTGACCACGGACTCAATCTCCCACTGCACTGCTCCCGCAAAACAAGAGGAGGGAAGGATGGGTACTGACTCTTGTGAAGATGAATCTGGGGAGAACTGGCGAGAGAGAGCATCAGGTTTGAGATTACGGGAACCTGGACGATATGAGAGCATGAAATTAAAGCGGCTAAGGAACAGGGACCAGCGAGCTTGACGGGAATTGAGACGTTTGGCAGAATGAAGGTAAGCCAGATTCTTATGGTCTGTCCAGATGAGAAAAGGGTGTTCAGCTCCTTCCAGCCAGTGTCTCCACTCCTGTAATGCCAACACAATAGCCAACAGTTCCCGATTACCAACATCATAATTTTGTTCTGCCGCAGAGAGTCGCCTGGAGAAAAAAGCACAGGGATGAAGTTTGTTAGTCTCTGGATCTCGCTGAGAGAGGACAGCCCCCACTCCTAATTCTGAGGCATCCACTTCCAGCACAAACTGTCTGGAAGGATCAGGGTGGAGGAGCACCGGAGCACTGGTAAATAATCTCTTGAGTTGAAGAAAAGCCCGTTCAGCTTCAGCAGGCCATGTGAATGTGACATTGGAGGAAGTGAGTTGGGTCAGAGGGACTGCTACTTTACTGTAATTTCTAATGAATCTGCGATAGAAATTGGCAAAACCAAGGAAGCGCTGAAGTTGTTTGCGAGAGGTGGGGGTTGGCCACTCTGCCACTGCTCTTATCTTGGCTGGATCTGGTTTGAGCTGACCTTGTGCCACAATGTAACCCAGGAAAGTGACTGCCGACTGATGAAATTCACATTTCTCTGGCTTTACATATAACCTGTTCTCCAGGAGGCGCTGCAGAACGAGGCGGACATGCTGGATGTGATCTTCCTGTGTGCGAGAAAAGATGAGAATATCATCCAGATAAACAAAGACAAAACGGTTTAGCATGTCACGGAGGACATCATTGATTAGGGCTTGGAAGACAGCAGGCGCATTGGTGAGGCCGAAGGGCATCACCAGGTATTCAAAGTGGCCTAATGGGGTGTTAAATGCCGTCTTCCATTCATCTCCTTCACGAATCCGGACCAAATGGTAAGCATTGCGGAGGTCGAGCTTGGAGAAAACTCGGGCATGACATAACGGTTCAAAAGAGGGATCAATAAGGGGAAGAGGATATTTGTTTTTTACAGTTATGTCATTTAACCCTCGGAAGTCAATGCATGGGCGTAGAGTTTTGTCCTTTTTCTCCACAAAGAAAAAACCAGCTCCAAGTGGGGAGGAAGAGGGACGGATTAGACCAGCTGCCAGAGAGGAGTTAATATATTGCTCCATGACCTCTTTCTCAGGACGGGACAGGTTGTAGAGACGGCTAACGGGGTATTTGGCACCGGGGAGGAGGTCTATAGCACAATCGTAGGGTCGGTGGGGAGGGAGAGACAGAGCCAGATCTTTACTGAAAACAGCTGCCAGGTCATGATACTCAGGTGGAACATTAGATAGATCAGGAGGAGCTGGTGGGGGTGACTGGGGGGAGCTGGAGGTAGGGACGGCAGCGTGGAGACAGTAGGAGTGACAGTGTACACTCCAACTGATGATGGAAGATGTCTGCCAATCTATATGGGGGTTATGAAGTTTTAACCATGGGAGACCTAGAACCACTGGCGTGATGGGAGAGGGCAGAACATGCAGCTGAATTTTCTCATGGTGGTTGCCAGAAATAGTTAGCGACACTGGCTCTGTGCGGTGAGTCACCGTGGCTAACAGCTTGCCATCTAGTGCATTTGCAATTAGGGGCTTGACCAGAGGCTCGAGAGGGATTTGCAACTGAGTAGCTAATTCACAGTCAATGAAATTTTCATCCGCTCCAGAATCCACCAAGGCTTGGAATGGGAGGGTCACACCTACACAGGCAAGAGAGGCAGGCACACTTACTCGAGGAGGAGAGCTGTGCTGGGACGTCGTCTGGCTCACCAGGGCGCTCTCGATCACTGGTGAGCCCGGCCTTTTGGTGTCTGGGGGCAAGAGGCGATAAAATGTCCCGCCAGGCCACAGTAGAGGCAAAGTCTGGCTTGCATCCGCCGTTTACGTTCATCCGGGGTTAGACGAGCTCGTCCAACCTGCATGGGTTCCTCAACAGAGAGAGAGGGGACTCTGCCAGGACTGGAGGGACTGACTGGGGAACTTGTAAGAGCCAGAGATTGGGGAGGAGGGGGGGAGGGGCAGGCACTCACTCGGGCCTTGCTGGTTCTCTCTCTGCTTCTTTCCCTCAGCCGGTTGTCTACCCTGATAGCCAAGGAGATAAGCTCGTCTAATGAGTTAGGCTCATCCCGAGTAGCTAATTCGTCCTTTACATCATCGGAGAGTCCTTTAACAAAAACTGCTTGTAATGCCCTGGTGTCCCACCCACACTCTGCGGCTAAGATACGGAAATCTATGGAGTAGCTAGCAACAGATGAGGACCCCTGATGTAGGGACAGCAGACGTTTTTCTGCTTCCCGGCCCTGGACAGGATGGTCAAACACTCTGCGTAGCTCGGAGATAAAAGAACCATAGGACTCTAGGACACTGGATCTGCCCTCCCACAATGCAGTTGCCCACTGACCCGCTTTCCCTCTAAGTAAATTAATTATATACGCTATGCGAGATTTATCAGAAGGATAACTAGAAGGTTGCTGATTGAAAACCAAAGAGCACTGTAAAAGAAAGCGGCCACATGAGCCTACATCGCCTGAATAATGCTCTGGGGGAGGAACAAAAGGTTCCTTAACGGCTGAGGACGGGTGTGTTTCGGCTGGAGTGGGGGCAGGGTTACTCACTGCTACCGGGGGAGTCCGAGTGGACAGCTGAGAGGCAATTGAGGCCACGCTGGAATTCAAATCCTGCAGGGAGCTCATGACATCAGCAAGTAATCGGTCATGCCTTCCAAGCAATATTCCTTGGGTGGTGAGGGCTTGCTGAAGAGCGTCTTGGTCTGCTGGGTCCATAGTTGGCCAGATTGTTCTGTGACGAGGCTAGGGAGCTGGACCCAAATGCAAACAAACAGACGTTGGAAAGGTGACTAGGTGAAGGTTTATTGAGGCTGCGGTGAGGAGGGAAGCGTAGGTAGAGGTGGTGTCTCCAGACACAGGGAAGACTGGGGAGGCAAGCAAGCAGGCGGCGAGGGAGGTAGGCCGTGTGGCACAGCGGTGGCTCGAGCAGACTGGTACAGGTGCTGGGTGGCTTGAGGGTAACGAGCTGGATCCTGAACATAGAAAACACAGGTAAGTATGGGAAATCGCAATCGAAAATTCTTTTGAGCACTAGCATACGATCTACCACAAAGCGGTGACAATCTGGCAGCGAGAACACAGGCAGGCCCGCCTTAAGTAAGCTCCTGATGAAGATCAGGCACAGGTGTGTGCAGCCAGCTCCTCCTCCAGCCCGCAAGCCACACCGATACTGTCAGAGAGAGCACACACAAAACCCAACCCCCAGCCTCACCTACACACACACCACACATTTAAACCATCATTTTAACCTGGGAGATATGGAGATTATCAACTGCAATTTTTGTACTATGTTAGTACTAAGTAAGCTCAATGCTATCTGTTGCAAACATGGTCTGCAATGTCACAGATTAAGAGCAGCAGATATATACTTATGTCTTCTCCCTGGCAATGTGAAGAATATAAATGTTGTCTAATATAGACTGAACTGTCCCAACAAATAAGGGTAACACCTGAAACTCAGTGTCATTCCCCCTCAGGATGAGCCTCTGCTAGATATGATAGCTTATGAAAATAATCTTTCATAAGATATCATATCTATCTGGAGTTACTCCCCAGTAGACATATTGTAAGATCAAATGTTGTTACCTGTCTTAGCCTTTAGTCCTGACGTGTCTGTAATCCTCTAAGCTTTCTTGCTATCTAAATCAAGTTGAGAGAAAACAACAAAATTTGATGTTTTCTTTTACACACTAGCGCACACGCAGTGCAACCCAATCAACCACATTGTGTTTCATTTGACCCAAGACTGTTTCTCCTGTCGTCTAATAGGTGGTGGCAAGGATTCCTGTCATGACGCTCGGTATATCAGCGGGATCAAACGCTTTCTTAAATCTGCAGTGACATCAGTGTGTTTGACTTGGCGTGCTTCTCTCATCTCAATTCATCACCTCCCCAAGGTGAGCACGCTATCTTGCCAAATCCAACTCAGCGTACAGTGCAGAAGCCTTTTTTGCATATTCTTCACACTTGTTTATGGTTTACTGAGCAGGTCACTTCCCCTGCTTGCTTGAACAGCTGCTTCAGTGGTGACCCCCCCTCTTTCAAACAGGGGTTGGGAGACTACTTGTGCGCTGCTCCCTGTCAAGTTCCCGTTTGCTGGTGAGGCCTGCTGGTGACCTCGTGCACAGCCTTTACTGAGGCCATATGAATAATTTATTCTTTGAATTTAGCCCAACCCTGACATTTCGATGTTTGATGCCCACAGGCTTTGGCTTTAACAATATAGATAGTGCTCCTTTCCTCTGTGCATCATCAGATAAAGTCTGAAAGCACAGCTAGCGCACTCGATATCAAAACCATGGATAACAGGGATGCTGTATGTTCCACACACTGAATTCCTCTATTCTATTAACTCTTAGAGCAGTATCTCTACCCATACAATTGGATTTTATATAGGTTGCGGACATTTGAGTTGAAAATATTGTGTTCTGTCAATAGGAAGATAAGATAAGATGTGAATTTAATAATCGCCATGGGGACACCCTCATAGATGAAAACAGCAACAGGATACATCAGAGAAGACTATTATTAAAAACTGAAATAGAGCAAAAGAAAGTTGTGTAAACATACACAAAGGACAGAAAATAGGCAGTTTCAGCTCTAGAGAAGGTTAAACTCCAGTTTGGTGTGAATCAGTGTACCGACTACATCAATAGAGCATTGAAAGCAAAACAGCAGCAGTAGGTGCGCCACAACTAAGTGAGGGAGGGAGTTGATGTCTTGGATGAACATTCTTTCTCACCAATGTTTTAATACAACCTGTATCTCAACCTTTCACCATAACTCCTAAATTTATAGACACAGACCTCAATGCCCTGCGTTCAGCTGCTGGACTGAACATGAAGAGCAGTCTGTTGCATGGACCTAAGCTGTCTGCGCTGCCCCCTCTTGTACAGTGTGTCTGTTTTGTCAGATCGGCCTGGTTTGTTGAAATACACGCACAAGCACTTGTAGGTCTGCACCATCTCCACCTCTTCACCCTGAGTGATGACAGGTGTCAGTAGCTCCTCGCTCTGTCGGAAATCCACGACCGGCCCCTTGATCTTACTGACATTTAGCTGCAGATGGTTCCTCTTACTCCACCAGACACCCACTATAACGAAATCATCAAAGAACTGCTGGAGGGTGCATGATCCAGAACTGAACCTGGAGTCAAAAGGGCAGCGAGTGACTCCTGAAGGAAACCGACCCTTGTGTACTTAAGTGGGTCGTATTTGTTTCTTTGATGATGCATACAGTAAAAGCTTTTAAAACAGCCCAGCCAATTGCAGAACAAAGGGTATTTTGAGCATACTGCAGGCCTTTCTATTCCACTGCGAAGCTAACAGTGAAAACGCCTCTGAATTTATTGCACCAGGGTTGATTTCACTGTTTGTCTTTTATTTCCTACTTCCATACTGTACTTTCCTATAATCTTTTGAAAAATATTCTATTGAAGCAATGGCAAACAGCACAGGATCATCACTAATCAAGGAACATCCAGAGGTGTTCAATTTCTACTGTTGTGTTTTTAATTAATTATAAAACACCTTGGGTCATGGCACTGCCCTGCTGGTTGCATGGAGGAGGGCTCCTTTGTGTAAGCACAATCGTTATAAATTAATTTGTCCCTCTGTCAGTTAAATTTATTAATGGGCAACTCCTGAAGAGATAACTGCAGGATCCACCAATCACTCCTTTGCTTGTAAGCATGTAAAGTGAGATGTGTTGTTGCTTGTAATTTAGATACAAAGATGTATATGTTCTGCGAAGCATACTGTCAAGTCAAGTTTTTAACAGTGTGAACGACTGATTTGCACAGCATGTGTTTTTGTTGAATGTGTTTTTATTGCAACGGCTGCTTCGATGCAGCAGTTAATCCAAGACAGTTGCATCCTATGGGGCACAATAAAGTAACCTCAACGTTAACCTTAACCTCAACTTCTTTTTGTGAACAATCTGTCCATTTGTTTACTTAGCTACTGCTGAATACTGCACTTTCAAACAAAACCAGGATGAAAGAAGAGAAAAAGTTCTCAACCTTCGTTAGAAAAAAAAATCTTTTAAATATTCAGCACACTTTGCCGAAACCTTGGATGAGTTTTATAAGTGAACAATTCACATTACATAGCCGCCACCTATTCAGCCTCTTAAACAAAGATAAAAATGTGATTGATTGAATGCCATCTCTTAAACTAGCAGACGCTCAGCTAATAGAATGAAGAAGTCCTATTTGCTATCAATGCATCATCACTTACATCAATATCAGGAGGCCCATGACAGACTCACATTGATTATTTTCTTTGTTGTTCTATGTATTTAATAAAACTCCCCCTCAGTTTACTTTCTGAAAAGACTTTGAGGGACGTTTTCTAAAATGTTGTACTCTGGCATTTTCTCAGATCTGACTTTTTTTTCTCCCCAAGGACATCTCCCGCTGCCAAGACCTGTCAGGCAGGAGCATCTCAGAGTAAAGGGGTGAGAGGACACCAATTAGAAAGCCATCCTCGGCCAAGAGAGCCAGCGGCACAGCTTGCCACAGGAAGTGGGATGTCTGACTTCCTGCATGGGGTCACAGCTGTTTGCAGGGAGGTTACCGCTACCAGCCAATACGCGGTACCGTTTAGCGTCTGACGAGGCAGGCCTCATTTGAATAGCAAAGAACCATCTCAATGTCACCAATAAATTTACATGATTTCTTTCCTGCTACAGCTGGGATCAGAGTCGGGACTTTGCTGGAATTAGGAGAGCGTGACAATGTCAAAAGAGCAGGACCAGCTCGTTTCAAGTTGGCTAGTTTTGAAGTAAAGATTATTACTTCATTTAGGTACAGTTAGGGAGAATTTGTACACATAAAAACCCTCTAATAACCAACGCGTAGAGCCAAGGCTGCCATATATGCACTGCATCTCTGAACTAAAAAATACATCACATGCTTTTCTCAAAGTTTGCTCAAGCTTATCTTAACTTTTTTAAGGCATTATTTTCATTTTACAGTATGCCAGTATACAAAGACAGGAATAACAGGTGGATCAAGGGAGGAGAAGATGTGATGTGAAGATTGCTGGACACTGCAGTTACATTATATGTATCGCAAACCATTTGACCACCAGGACACCCAGCTTTTAATCCACTGGAAACTAGAATTGCCACCTAACAGCTGTATGCCTCCACTAAGTTGCAGTTTACATTTATGTCTACCCAGACACATTTAGTACATGTAGTGAAAACTTTGAAGGAATTTAATAAAAGGTATTAAGTACATTTTTTGGCAAATATGGATGTTGCTGCAAAGAAGCTACAAACTGTAAAACACGGATGCTTCGCACACATCTTCAACACAAAAGCACAGAAGATTTATACAATCACCACAGTTTGAAGGTGGACTTCCAAGATTAACCTTTTGTATAAAAGATTTCACCACTTCATCATTTTATCCTATGACAGCTTTGTGTGAAATTGTGTCATTATCAGTGTATGAATTCTCGAGCTATGGTCAAAAATGTACGGTGTGAAGTTACAGTGAGCTTTAACCTTTGGCCATGAAAATCTGATCAGTTCATTCTTGAGTTCAAGTGAGTGTTTGTGCCAAATTAATGAGAGAAGAAAGAAAGAAATTCCCTTTAACTCAATTTACTGAACAATACATATAGTTGCATTTGAAATTAAGATTGCTATCAAAAAATCTATTATAGCATTGATGCGATACTGCAAACAACATTTGAAATAATAAAATGGCTGTTCTCTGAAATATTATTTGTACAATAGTTTAAAGTAATGACAACAGTAAGTGGTTCTTTTTCAGAGCAGTTGCTGAGTAAATGAAATAATGTTTGATTTTGAAAACCTCTTAAAACAAAGACAAGTAATCAAGAGCAAAATCTCAAAGCAGCTTCTTCAGTGCTTAAGAGATTCAAGTATCTTTACCTGATGTGGTGAACAACTGGAATCGTGGCAGGGATGGGAGTGTGTGATTGGCTCCTGCTATGAGCAGCTGTCTAGAATGCCCATATTTGGGCTCAACCCAATTACATCCTCTGATCCCCAGTCACTGGGCTGATGCAGTCAGAACCATTAATCTCCCTGGCTGAGTACCATGCCATGTGTTAACAGCCAAACCTACCCACCCCCCATCCACACTTCACCGCCAAGCCCCAACACCAAGGTTGAAAGTCATGCCAATCATATTGACTCCTTTGACTCTGATGTCCCCTTGGGCTCATCGTGATTATGGAAAAACCTCTGATGACTGTGGGAAATACGTAATGTACAGTATGGAAGCACTCCATTCAACACGGTTAGAGGAGTATTCCTGGACTGAGGTTCAAACAATATGTGTTTTCAGATCTGTGGTGCAGGTGTGCTGTGTTGGAGAGGGGATGGGAGGGGGTGGAGGAGGAGGAGGTCAAAAACATTTTCGGATCTGGGATGGTAACGACAAAATATCCTGAAGCAGTGTCAGGGACCAATTCCAACAAATCATTTTCAAAAGGGACAGTAGTAAACAGTGGAGGGCTTTTTTGTAACTCCCTATTTCAGAGAAGCGAAAGGCACCTTCAGCTCGCGGTGTACAAATGGCTCTCTGGACAAAGAGAAGAAGAAAGACGAAAAGAAACAAAACCATTTTTCTCTTTGCTTTGGCTTCTCTGAATTTTCCAACTATTTCAGTTACAAAGAAAACCATTGATCTCAACAACAACTTTGTCTCAACCATAACCAACAAAAAAGCAAACCATCAGATTGTTTTGACCTCTGATTAGCTTGTGTAACCGTGATTAATGCTCATAACTGAGGGAATAGAAAGCCAGGCTAATGTAAAATTAGGAGAAGTGGCTTAATCAGGGTCTGAATTACATGGACCCTCAGTTCCAGTTTAGTGAGCCCTTTTTGTTCCCAAAGATTAAGGGAGGAGTCAGGCAGTCCCCCATTGTTCCACTGAGAAAAGAAACTCATTTGCTTTGAACGATAAATGTCTTTCGAGCATAAATCATGTCTCCTAATCCCTTTACCAATGCCACGTAATGCAAATTGCCTCTCATTTACTGATCACACAAAAGAGACAATGAGGGAAGTTTGCACACAGAGCTCGTAGCATTGTCCTTCCCGCTGAGGAGAGATGGACTTTCACCTAAAATTGCAAGATTAAAGTTGTCTGTTGGCTTGCATCATGTTGCATCTGTCTTTGTACCGAATAAACACTTCATCTTAACTCAACTGCAGCTGAGACACCAAGGTTACAATACAGCTCTATAATGAATGAAATATGAAAAGAACGCTTTGAAAAAATGTAGGTGTGGCTCTTTTTATAGGCCAGCTACCACACCAGCTTTTAACTTGGGTCCAGCTTGGCTCTATTAAACACCTTTCTACTTCAGTCTCTAAGCACCATATGACTCATTTACCCAAGGGAGGCAGTTTGACATTTAGCTCTATGTGTGCATGTACTCTCATTTCTATTCCCAAGACAATGGTGACTTTACAAAACATGCAAGCATCTGAATTTCTAAAGGAAAAAAAAAGGAGATTAAAAAGGAATAAAAAATAGTCCCCTATGAGCTGTTTCTTCATTAGGAAGAACGTCCTAAATTAACAAAGATTTTACAGCATGCATGATCTATGTGTTATACTCCATACAAAGAGTGTGGAGTATAACACATCTATAAAACATTACCTTTACAGAATAGGAATTCAGAATATATCCTGTAAGATTACAAATGACATCAGTGCTCAGGATGTATTTGCTCTATAGAAATTTGCTGTCTGTAGCATGGTGTGACCTTACCTTTCACGGGCCCACTAAAATAAACACTACGGGGCACACTGAGTGGGTTTTATCGACAGCTCTACGCTGTGTGATGTCCTCTCTGCTATAGCGGCTCAGAGAATAAAACGCAAACAAATAAAGCTTGGGTGATGTGCGTTTTGTGTGCTGGCGAAATCCCGTTGTGAGTGTGTGTGTGTGTCTGTGTACTGCAAGTATATAAAAAGGAGTATATTTGTGTTAGTGTGTGCGTCTGTCTGTATAGCCTTCAAGCAGGGGGGCATGTCCATGCAATATATTAAGATCAGTGTGTGTTAGTCTGTGTTTTGTTTGTGTCTGCCTCTGCGCGCGCTTTAGTTGGTCCTCGAGGATCACATTGTTTTCAGAGGGGCCTGTGTGTGGTGGCAACATCTGCTTTGAGCGGGTGATCCATCTCCTCTTAGCTGCCATATAACAAGTCACAAGGGATTTTATTCAATGGATGCCCAACACAGAGGGTTCCGTCATAAAATTTACCATCTCACAAGGGCATTGCAGAGGTTGTGCTTTTTGCATCCTACAACTGAATGTTAATTCAACTGGTGCATTCCCGGTAATTACTCTAAATAACAATGTATGTTTTCTGTCTTGATCAGAAACAATTCAAGCCTCTCTTGTCGCAAATTTCTTTTTACAGTAAACAGGAGCTGCATTTTAAGTTTCTAATAAGAGAGTCTGAGCACTGTTTGGTAATAACAAAATATACCCTGCTGCTTATTATCATTAGTGTCATCTACGGTTGGTGTACATTTCAGCATGTCTGCAAAGAACACAGTAACAGTGTCAGCGGTGCACTTTCAACACAGGCAGCATAGCAGGAGTTAAAAGTAAGCTTTCATCCCTCTTTGGATAGAAGACTGTTTTAAATGCCCCTGGCTTTCTTCCAAGCTCCTAGCCTCAAGCCTATGGGTCTAACAAGCATGATGCTTTGAGGATTGACTTGTGATTCAACCCAAATTTACAAGCTGATTACTATGCAGACACAGTCAAGTCGAATACAAAAATGTGCTCCTTATTTTTACCAACAATCTTTTGGATGTCCAGAGAATTAAATGGTGTGCATGCGTATTTGTATGTTTGTGTGTCTTTGTGAGCATGTATTTAATGGGCACCAGCTGAAACTTTGATGCAATTGATAAAAGAAGCTGTTCCGCTAATCCTAATGGCACAATTCCTTATGATCCTTTATGCACAGACTTGCAGAGGATCAAAGAAACCGAGTTTTGCCCTAGGCGATAAAAGATGTATTAAAAATGAGTTTGAAGGATATATTAACAGGATAAAAATCCTGCAATTTATTCAATTGATAAGTTCGGCATTGCCTGTAGTTCATAGACTATTTTCATCACTCACAGATAAAACTGCTCCGATAACTCTGATAAACCAACTGTTCTTCATTATGGCTAGAAATACACACTTTTCTGTCTCTCTAATGAGCTGTTTTTCAAAGTAAAAGACACTGTGGGCGTGGGCTCATTATATCATTTGTCATATGTTTTCAACTGAATGATACATGTGGCATTCATACGCATATCAGTATGATTAGGCAATAATTTCTGCATGCAGTGATTTTTTTAATCTGAGGTCTTTTATCACCCACACAGACAAAGAGTGATGTCAGACATAAACCAGCTGAGATCAGTGAATTTCTCACCTTCTCTCCAATTAGCACACACTCTTATCAACACAGAAGCATCAACAGCAAGCAATCGAAGTATACCTGCCCAAGTGAGTGCAGATGGAAGGACGGAGCAGAATTTTACAACAGAACACAAAGGGAAACATCCCAATTGTTTCTTTACAGGAAAGTTTAGCTCCATGCTTCTAAATTAACCAGAGGTGAAAAATTTCCAACTCGTGATTACAATACAAGTACTGTACCCACAAAAAAAGCGGCTTCTGTTAGAAACAAACTGGCTGTGAGGGTGAGATCACAAAAAAAGGCGAGTTGTCGTTTTGTCTTAGGCAGAGTGATTCCTGTGGCTGAGGAATAGAGTGAGACAAGTCCGGGTGAAATAAGGTGCTGCTCCCTCACAGGTGATCTATAGTTTGTCAGCACCAATCAGCGTGGAATGGGAGAACAGTCCATTCATCTACTCATGGCTTATTGAAGAGGGTGAGATGCTTTTGAATGCCTCAAGCCCACAGGTCCTACCAGAGGCACTATTGGATTGAGCCTATTTATCTTCCTCTTTATCAGTTGTGAATGCACTTTTTGATTTATACGTCCATATGATTCTTCTCACTGTGAAGAATACCCCTACACGCAGCACTGGGGCTAGAGCTCCTGAGCATGAGAAATAGTTTCAATGAATATGTATTACTGACATCGAGTAAATATCGACAGGAGGTCTCTGCGAAACAGATGTAAATGGCATCACCTCAGTAGTTTTTTAGCCTTTAGTACACTATATAAGCAATTAAGATATGGATGATTTTACACTGAGAGAAAAAAAATGTGTTTTAGATGCTCTGAAATATTAACATATGCATATCAGTTAGATTTGCATTTAGTCAAGGCAATTCGAGGTCAACAGAGGATTCTAGTATAGCATCACAACAGCATACGGTGCAACCAGTGAATTTGTTTCAGAACCACATGGTCGTATGAGGATGCACTCCAGGATGTTTTAGATGACACTAATCCGAGTTTTACTCCCCAAAATCTGGTGAATATCCCTTTCGCCTGAATGCACCAAAGCATCTTTACTCGTCTCACTGCACATTCAGTTAAATAAAGTGGTACCTTCCACCACTGATATAATAAAGGACATGTTAATGCATCCCAAATTTTGCTGACTCGTAATTTGTGGTTAATACGCTGTTATACAACGTGCAATTTCAGCCAAGTAATTTGGTCAAACATGCGCTCCAACTGAGCCGATAATTCCCATAAAGCACGACCAGCCATGCTTCATTGTTTGCCATGCCAATTCTTGTGGAAACAAGGGAGCTTTTAAGGAATGTTTTTTTTTTTTTTGTGCTCTCCTTTTTTATATAATGTATTTGTGCCCCTTCAAAGAAAACCTCACTTGGAACATGTTTGCAACTGCTGTATCAAAGTCACATAACTATTTATTGAAGAATAGTCAGTGGCTATATATTTATAGCCATACTGCTTGCAGGGAAGGACTTTCTTTACTGGACACAACCATTGTGGTGTTGCCTGGGTATAATAGCTGGTTCCATTTGGATCCATTTCCAAACTGGTGAGAAAGCCAATTTCTTTCAAATTGGAAAGCATATTCAATAATAAATTCCGATTCAAGATATGTATTCCATTCCCAGCTGCACCAGTGTAGTTCAGTGCACATAACACCCTCCTCTTTCCATTGCAAGCAATAATATTTATGGCTACAGTAAAGCTATCGACAAGGAAAAGGCAAAGAGTCAGAGGTTATAAGAAACAACAGAAAAAGAGAAAGAAAAAGTTCACCTGTGCCAAACTCAAAATAACAAGCTTTCTGGAATTGTGTTAAGGTTGTGCGTACATGTGCAGCAAGATACAAAAACCATAAAAACATCTTAAATTAAAAGCATAGTAAAGCAGTAATGACTATACAACGGCAGGCTCTGGTGAATATTGTCATGGGTGTTGTGTGGCCCAGTGCAAAGTTGGGAAATTAATTAGCCTATGATTACACAACCATCTTGTTAAATATGATATCTGGAGCTAACAGGCAATTGTTAGTTTGTAGGGCTACAGAAAATAACATAAATTGTGAATGCACAGTGCATGGCTGACACTTACAGGGACAATTAGATGCAACAGCTACGTAGGACAACAGCCGAATACAACAAAATAAAAATTACAGGCTCGCTACAAATTAAATGTCAGTAATTTTGCTTTGTGTGGTTTTCGAGTCACCAGTTATTTATTTGCTACTAGTTCTGCTTCTGTTGTAAAGGAAATCCAGAATAATAATGTTCCAAAACAGCCTGTAGTAAAATTTTATAAAAGCAGTTGTTGGAAACACTTACCCAGTGATATTCAATCACAGTCAAACACATATTTCTCTGCAGATTAAAGTCAGACTGCTACACCCTTCTCTACTAACCCGCGTATGGAGCAGGGAGGTAGTACTCTTTCTTTTGATCTTGTTGCCTCTCAGTTTGGTGTATAATGAACATTATAAAACTCTTAATTATGGGTATTTTTTAATGATACTATAAGCATATACAAAGCCAATAATCATTGTCGAGGATGCCCTCTCACGTATTAGCTGCTGTCCTTTATAAAATCAGCACCATCAGAATTTGGAATGTGTTCAATGAAGACATCAGGTGAAATGTCATCAGCGCTCATCAGTCATTTAAATGAGGCTAAGGCACATGACAGTCACCTTTATATTTTATATGTGGGCGCTATAGGATGCTTCAAGCCAAAGCAAGACAACCGGTGAGTGCTAAAGTTTTATCAGTGTCATGATTAAGCAGGCATGGTGACAGCTTTTGGAAAGCACCTGGATCCTGCTGTGAAGCTCAGCTGGTTTATCAGTTGTATAAATCCCACTCCGTCAGGGATGGCTCCTTCATTCTGAGAATCCGACATTAAACCGTACCGCGCCACTCCGCATCTTCCAAATTTAGCCCGTGCCCTCTGTGCTGCTCAGCTACAACTTT
Source organism: Chelmon rostratus (assembly GCF_017976325.1). Lineage (NCBI taxonomy): Eukaryota > Metazoa > Chordata > Actinopteri > Chaetodontiformes > Chaetodontidae > Chelmon > Chelmon rostratus. The sequence continues at coordinate 15,735,359 of NC_055666.1, read as the reverse complement.
TTTAAAGTAATTCAAGATTTCATCTTAAAAGAGAGGAATTTACTGCGTTGCCATAAAAGCAAGCACTACCAGAGAAGCACAATGCATGTTCAATAAAACAATATGAGATCATAAAGGGTGAGCAATAATGCATCTCGGAGGCAGATTAAATGAAAATCAGGGAACCAATAAGGCTTGTAATAATGTACTCTGACAGACTGGCTATAAAACGGGGCAGACACTCTTACATCTTAACATGGCATACCATGTTTTTTCCAAGAAAGAAGTGGAAATTGAAATTACTCTGGATAACAGGAAGTTGAGAAGACTTTAAATCAATAATTGTCTGGTAACAGAGTTGCTATTCAGTTTTAAAAAAGAAAGAACATATCAATAGGTGCATAGTTTAAGGTATAGAAAGGTAAAGAAATGTTACCACGCATGTTGCACAAAAGTCACCTCATATAGAAGTATTTGAATTATTCATGATTATTTGTAACACTACCAATGCTATCTGGGTCTAGTAATGGATTTCAGACACTCCAGTGGTGAAAGCGTCAGCAGGACAATGTGTTTGCTACACATACAAGGATCATTCCATTCTCTCGAATAAAAACAGACAGAACTAAACAGAAGAATTCAAGTAATGCTAAAGTTTAGATTCAACAGGTTCGAAGGTTTCATTATTGACGACAAGTATTTTAATGGCAGGCCTATTCACACGGTGTAGGACCGTGCAGTGTTGCTCTGTCTTCATCATTCCATGCCCAGAGGTATCAAAGCCTTTCTCTTTGTTGCCATGGAAACTTTTTACCCTTTACATTTCCTATTGTCACTTGTGTTTTTTGTGCTTGTCCATCTCAATGAGGCACTGTTCTGACGGTATTCACCGTGAGACACACCAAATCAGGTTGTAAGAACTAATGAACTCAGAGACATATGTCAAGTAACCCATCGTGTGACCTTGGCATAGGGAATTAGACCTTGATTCCAAAGACAGTCAACAGCACAGCGGTTCAGTAATATACATTCAGACGGAACCTAGAGCACACACTTTCAACCTTGAGCATATGTTCATCGGAGTAAAAAGAGTAGTGGAGCAAACGTTTAAAGTGCCAGCGACCAGCTAATAACTGTCTCTTACAGGATACAGAGGTTCTGGAAATAGCTTATTGTGTCTAGCCAAAGCTGTATTTTCACAGCATATATACTAAATATGTGTATTAAAAAAATCATCAAAATTGTCAAACTTTTGAGGAAACATCATTAAATGATGGATTCATTTCTCACAACATTCACAGAAAACAAGGTCAATGAATTTCCTCATTTCATCCATATGGTTTAATTGTGTTCAGCGCAGCTTTCTCAGTCTAACAGTTTGTTTACAATGCCCCTTCGCCGACGGGGGGAAGAAATCTTTTCAAAACCCCAGAATTTCAGGGTAGAGGCCTATCCATGATTTGCACTCACATAATGATGTCCCATCGCATACTCAAGATTCTTTGTGCAGACAGCAGTCTTGTGTTCTGCAATTCTCAGTTTTAGAGCTTGTTTAGTTTGGCTGCCAGACTGCAGGGACCTTTCAGTATATAGATCATGCGAGTGTTGCTGCAGTTTATAAATGAATGGATTCTGAATTTCTTACCCATGCGTGGGTGCACAAACTCCCTTGCATCTGTGGAGTTAGAGCAGTGAGCACTATCTATCCATCCATCCATCCATCCATCCATCCATCCATCCAACTTTTCCAGCTGTTAAATGACAGCCTCTGTATATTGTGTATAGTGGTGACATAACTCTCAATCACAAAGGCTCCAAACAGGGAAGGGTATCATTTGGCCCCATTCAGCAGAGCTTTTCTTGCGGATTACTGAGTGACTCATCATTATGTAGAAAATAGGGCATCAATTTTGGAAGTATCTGTGTACGTGTGTATACGCATTTGCCAATCTTTCGAAGAAAGAAAGAAGAACTGGGCTTGATGGCTAATCAGCTTTTCAACATGTTACTGCCATCTAGGTGCGGCGTGTAATAAAACTGCAAAGCCTTCACAGTCTAAAGGGTATATGAGCGTTCACTAAGTCTGTGAAAATAATCACAGCAACAGGACTACTAGATAATTGAATGACAAATGTAACAGTGATGAAATCTTATTGCCTGTAGCAATAAGCTGTGTTGTGCAAGTTACTGAAAATGAATGATTAGTTGCTAGCTATTTATCTAAAAAATAATTGAATTACTGCAAATCAAACTGATTAGTTACAAGGGAAAGTATTTTTCTTATATAAATGTCTTCTTTAATTCTCTTATTAATGCACACGTAGCTATATTGTTTTAGTGTTGCTAAGACACTCCTGTAAGCTGTACTTGTATTGTCAGCAAAGACAGCAGGACTTGGTAGAAGACCGCCACAATGCTGGATGTACATGTTGACCAAGCTTTGGTAGAATAGTTAACAAATCATGTTTGATCAACCCAAGTTTTAAGCACATTTATTAGAAGCACTACAATCAGTATAATGAAAAGCAAGTTCACATTGCCTGAACCATCTTGTGCCACCATAAGGTCGAGTAATCACAAAATCTGGGGGAAAGGCAACCGTTGTCTGCTATCCTCTGCAGTCACCCACTGTTTTCACATATGACAAGCACATGAGTAGCAAGTCCATTTACATTTTAGTGAAAGTAACTGTATTGTTAGTTGGAAAAAGTAATTAGCTACATTTCTAGTTATCAAAAAACTAGTGGAACTACAGTTATGTGTTTCTTTGTATTGCACTAAAAAGTAACACCCAACACTGGTAATAAGTAATAATCATGACAGTGATGATATAGATTAAATTAATACCAAATACAAAAACTCCAAACCACTGACTGCCATCACCAACTTTGTAAAAAGTGGTTCCACAGAGAAGAAACAATACCATGTGGAATACTCCAAAATTTGGCAAATTTAAAAGGCTGAGACATATCACTAATGTCTGCAGACTTGGTGGTCATCGATTTGTTTTGCCCTACTGACACATCAGTCCTTCCATTTACCACAAAGCTACATTAAAGAGAAGAAAAATATACAGCTGAACACCGACTCAAGTGACTCAGTAATGTGAAAGAGCTGCTACCACTGCATGTTCCACTGAGAATCCCCACCCACCCCAAGTTGGAAGTCATTGTTTGGCAGAAAATAAAATGATAGGTAACTACTTTAACCTACAAGCCCAGACAAGTCTTGCTGCATGCTATAGTAGAGGTGACTATAATTAAAAAATAGAAAAATAGCAAGTCCAAGATTTTTCTCAGCAGTGGGCAGACCAATGAGTGTAATACTGGAACTACACTGACAGGTAACCAGAAGGAGGCTGCCCATACAAGATTTTGAAAAGCTAAAGCCTCATTGCTGTGCATTTGTTCCACAATGATCCATACAGACATTTTGTAGGATTTGTCACCTCTTCATCAACTTTTCAGCATTTCGCTGTGCTCTTATGATCGTTGATGTCAAATGAGTTTGCTGAAATGTATGTGGTGGAATTGCAGGCTTTCCACAGATTTGAAGACTCTACAATCACTGTCCTCCCAATTAGCGATACAATCCCTTTTTTAAATTAATATCTGGATTTAGGTGAGAGAAAGGGAGCTTTAATGAAGGTATAGCAGGAAAGGAATTTGGCTTAGATTAAGGCAAAGAAACCTGAGTCCCTGGATAAGAAACCCAGTGTCACAGGACTAACTTAATTAATAAAAGCACTTACCTTCACCTGGACATCGACCACATTGTACAATGTGTGCCTTCATTTAAAAAACAACTTCGTAACAGCAGCTCCATATAACATGGACAAAAAGCTCTACCCCGCAGATGAACACTGCCTTCACTTTTAAAAGGCTTTGCTGAGCTTGTCTTGAAACCGATAAAAGTAATTAAGTTGAATAAATGAATAATTGCTTCTGTGCATTTTTTTTGCCAAGTCGTCAATAACACAACAACCTCAAATACCAGTGGACGCGCTGTCTGCAAAGACAGGTGAAAGCACCAACAATAGTTGTTATTAGAGTTCTTTAGTTTTCTTTCTAACTGTTGTATAATTATTTTAGTGTTTAAGTGTAAACTATTCCCCTGCTCACAAATTAAACTTAAGGAAACTCACCTGTTGTTGCTGCTGGTGCTGCTGTCACGCTGGTGCCTCTGTAGCAACAAAACAGAAAGAAAAGAAAGTAGACAGACTTAAACTGGGATCTGTTGCTGCAACTTTATAAGACGATAAAGAGCACGTAAAGAATACAATACAATCATTTAATACAATGCATCAACAATATATGCATGGGCATCTATCCAAAAAAAAAAAAAATATGGTTTGTGCCATAGTTGGCAGTGACAGAGCTTTCTCAGAACTGCAGAGCAAGACAAAACTGACATGTCTGAGGGTCTCAACAGTGATTTATACATGGCCTCTGCAAAAGAGACACATGCTGTTAACAGGAGGCCACAATGTACTGCTGACCCGGTTTCACTACAAAGACTAAATATCGTAGTGCCCATTTCTAAAGATGATCAAAATGGCCAAATGTTCATAGATCCTTTTCAAACCGGGAGTTAAATCACTTCTCCACAGTCTACCTGTATGCTTATTATTATTTCGGTCATATTTTGCAAAATGTCAAAATACACTTTTCCATTTGATGCTCAACAAACTACCGGTCTCCATTTGCTGCACAGTTATGTTTGTATTGCTTGCCACGAATGTAAATTGCTAACAGCGCTCACTTCACAGTATGACTGACCATATGGGTGGACAGCAGAGAAGTGGGTTATGCTTCAGGAGCGCTTTGAAAGGTTTCTTTCATTTTGAGAACTATTGGAATCCATAGTAACCACTGTTACTATGGATTCCACAAAGCACAAAGCTATAAACCACCTTTTCAAGCCAACAGGGGGTGAGCGTTTGTTACTTGAAGTTGAAATCCTTAAAATTGGAGGCTCCATCTACACTGATATGTTTTCATTTTAAAACAATCTGGAGCTGAGTTGAGGCATGGATGTTATGCGTAAATGTAGCAAAAGCTGTGGAATTAGCCTTAGTCCTGGTCCATTTGGTAACCCCCCTGGTAAGTATGGTTTAATCCTACAGCAAACACTAGTTGATCAGCTACCTTGTCAGAAATACAACAAGGGCAACTGGCAAATCAATACAGCGCAACCAAACTCACACTGTTTTAACAAAAAATTTGATCAATAATAACTGTAACTGCTAACTAATTCCATGCTGCACATACCATGAATAGATTGCCACCCAACAGCAGGGCAAAGTGCCAGTAACAGGAGTTAGCTATCTTTCTGAAAAGTTGGATGTGTGTTGTTCTTCATCTAATAGTTCACTGTGGTTGCTCATTCTTCTTCCACTTCTCCCTATAAACTTTAAAACTTGTCAAAATGCCATAGATGAATCATCGCATTCATTTAAGGCACAGCGTGTTTCACCAGTTAAAATGTTTTTAATGTGAGGCAACAGCAGTGGGGAATGTTGGGTTTGGATGAGCAATAATCTAATACAGTTCTAATACAGCACCAGGACAGTAAACAGTAATATAGAACTAAAAACAGTAAGACTGGATTATGCGCATGCATTGACAGTTTCAATATGGCATGTGAATGGCAGACTCCTCCACTGCCAGGAAAAATTGTTGATAAAATGCAGGCCACAAATAGTATTCACACAGGCTATGACTTCCTGAAAATCCTAAGGATTTGAAATTAACTTTAAACACGGTGTCCTGTTGGGTATTTCTTTACATCTGATGCAGAGGAGTGTGCTGTCTTTTTGGTTTTGGTACTGACAGCTACACAATAGATTAAGATACAGTAATTATTGTACAAGCCAGCCAGTCATTCCATAAAAGGAAAGCTTCAGCCAAATGAAATTCAAAATGCTCGTTCATTAATGCTTTTTTTTCCTCACAATGCGTGCTTGTTCCATGCTTTTATTCAATATTTCAATATTTTAAAACTTGATGGTCTGTCGTTCTAATAACACACGTGCTCTATCTTTTCTGAGGTAACTTTACCCATTTCTTCATCTGTGAGATAGAATGAGATGAAGGTGTATAAAGGCACAGAGTTCTACAGCTAGAGCTTTGGAGAACTCAGCTGGAGGCTATTGCGGACCTGGAGATAGGTGCAGGCAGGGGGTCTATTAACGCTTAGGGGAGCCAAACTCGACAGCTCCTTACTCATCTGGGCCCCACAGGGAAGCTTGTTCTTGCTCCGGCACTGTTGTGATGGTCAATATCAGTGCTTCCAGGGACACCTGGATATAGGTTGGGATATTCGCTCACTGTAACGATACCGCTCCGTCTGGGATTTGATCCGGTGTAATATTGGAGCAGAGCATTAATTTGTTCCTCCTCTGTTCTTGTGGGTTTTTTCTTGTTTCTGCTGAGCTCAGACAATGAAGGCAACAGTCCTTTGAATATTAATGTAAAACAACGCATGTAAACCTACACATATAGAGTGCAGTTGAGGCCTTGTGTCTGCAAAGCAATATGCAGTAATCATGAGAGAATTAAAGCACGTTGTTCTCGTTAAGCAGAAACTGCCGGGGGCTACGGAGCTATCAAGGCAATAATGTCACTGTATGCTCAGTATGGCCGTATTGCTCTGTATGGTACAGATGTGAATCAAGAACAATGAGGCAAGTTCTTGTTAACCGTACGAAACACTGTGCTCCTAATGAAAAAGCATTGCTCTGTGCTTGAGGTGCAATTGCATGAGAGTTAGTTTGTATGATATGTTGATTTTTTTTTTTAAATGCATAATGGTATTTTTCCAGTGATAGTCACTCTTACAAGAGCATGGATGTCAGTGCTCCACAAACAAGATTTAGGAATGACCACCTGATACAGTAGCCTCTTGTTGTAGCTAATGAGCCGCAAATAGCCACTGCTGGTCAGAAATAAAGTGCACAGACAGGTAAGATCATGTTATTTAGCTCAGCGAGGTTTGACATGCTATCCATCATGTCCATAGCATGTGAACATGGATATTTTTTAACTTGCTTTTAATACAAAAGCATAACTAACAGCTGCAACTAGCTGTTTAATTCAGAAAATATTTGTGCTCCAAATATGTTCCCCAGGAAAAAAACAGAAAAAACACCATTACCTAAGCAAAAAGATTGGTGCGTCCTTTGTTGTTGCTCAAGTTAACAGGCTAGCTTGCTGTGCCTCCTTAGAGCCTGGTGGCATGTGACTGGTTGAAGGGTGAGCAGGCAGGGATTACAGACAACAATGCAAACGTGAAATAAAAATGAACAGCTTGACATTAAAGTGCAGGGGGAAGGAAATCCCATTAAAAACTGCAATTTATGAAAAGGGGCATTGTGAATGGCTATAATTAAAAACAAAAATATGTTGAATGTGTTGAAAAGAAAGAAAAATTAATACTAATAATTGAGTTTAGATAACATAAAAAAAACTCTAATAATATATGTGTTCAGTTCTATATTTGAGATTATTATATCATGAGATTCCATATTGGTCAGGTTGGAGCAATTTGTACACAGTTTACAAGTAAAATATTAATGTCCACATGTTCTTTTATTTAAATATTGCCAAAATACTGTAAAGACGTTAAAACAGCGAACAAATATCCAGAGAATCAGTGCCTCCATGTGTCTGTCTTTTAAAGTTTCTCTGCAATGGGACATTTGAAAGATAAGCTCTCACACAATAACACCCCTGTAGAAGCAAAGCTGATGCATGACTGAGAAATAAATAAATAAGTTTCAATGTGTGTGGTGAAGCGTGTGTGTGTGTGTGTGTGTGCGTGCGTGTGTTTGCGCCGTTCTATACGTGCGTACATGTGTGGGTGATATTTTACCTTGAGCCAATGTGGCAGTTCCCGTCTCACAATGGATTCAAAAGGGAGTTCATCTTTGTGTCATTCCAATCCATCTCACCGAGCGGTTCCCAGAAAACTGATATGCCTATGAATATTTGCTCCCATCCTTATGTAGATGTGTCTTAATGGACTCTGACAGCTGTGTGGCTATTATTGATGTCTCTGCGAAGCGTGATGAAAGTGAAATCACTCCTCGACAATAGGTGGCAGCTAAATGGTGAAAATATTCGCCCACTCTGACAGGTTAACATGTATCGAAAAATTACCCCACCATGCCAAGACTGGAGTCATTAGTGAACTAGAAACATCAAACTCATTTTATCTGAGGTGCCTTATGGAGATATCTATCTTGCACATGTAATGAGTTACTGCTGTATAATCCTCTGATGATCTTGCCCAAGCAGGAGGCTTTTAATGGCACATTCCTGGACAGACATTCGAAATTAAACCTTGCACTGAATAAAACAATAATGGCAATTTGGTAACTAAAGTTGCTCATTTGTAAATTTCCTCCATATTTCAGCAGAATGCAGGTGGCAGGCATTGAAATTCTGGGCACCTCCCAGCTATGGTCATCGTTAATTAAGGCGGCTGTGTTCTGACTTATTGACCCCCGTAGCTCAAGGGATTTTGATGGGTTATGGAAGAGCTCATGGAATCTGGCCCGTGGCCCAAGTTCTTTCCGTTTTGGTCATCCACAGTGTTTGATGCATGGCAATTTAAATCCTCTCGTCTAATTAAATGTGATCTGCACTTGTGCTAAATGACTTTTTTTTCTGCTTGCTGAGAGATATCAGCTGCCTCTCACACAAGGTGACATTCCACTTTTCCATTATGCAGGATTATAACAGGTAGGTAGGACTTGGAGGATATAGTGTATGTGGAGGGCCGCTACCACACTGGAAGTCCCTTTTTTATTTCTGGTGAATAAGTAATGGTGATGAGCAGACTGCCAGCCAGGGGGAATCGAAGGGATTTGGGGCTTAATTCACAGCTTAGCTACCCCATCTCTGGTGTCAGCACAATGCAAAGTTCACTGCTAAATCATTAATAAAATAATGCCATCAGTCAGCCAACAGTCAACGCTAAAATGTTGAATTCTAATACCTTTTGTGGTCAATACTTGAACTCTTGGACGCAGCAGTACTGAGGGAGAGAGGAGAAGTGTCACTTCAGTTGACAAATGTGTATATCGTGACCAACAAATAAAAACAAAATTTACAAGTGCATAACAATTTCAGAATAAACTATTTTAAATCTGTAATGTAATGTACTTTAATGACCACAAATGAGTACCTCCCATCTTGAGTTAAGGTATAACAATTAAAACAACTCATTAGAGGCCATTAATCAAGAATATATTTTCTAAAAAAAACTTAATGTCAGCAAATATTGTCATTAGTTGCTTCGATGAATCAGTATCCAACAGAAGTCGACAGCATATGAGACTCGGTATCCGTCTCTCTCAACCTGGCAGTACAGCATATTCACTAATCCATGTATTGTATCTTTAAAAAAAAAAAAAAAACTTTCACAGTACTAGAAATCATGTTTCACATGTTGGAACATATGTCAACATATGTCAACCACATAAGGTACAATTAGTCTCAGAACTCCACAGGCAAATATAACCAAATACACACTTGTGAAGGGATTCATGTATACAGATTTAACACACTGCAAATAAATGCCAATGTCGAGTGTCTAAAATTAGTGCAAAAATATTTTTAATAATGAATAAATTGATATTTAAATGACTACATAAACCCTCACCACTTGTGCAAGCAGCAGTTTTTCCTAGTGGAATCAAATGCAGAGAGTGAAGATATCACCTTGAGAAGTTATGATTCTTGCCTTTCTTCTCCCTTTCTTCTCCCTTTTCCTCTCTCTGTTAATCTCACACAACTGTGTTTTGCTTTGCTGCAAAAGTGTTTGTAAGGTCTATCAGCGCCTTTTCTGTTTTGACATTTGGGACCTTATTGGGAACCTGATCGTAATTTGTGATGGTTACACAATTCATGAGAAGTGCGCTCCTGCCTCCACCTGCTAACAAGGCTTTGGTATACTGTCTCATCTCTGCATGCTTAAATTCTCACATGTGCTGAGCCAATCAGGAGGGGCCTGTGGGGACTGCTCCCTGTAAATGAGCCGTAGTGATGTTGCTCTTTATCTACTTTTCAGCACGTGGCACAACTTGGTTCTCATGGCCAAACCTCATCAGTCGAGCGTCCGATGATCCGATGCCAAGCATGGCTCAAGCTGAGCGATGGCAGTACGCTGACTGCTAAGCCCTGTTGATGGTGAGACGGAAACACATGGACGTTTTCAAGGCTGCAGCTACAATAACCGTTAGGATGTATAGTAGCACATCTTTCTCTGTTTATTTTGTCCAAAAAAAGAGCACTGGGTTAACTGCCCTTCTGAGATTTCTCTCTGTTGGCCTATGCTGCTGTGACCTTTCACAGTAAACCCATTCCCATTGCTCTTTTGGTTTAAGCTGCTGGGCAGGAAAGAGCAGGCTACTGGGTTGTGCCCAGCTAGCAGGGCTTCATCTCAAGAAAATCCACACCCAGTTGTACTGAACCATGGCCGACCATGCATTTTGGCACCCTGGGGGTGCGAGTGGTGCTCCCTCACTTCTTATTAGGAAATGTCATTTTGTTGTTTCTGATGCAGAAAGAATGTTTAAAGGGATTTAAAATAGCTTTTCCAGACTGTTATTCACTAATGCTCAGCTGCTGCTATTGGATAAACTTAAAGAGTTCACCTGCCTCAGTGTTGATGAAGTTATTGAGCAAAAATGAATGTATTTGTATTAAGTATACAGGAATATATATGTGGCTATTCCTATCAAGCTTCTCCAGCGAAATGCTGGCTATGCACTTGACAGTTACTGGATAATTTAAAAAATGTTTATCATTTGTATCTGTCTGACTTACACAGAGCATTAGCATAAATATAATCACCCTTTTCTACAAATACCACTAGACAGCTAATTGAAAGGTTTCTAAAGGCCAACTTTTGTGCATGTTTAGAGAATAAGTCTCAACATTGTGTTGACAAAGAGATATTTTGTCTGGGTCTGGGTTTATTCGTCAGATGAGCTGCCATGTGCTCTAGCGGGAGAAGATTATTATTTCACTTTAGTTGCCCTAAAAGTAAAAGTTCTAAAAGTCATGCTTGCCTGTTTGCTGTTGTATTTTGTGAATACTTTAAACAGCAGCAGACAAAAGACACAGAGATGCGTACATCTTACCAACATCTGTCATCCACAACTGTTTGTTGACTGTATGCAAGCCCTCTTTTTTAGCTAAATGATTCCCCACAATCATCTGAAGGCAATAGCACTGTTACTACCCTGCATTTAATCTGCAGTCTCTGATTTTAGGTAAGTGCCACATGTTAACTGATCAAAAAGTGATCTAGATAGTCTAGATAAAAAGCCAGCTGAATGCATTCAACTCCGCATTCCCCCACTTCCTGTGTCCAAAGCCAATCACACTGGCGACCTCTACCTGGGTCAGAGTGCCCATTCAGAGGGACACTGCATTCCTAAACTGACCTTATGTGTTTGTGCATAACTGAGGGAATTTGAAGTGTGCCACAGGAAAGAGCTGTACATTCTTTTCTTTTTTGCCAGAGAAAACAAAAGGCTTGGTGCATGAAAGAAAAAAAAATGCGGGGGCTCGCATAGTGGTGTGCATCAAACGCATGGCTCTTGGAGTCAGTGCAGATTGTTACTTTTGTTAAAGTGCATCTGTTGTGTGTGAGACGAAGAAGCGACATAAAATATGTGTAAACAGTACAAAAACAAAATAAAAAAGCCTCAAAGGCTTAGAGGTTTTTCTTTCTGTGTTGACAATGATGATTACTGGTTCATGTCTTTGGATGGATTTGGAGGTAATTTTAACCAAATTCTTGAATTCCAGTCCAAGTCAAATTATATGCACTATCACTGTTCCTCTGTTGGCATGAGGAGTTTGGAAAAAGGACAGTCTGTCATGAAGCATTTCACACTGGGTTTATGGAATTGTCAGCCAATCAGTTTTCCTGTCCCTCAGTGGGAATTGCTTTTGCGTATGAGGTCCTTTCGAACACATTTGGCACATTTCTCAAGTCACTGGCAATTAAGATGGTGTAACTACTTGCTTTGACCTCAACAAAGAGTGAGTGATATGTGTACCTTTCAGTAAACCTGAGCTGCATATCTAAAAGAGCAGATCTGAGTGGTGCCTCAAACAGAATCCACCTCTTTTGCCTTAAAACATTAGCTCTAACACATCAGCACAATGCACTCGATCCTCCCACACGTAAGGATGACAGGGACAGTGACAGAGAGTTTGCGTAATCTGTCCAGAGAAGATGCCATATCAAAATGGGATCCTCCTACAGCTGTTTACGCGCATTCCTCAAGAAGTGTCCAGGCATCAAGCTTTGTGACGCCTGTGCGCAGCCTGTGTGGAGGAGATGTGGCTGATTCCCCTCTCGTTTCATCAGATTTACCTGCCGGATGTGTCTGGGTCTTTCTTCTGGGCTGCGTTTGGCATTGAAGGATGTGAGTGAGAAACGGTTGTGTGAGTGTCTTACAACACCAATGCACTGTTGAGAGCTCAAAGTGTTGTGTAGCGCATTGGAGCTTCTATGTTCGGCACAAGGGCTACGTGGTTCTTGGCCGGCCTCTGCTCAGGATTGGATAGGTGTGGCAGATGATTACTGGCTACCCATTGCACCGTGTCAAGCTGGATTTGATGCAGTGTGTGGTGTTGGGCATATCTCACAGGAAAAGCAGGATGGTTAGATCTGAGTCTTTGCAAAGTGTCTTAGCCCCTAAAAAAAGTATGGTCCCAATAGGGGCTGAAGCCTGGGCAAAATCAAAGACTCATCCTGTGACTGTAGTTCTAAAGATGTGTTCTGACACAATGCAAAGTGAATTTAAGGCCACAATTTCTAAAGTTAATGAAAGGCCACAAGTGAATGTTAACGCACTCATATTTGCTTTGGGTGGATTGAGTGAAAGACACACTCCCGCAAGTTGACAGCGATTCAAATTGAATGAAAAATTCATGCGCATGCGAAGGTTTTATGACTCAAATTCATGAACATATGGAGATAATAAGATATGGAAATTTATTTCAACGAAAATAACAGAAAGAACTGGAATTTCCGGCAAGGTTTGATATCAGTCTAAGGCTGAGCTGTCACAGAAACACACACACACACACACACACACTCTGCACAGACACGGTCATGGTGTAGGTTGCTGGCTACAGCGAATGTCTTTACACGTAAACTTGGCAAAATGTAGCTGACGATCCAGGAGACCGCATGAATGAGGGGTGATGTTACTGATGCCCTTCAGCGGGGAGAGGGCCCTGCTAGTCATCACTGAACTGCAAATGTGCTGTGCTTCTATCATTACATAAAAGAAGGAAAGCTGATAAATACTATTTGGATAAATACTATCCAGCAACGCATACTGCAGTGCTGTATATATTGTCTATTACTGTGCATTCAAGCACCAGCACATCAAAGCCTGCTGGAACCATGAAAAGGTTAGTCTTTGCCTTACAGCACATGTCAGCTGGCTTTAATCCATTTGAAAGAATAGTACATCACAAGACAGTATTTTCAAAAAGACACTAACAAAGCTTTAGTTGACAATACAAAGTCTACTTTATGATAATGAAGCTTAGTATTCTTAGAGTGTGTGGCCCACCTTTCCCTCCCCTCCCTTTGGATCGCTATGATTGTCCAGCAAAAACTCAGTTATCTTGATCATACTCTCCCTTTTCCCAACTTTACAGGAACAAAGCAGCTCTTTATTCTCTTAAGGGGATTGGGATGTGCTGTCAGAGACTCGGATGCTGTAAACCGACAACGTAATGGTTACCTGATGCACAAGCTCTCTATTGTTATAAAACCAGCCACACAAAGCAGTGAAAATGATACTCGCTAAATGGAACGGCAATGTACGGCTAACTCAAAGGAGACACATCAATTGAGTCAGAACGTGTTACTTTTTAGCAGCTGTACATCCGACCAGAAGCACTCGGAGCTTGAAGTGTGCTTAGTGTCGCTGCCAATTTTGAAATGAATACCCTCTCTTAGCGTCCGATACCAACATTAGCAGGCAATTGGCTAGAGTAAATGGGAAAGTGGATAAACATTAACTATCTCTTCATGCAAACATAAACAGTCTGCTCACATCACTGCAAAAATATTTAACAAGATTATAGTTCATCTTGTCGTAATACCTTTAATAAGATTAAAAAAAAAGAGGCACCATTAAACAAAATGTTACTTAGTAATTCAGATCATTTAAGTTATTGCTGTGACTTTGAATGGCACTTGCTTTTGAGTGGTCAATGTCAGGTAAACAAAAGAAAAATTAATATGTTGAATGGTCAGGTTGATTTTGGCAGCACATGATTCCCTCTAAAAACTAAACCTTTGGTTGCTCTCCAGGGTTTGATTAACCCTGGCTGCCCTGTGTGCATACTAATATGATGGAGTGCCCCAAAGTGTTCATGCTTGATTGCAATATGTGTTGTGATTGCCATTACTTTCAATAGACAGTCCTTCGCAACTGAAGGGTGAAGTTGCGTTTGACACATATTTATGTGATGTTTGGTAGGAGTGTTGCACTTAAAATGGTACTGAGGCCTCTTTGGAAGCAAAGCATTTGAATCAGCACCGAGTGCCCAGGGAAACAAAACAAATGGTCCTAATTCTAACAAATTGTTGCAACGCCAGTGGGCTTCTTCCCAGTGGTTCCTTTATAAATTGGGACATAATGCGGCGGTAAGTCAAAGCATCCCTCATTTTTTATGGGACAAACTCGATGATGTGTGTGCCGAGTGCGGGCTGGGAGACACACAGACACAAGTACACTCAGACTCTCGGAGGCACATACAGACACTACACCTGCAGAATTGTAGACCTGGGAGGGGATATAAATGGCCCATAGTGGAACCATTCCCAGCGGACAGATAGCGATAGTCAAGCAAGTTCAAGGTATAATCTCTGTTGGCCCATGAGGGGGACTAATGAGTGACTGGAAGAAGGGGGAGGAAGATGATTATACTTTACATACTAACCTTGGCAACTGGGCCTGTCCTTTAATGACGGCATAATTCAGCGTTCACCTTGAGAGACTGCCATGGGTTTTGGTTTATGAGGTCACCTGGGTAACCTCAATCATTCAAGTGCATGCTCTGTCTTTGCTTCAGTGACTTCCCTCAACACACACACGCACACACACATACACACAGGCACACAAAGACACACACGCACACACACTGCCCCTGTGTTACAGATAGGCTGCCTGCCACCACCACCACCAGCGGCAGAACAGGTCAGATCACAATCTTCCTTTACAACCCCCCCCCCCTCCCCCTGTTTGAGATCCTTGTGCTGGGCTGACTTGTAGTTATGAGTGGATTGATAGATGTGCATATAACTCAGGATTAATCTCCCGGTTTGAGTAACAAGGCAGAATATTGACTTCAATATATGCATTGTATATATAAACCATAAAATAACACTGTTCATTTCGTTTCATTGCAGTTCTACAGACGAGTTGATCATTTAGTCATCCAGTGACACTGTGTTGTGTTTTCCTTAAAAAGCTGTCATTGCCGTTTTTGGCTTGATAGAAAGTCTGTAAATATAGCATTTGGACAATGCTTAAAGAATAAAGGATAACCTTTGCACATGCAAATGCCCTGTGATTGTGAATAAAACCAATCATTTTAATTACTCGATTTACTGTTATGCCAGCAAACATTTTGTCACTGTTGCCCCCCCTCCTTTCAGTAGTTATCTTCTAACTGATGGAAAAGTTTTCATTGCCCATAGATGTGAATAGAAAACCAGGGACATGTATTTCCTTTGATCAATAGAGTGGTTATAGCTGAGCCACAACATAATGATGCAGTAAATCTAAAGATTTCAATATTCTGCTTTCAAAATGGTACTTTTAAATCTTTATTGTGTGATTTGCTTACTCCTGGTGCTGCAGTGATTTTACTGCTATTTTACTTACCTTTAGAGTTGCCATTTTGCTGGGGCTAAGCCTCTACCCTCAACCATCACTAATTGATACTAGATCTTATTACATATTGATCAAAAACAGGCTGCGCCACGTCCGAGAACATCTTCTAATTAGATGATGTATATTTCATATGGCTCTTTTGCAATACAATACAACACGCTGATGTATTAAAATATCCATTATTCATACAGAACGCCAATACATTTGACATATTTATTTTTCAGTCTGCTTTGGCGGGATAAGCTATTTCACAACATGCATGCATTTGACACTAATTTTTGGATGCATCGTGCGGGTGGGGCAAAGTGGCTCTCTTGTCTACATTATTAAAGGCCTCAGATGTGTTTTTCTTGTTTTCGGTTGATGGAAATATATTATCATGAAGCTGTGGAGAGCTGGAGCACAGAAATGTATTAACAGCTCCTGACTTGCTCTGGTGCAAAGTACAGGATGAGCATGCTTGACTCTACAAATATTGCCTCTGCTCCACGTGTATACGGGGGGAGGAGGCGAAGCTTGTGTGTCTGCGTGGTGATCAGGGCAGAGTTTATATTTCAAGTGCATGAAATCATCATTCGCACTTGTTATGTTAACTCTGTTAAGAGCACAGAGCTTCACATGAACAGAGGGTTAAAATATAAAGGAAAGGGGGGAAAACTTGATCTATTGGGAGCAATAAAATGAGGTACGACAAATAAATTTTGTCAGCTAACAAAGCAGTTTTCAGATGGCACAAAATGTCCTGCAGTACTTGTCGATATTTTTTAAGCTGCATAAGGCATTTTCTAATGTAAAAAGACACCCATTTTATCAGGCTCATCACAAAGTGAGGCTGCATTAGAGAAGACAGTCCAATCCTCGCTAATTGAAAAAGCATTGATTCGGCCTATATTTGCCCAGATGAAATCCTGGCACTGTTATGAATATTTCTTAGCAACCAGGCCTCTGTCCATAGAAAGATAACCAGCAGGAGATCATTTTATCCCTTTTTCTATAAAGCTATTATAATGATGAACATCTTGTTTGTAGTCTCACACATTTTGTAAATGAAGTTATAATTTTGGAACAGTTGTGTCTAGCTGCATTCGGAACCACCTAGAAACACAGTTAGAGTGTAGCTTTTACTCTGAAAATGGAAATGTGTAACCATAAATAAAGACCAATGATGTGCATCATGACAGTATTTCCTGACAATGAACATATTGTACAATGACAGTGAGTTTCAGAAGAAATTACAGCTAATCTATCACTCAATCTTCCACCATCTCAATTACAGTCAGTACTTAGTCAGATTTAGCCATGCAGAGTCTCTTTAATGACGACTTTGAGCTCCTCTTTAGAATTTCTGAGAGCTTTGATGTGAGTTGCCAACTCAGATTGCATTCGAGCACCTGTCACTTTTCCACATTCGAAAGAGGGGCGATGGGGATGCAGAGAGAGAGAGCGAGCCCAGCAGGTGTATGCTAAGCCTAGCAGTGCAGACAATATACTGTAGCCAGACAAAGGCCAGAAAACAGATACAGGCAGCCATCGACAGAGACGTTGTTATCATTATTGGCGAGTGCTACTCCTCAACCAGAAGTCCCACTTTTATTTGGCCAAGGTTTGGGCAAAACAGTGGAATTGATCTGGAATTGATCAAAACGCTCGTACGGCTCTCTCATCTAAAGGGGATTTCATTGATCTGCTAAAGTCCTTCTCTATAATTGCTTCAGTGAAGTGTAGGAACAGCAGTTTCAGGTGGGTAGGTATCAGAGGAAAGAACACAGCTCGGACAATTTACAGATCCTTAAAGTAAAAAGACCACCTCACCACCCCCCACCCACCACGGCCCAGACTCCATCCCTTACAACCGCATGGACAAACCCAGTGATCTATTGAAGAGAGAAGAAAAACTTATCACCATAGCCAGTGACATCCTGTATGTACAAAACTACATTCATAGAGTTATTCTTATTTCAAACTAAACATCAAATTTTATATTCTGATACAGCTGCAAAATGGCCAAATCTTGTTAATCCATATTATCGACTCATCTCTGTGTCCTGATGTATGCATGCAGGCTAATGTTAGCCAATAGCTTTTATGTTACTAGACTGCCACCTAGTGAACGCTCTTAAAAGGTCCCCATCTGGTTTCCACATGAGGCGACTGATAGATAGATGCGGCTGCTTTGAACAAGGTGTCTAAGCTTGTCTTCCACAGACCCTTTTGATGGCAACACATTTAAGCTCTTGCCAACAGTAACACAGAAAAATGAATTGTAGGTTTGTAGAAATCACTAAGGAATCCAAACAGTTTTCAGCTGTCTGCTTTGTGAGACATTTTAGGTACTATTTAAAAAAAAGAAACAAAAAGAAGGGAGATTTTTTGAGTAATGGAAGCAGTTCTGATTTGAGACTCATCATAATATAAGATAAAGACGCAGAAATCTGTATTTAATAAACAGGATGCCGTTTCAACACCAATTAGAATTGCAGTCCCATCTGTCATGCTCAACATCTAACTCTCTGTTCCTTCCTTTTTTCATCTTCCTCCCTCACTCCATCCTTCCAAAGAAAAGGCATAAGTACACTTTCCATTAGTGCAATCCACTGCCAGTGAAGGAGTTGTCTAATGTAAAAAGCACAGGCAGTGGCTGTTGTTAAGCCTTCAGATAAATTGAAATTACTCAGCATAGCTTTTATTAGGTACATAAACCACAGTGAGTTGGCTTCCTGGTGTGCCTGACAGAGAGTCATAATAATTGTTAAAACTCAAAAAGGAGGGATTCGCCGGGTATATAAAAGAATAAAATGTACATCAAGGAATAATAGGAGGAAGGTCAGAGACCAATTGTCTGCCAGCAAAACAACTGTTCCCTCTCCACTGAAGCAGAGCATTTTGATATTGTCTCAGAACAGAAAATGCATAAACAGTTTGTACAAACTAGCATAGTTACTTCAACTTCTATCTATCTATCTATCTATATATATATATATATATATCAGAAAAAAAGCCAGAAAAGCAAAAAGCAAAAAGAAATAGGAGCGAGACATTGTGAGGATTTTTGTTCCCAGCCTGTCAATGCCACTTGGCAGTCCAAACAAAGATTTTGTGTTTCATCGCCAACATTTGAGCTTAACTTGACAGGAACTAAGAGAAATAAATAATATGTAGGTGGCTTTAACAAGAAATCAAACCATTTTCAGTTAGTTTTGATGAATTTGGACCATTTTCTATCTCTTATTCACCATCAGATTTGGACTATTTTTTATCAG
This sequence comes from Chelmon rostratus, assembly GCF_017976325.1. Lineage (NCBI taxonomy): Eukaryota > Metazoa > Chordata > Actinopteri > Chaetodontiformes > Chaetodontidae > Chelmon > Chelmon rostratus. The sequence continues at coordinate 15,716,174 of NC_055666.1, read as the reverse complement.
GCTGTACATTATAAATAAATATGCAGAGGGCAGTCACTATCTTGCAGAATTGAGTACTGATTAGCCTGGGTAAGCATTGTTAAGGGACTGTTAGAGCAAACCCAGTGAATGAATGAATTGCACAGCGGGGGCTAATTGAGAGAGGGGGAGACTGAGCATGATTGTTGCATTATCCAGAGATGGTTTTGTCTGAGGCCAGACGAAGGGGAATGTCGCCTTATCTCTGCAGTGATTACCATGCGTCAAAAGCAGATTACACTCATAAGCATTACTAGGTTACAGACATTATTTATTAAAAAGCAACATTCCTTGGCAACTGGATTACTCTCTTAAGATTAATCAGACTTCTTATTCAGTCGCAATTCATTTCAGAATCTAAAATAGATCTTAATAATAGATGAGCTATAGAACAGCAGAAGGAAAAAGAGAAAATAACAGTTAACTGTCGCGCCAGTTCTGGTTTTAACGTTGTGCTGCTGTAGTGGGGTATTTTTGCAGGCTTAAATCAATTAAAGCGTTTTAAGGGATGAATTACCCAGGATTTTACTGTAAGCATATATTCTGGCAATCTATTGAACAATGGCATTTGTATAGACATAATTTAATGAACATCTGGTTTTCTGAGGATGCCTAATGATTTCACATTCATCTTCCTCTAAATGGCTAAAGTGCACGCAATTACGTTTTTAATTAGCTGTGAATATGTTTCTGTCAATTGGAGTGATTCATCTCTTAAACATGAAATGCATTGCGTGATTTCAGAAAGGTTCCGATTTTAGAACAAGTGTGTGTCTTCTGGTTTAAAAGTTCTTACATTAAAAATATAGGTCTCTCTGAAAGAAGAAATCTTTAATAATTTTTGATATTGCTTTGTTCTCCCCTCTGCGAGAGGAGACAACTGGATTATTTTAAAGCAATATTCCTCCTCTCCCAACTCACAACACAAACATTTGAATGACAGGAACACAGATTAATCATTGGGCTTCCCTGCCCAGCCGTTAAACCTTGCTCTCTGCCGCTCAAAGCAAATCAAGAAAATCTCCAGGTCCCTAATGAATACTGTTTGGCACTTCCCCTTCCCCGAGACCTTTTGGACTCCTCAATGCTGTGCTGACAGTCATTTCTTCTGGCCCTGATCACTAATTCCTCATTAGAAATGATGAGCTTCTTCATCACCTCTCTTTGGAAAAGGTTAGGCCTGGGCCCAGAGGAGAGAGAGGGAGTCCTTCACTCCGGACCTGACGGAAGCTTCACAGGCCTGCAGCTATTGATTGGGGGCTTCAGGTTGCCTCTCCACCAATGTAGGGGTCTGCACTGCAGCATACTAAGCTGATGTGTAATCAATGACTCATACCACAGCCGGCCTCTGTGCACAGACCCGTCAAATTATACAGTAGCCATCCAATATCTGACATAGTGTGTTTTTAAAACTGCCTTCCGGAAGAATGACACACACAGTGCACACACACCAACGCACACAGGTAAATACGCTTTGGAACGCGCACAAGCTGAACGGTATACAAGGATGTGCATACATGTGCGAAACCTTGCAGAACTCTCACAAACAACCCACACACTCTATCTCTCACACACTGAGACACACACACACACACACACAAACAACTGCTGGGTCCTGCAGGGCTACTTTGATTTTTCTGCCTCTGTCCAGATGAAATGTTTATCATCTCAAACACTCAGTGGAAAAAAAAAAAAAATACAAGTTATAAAGCCCAATCCTTCTTGGAAACGGTTGCCTTTGGAGTCCAGCAAACGCCAGCTGTGAGACGTGGCCTATCCGCGCACTTGGCCTGGCAGCGGCTCCAACATGCCCTCCTCCTCTTCATGGGGCTTAATGATATGCACAAGCACACTCCGGGGCCAGCTTCCCAGAGCATTTAATCCACAGAGATATGATACTATGCTGGATGTTGTGTCATCCATCACAATCTTTCTCCTCTCTCCCCCTCCCTCTATACCATCATACCGTGCTCACATTGTTTGATTAGGTGCTCTGTTGTCTATTTATCCGTCTAACTGATCGTCTCATCTATCTACTTTTAATTGATGGAGTAATCCCACTCCTTTTAAAGTTTAAAGACTTTCCCAAAATGTGTTTTTGTTGTTTTAATCTGCTGTCTTTGGTGCTCATTGCTGCGGTGCTGCTGAACTAAGCTCCCTGGAAATATCCTCTCAATCACACAGTGTGTTTAGTTCTGTTGCATCTTTTTACTTTGATTTCCCATTATAAAGTTTGAGTGTCTGCATGTGGTGTTCCTTTTGTCTGCTTAACCTTAGTGGGCATCGCTGCTCATTATAGCAACTTAGGTCTTCTGGTGCTCAGTTTTTCTTCCAAACAAATGGTTGTTAATGGAAATGCAAAGCATCACCTTCTAAGACCTTTGTGTTTATAGCAGAACATGTAAAAGCTTTCACATTGTCTCATATTACATACTGATAACGGGTATCAAGACACGCATTTGTTTTATGAAAATGCCAGATTACCACTTTAAGTTGATGCAAAAGCTTTGAGCTATTTATTGTATAAATCACAAAAACTGCATTAGTGTTTCACTTGAAAATGTTTTTTGCATTTATCAATATAAATTCCCCAGATCAATATTGTTAAGTCAACACATGCCCATCAATGCAATCCTTTATCCATTACATGGTCCATTACATTGTCCCTACGGCTTCCCGACAAGCCATTAGGTAACAAAATCTCGCAAAGGAAACCCTATCGTTCACATCGCAGGGCGGTCAGTTTGGAGCCTTCGCCACGATACGTTTCCCCACCTTCCTCTGGGTCCTGCTGCGCAGTATGGAAGACAAATGGATAGCCATTAGGAGTGTATTAATTACATGTAGGGAATTACTTTATTCATCAATCAAGCAATTTTTCCCTCCACTTGTCAAGTGTAATTTGGTGACACAATGAACAAAACCTGGAAGGCCCGTTCTGTTCTGATGTCTGCTGTTAACAGCCTGTGTAGTGTTGACAGGCTGGAACACTGAATGCATCTGCCTCTTGTTTCTTCTACAGACGCACACCGCCGTGCCACCCTGCTGAGCAAAGGTTCACGAAAACACCTCAAATAGAACTGACGCAAATTATCACGTCAAGATAGATTAATTGCAAAGATCGCTGAAAGACTAATGATTACCACTGTCAGAATGCATAGACGCGCAGACACAGCAGTATAACTGCTTTTTAGTGGGTATCATATACAATTATCTGTTCCTCTCTGCGAGAATGAATGTCAAAGTAGCAACGCATCTGAATCCAAATACCGCAAATGGTTAGACAGAAGAATGGGACACTGGCAAGGATGTATTTCTGAGCTCTTTTTTTGTTCAATTGAATTACTCATAAAATGATTTAAACTGTTCTAACTTCTTGTCTAGTCGGTGATGTAATGCATCATCATTTGATACATGCAGCATTGATGCAAAGATGTTGTATACATGTAAGAATACATGGGAGTATAATGGAACTGAAAACTACATAATTACATGCTAAATAGTTTTACATTGCATAGTTACATGTTGGACGGTGATATCTGCAAATGGATGTTTTAAGTCACAATTAAAGCCATTTCCCTTGGTGATCTTCCATTTGTCTAAAGAGGCAACAAAGAAAGATAAAGAAATAAAGTAGAGAGTGATGGATTGGGCAAAAGTGTAACACAGAAAAGACCATAATTGCGTCATTTCTATAAATACGGTTACATTTAGTGGTGTTGCATGACCAGCTTTGCGGAATAGTAAGCAGAGTATTGGATTGTCTCTGCAGAGGTATGAGTAACTCTGGTGTAGGCCCTGAGGCACTAGTATGACAACAGAGGTAAGAACAAACATTTTTACCTCCTCTGAGCCTCTGCACTGCATCCTTGGCCAGTTTATTGCGTGCACGGCCCCCTGCAAATACACCGTGTGATACCATTGACACAGATTATGGATTTTACCTTCTTAAAAATATGCTATGTGGGAGCGTGGAAATGTCAGGGAAGGCACCCAGGCTCTGAGATTTACTGGGAATTTATAGATCACCAAATGCTGCTCTCTGAGGAGAAAGGGAGGGAAAGTCCATGCAGCAGGCTCGTCAGAATGCAACCACTGTTTCCCATTTCACCCCTAGCAAGAACTGATATCTGGCAAATTTGCATATACATGTATTTGCACAGATCCAATCAAACGTCAAGGTGCCGACACAATTCCAGGATTCAAAGCAGAATACCAACCAGTGTTTCAGCTGTAACTAATACCCACTGCCCAAGGAAGTGGAGGGGAGGGCGCTTTATCTTCTGATAACATTTAAACCACAGAAGGGTTTTAAGCACACAGCATATACAGCAGCAGCGCAGGTCAGGCCACTTGTTCTCGTTACAGCTGGAGTGTGTCAAGCAAGTAGAATGGATTAAAGGTGGACAAGCTATGCTGTCATGTACCATTCAGTTCAATAAGGCATCTGTTTATGCATAGTGTTTAATAGTCAATTATTTATGGAAAGCGTCACATGTCTGTACAGTAGGATCTTAGCACATTTTCATGGTAGCCGTGTGACCAACGTCAGATCAAATCAAGGGTATCTGTTAAAGCCTATGGCTGTGTTGAGATAAGACGTTATGTATCTGTGAATCTCCACATAGAAAATCTCAAACCCTGCTGCTCATGTTGTGGTCTTGTGCTGTTTCAAAGTCTTCTTTCGAGGTTTTTTTTTTTTTTTTTTTTTTTTTTTGGAGTACATCAGCAGCCAGTGACCGCATACTGAAAAACCAAAATGCATTGCTTGTTAAAATCATATCAAATCAAAGTCTAATGATTATTCAAAATCTTTTTTTTTCTTCCCAGAAATACAGTTAATGAAAGTGGAGGAAGGGAAATGGAACAGAGGTGAGTGAAAGAATATATTAAACACTGAATGGAGAGATAGAGGAAAAATATTCCTCATCGCAGCCTTCAGAATGTGTTATTAGGGAATGATTTCAACAGGCTCTTAGTAGCTCTCATTAGATGGTGTATCAAACCAGAACAAAACTCACTTCTCCTAACTATGTGGAGGAAGTGGATTGGAAAATTAAATGGGGAGAGGAGAGTGAGGGAGCAGTCTCTGCCACGCTCTTGTCACCGTGCCCCTGCTCCCACTAACAAGTCCGCTCAGTCGACTCGCGCTGAAAGTCATTCACATGGTCTTTAATTTCACTTCATTGATTGGAATTTAAAGCCCCGGAATATAGCAAGAAAGACATTAAGATTATCTACTCCCTAAACCGTGTGCCGAACATTTGTTTTTAAATTGTGGTACAGTATGGTGGAAACCTTGTCTTTTGAGTTTGCAGCCTTAAAACTTCAGAAACTTTACAAACTGAGCTGGCACTCGCTGCTGGGTACTATACGAGTGCCTGCAGTTTCGAAAGAAGTATATATTTATATATACTGCATGCTGTAGATCAATAAAAGTAACATTTCATTAATCTTGACATGCTGTTCCTGCTTGATGCCAGATGCTGGGGACACAAGCTGTCGAAACAATAGACATGCTCTTCCTTGCTTACTTTCCCCTTCCCCGTTTTTCTTTGTTTGCACTTCCAAAGGCAGCATTACATCTGTCAGCAAGATATGATTTACATAAACATCAAACTATTCTTCTGAGTATCTGTCAGGGAAACTCTTGAGACTTGCAAAATATTAGCATTTCAAGGTTTGCATTTACACTATGTTCATATCTATTTTGCATACACTATTTCTGTGGGTTTTTAATTTGCACTTATATGGTTGCTCATGTCTCGGACCAAAGTGTTGAGATTCGAGACGTGGAATTACTGGGTCATTAAATAGCAACATCATTTCTGAGTCTGTGAAGTAAACAAACAAAAACCCACCGTAAATACTGGATAGAAACAGTCCATAGCTTGGCATGTGTGCGGTAAGATGCAAGAAAAACATTCCAAATCATGCAGTATCCAGCTGGTGATAAGAAAATAAATCGAGAAAAGACATATAAACAGCATTCCAATTCACTTCACTCAGCAACTGCATGCAATCACAATCTTGAAATGGAAATTACACCCTGGACAAGTGCATGGCTATTTTATGGATTACTTTTTCACTGATTGTATACCACTCATGTAGTCCGACAGCCTCTGCATGATGGAATTGCTGTTAACGACGACTGTATGGAAATTTCGTGATGTTTGTCTACAACATTTTTGTGTGAGTATGCTTGTATTGGTTTTGCGCAGACGTGTGTGCGCTCGTATGAAAGCCTGTGTCGTGTGGGCACAGAGTGTCACCTGTGAAAGAGACAAAAGTGGCACTCTTAAAGTCATTTGCATGATTAGTTGTTACTGCTAAACAGGGCTGAGCACTGGCCTGGAATTACAGTTGCACAGAGAGAAGCAAATGACCGGTTTGTGGAATTTTTTAACATAAAAAAAAAAAGAAAATTCTGAATAACACAACTTGTAATTTCTGTAAACAGCTAATCTGTGTCTATTTAGAAAAGATTCATTTTTGTTTCTGTTTTTTTTTTCTATTTTGTTATCAAGATCGACTTCGATATTCCTCGATTTTTGTTCTCTTTGCTGCACGCACGACACACTCAAGAATACATGCATGCACACACAGCCCTAATTCCTCAGCTTTCCCCTTTTTTTCTGCGTCAACTAAAAAAGCGCAAAGGTTAGAGGACTTGTACATCACATGAGCAATAACTAAAATCAGAGCAGGCTGCCCTTGGACCCACGATTTGTGGTCTCCAGAACTTATATCTTAAACATTCTACTTCAGGTACTGTATATTGCCTTTATATGTGGTATTTTACTTTGCTCCAGCGTAAGGATCGATACTCTATGAATTTTTAAGCGCATCTTAGCTTCAGGGATAGCCTGTAACCTGTGGCGATGACAATCTCATTTGTGCCTTCAGTCCTCTTCAACGGTCTGAACTAAGTTTGAAGTACTGAACTCATTTTGACAAGACACAGGCAGATGATCCGTGGTGTGTCCAGTAATATTAGAATTCTAATTGGAAACACCATACATTCAAGACAGATTTATTATTTTCCTGTTTGTATTTGAAATGGACCATCCTTCTCCTGACGTCATTGCTGGTTTACAACAAATTGCATTCTGCTGATAGGAACATGCAGACATTCTTACACATTCATTCTGTGCTGTGTTTAGAGTATTACTTCAGGGCCATTGACGGATCTGTAAAAAAGCTCCTGTCAGTTATATAAAAATAGTGGAGCAGAGAGCTTGATTCAGTTTTACATTGTTCCACTCTAGCAAAATGAGAAGTGAACAGCGAACAGTAATAAACTGCAGTGTTAAGCTTTGCAGAGTATCAGAGCAGTGTAGGTTTTGAATAACGGACGTGTGGTTGACTCTGCTGCTGGATCCTTTCGATGGCTGACCATTGCACATGTGCCTTAAAATAAAGTTTGTGCACTGTAACAGTTCACAGACAGCAACTGGCACGCCTGTGATGTATTTTCGACTAACACCAACTAACACAGACTACATAATTGGCTGCTTTGCATTTTCTGGATGTGTTCGACTTTTTTCTATTTCAAGCTGACATCCTCAGCTGGCTTTTTTTTGTTGAGTTTTTTAAAATGCTGAGCATGTGCAGAGAACATTGCTCTCAACCCCTCGTGTTGCTTTGGCTGCAGTGGAAGTGTTCAGCTAAGCAGTGTGACCTTTGATAACTGGGATTCACTCCTCTGAACTGACATGTGCCATGATTTACAGCTGCAATGAATGAAGTACCTTCAGCTCTGAAAAAAAAGACTTTAGATTGCTTTAATCCGATTGTAAATCTTCCAGGGTGTGTGCATAATCTGATTTTTTAAGATAGACTTCATTCTGAACTGGTTTCAAAAGGATATAAAATTGTTACAACATTTTTCATCTGTGGAAAATGTTTTAAAAAAATTCACATCAAATTATCAAACCAAACAATTTATTAAATGTGTTGCCTAGATAAGGCTCTGTGGAAATGTAAAGCAAGATGGAGTTAATTTAATTCATTTAAAAATGTATTTTAGTTGCAATTTTTCATGGAAAAGCCCTGAGGACATCTCCAGGCATTGGCAGGTGAACCTGTTCATTTTCTTGGAATTAAGGCCAAGAGCCTTCTGCCCCTGGTTTCAAAAGCTATGGGGCAGGAGAGATGAGTGATTTAAATATTTCTGATGTTCTGCCCAAGTTGAGAGTTAAGCTCCAGCACGGCACGGCTCTGAATACGAATAATTTTGCCTTGATATGGATTTTGGTGGCATTTAAAGGAAACATCAATACAATGAATTTGTTGTGTGATGTTGGGCCACTGAGAGCTAAAGGAGGAGAACTTCCACAACAGCTGATAGACTACATTTGGAAAAGCCTCCACGTCTCGTTTCTCAGAGCTGACGATGAAAACTTTTCTACACAAAAGACTATCAAGAGCAATGCTCAGCACACACAGAGTGCTGCAGAACTAATGTCTGACGTCAGGGTGGGAAATCAATCTGAAATTTTATAGTATGCTTTATGAAATCATCGGTTAGAACGAATGAACTTCAGCTGGTTCTTGTTCACAGGCAACAATATACAGTACATATAATACATTGAAATGAATGGACTAAAGCATGGAAAGCACTGTCCCTTAAAGATTATTAGTTAAGACACTTTTAGAAATCTGTTTTCAGTCTGATGATCATAAACCTGACTGGATCTACCTTACAAGACAATAGGCATAGCTGTAGGACCCCTATTAAGGATTTGGACTATATTGTGTACAGTACATACTGATATCAGCATATGTAATAAATTACTTTGACGTGTGGTATATGTTTGTACTACAATTTTGAGGTACTTCTATTTTACTCTAGTATTTCCATTTTGTGCTTCTTCATACTGCTACTCCACTACAATTCAGAGACAAACATTGTACTTTTTACTATATGACAACTCCAGTTACGAGTTACTTTGCAGATTTAGTTTAATAATGCAAACTATCATCAACAAATAAACTACAATGTAATATTATATAGCAAAATAAAACCTGATTGATCTCAGAGGGGAAATTAACAAACTACCCAGCGGAAAAACTATACAAAGTAGTTAAACCACTTTCTCATCAGCTTCAACATTAATCAACATATTATTGCATTAATAGTTTTAATCTGATAATCTATACATTGTTTTGAAATATGCCATTCTACAAAATGAGCAGCCTACATTTAATATTGAATACATTTGTACTTTTCTTCAAAAATTTAAATGAATGACCTTTACTCTCAGCAGAGTATGTCTACACCAGGGGTGGGAAACCCTTTTCCCAACATGGGCCATCACAAGTTTTTCAAACAGACTCAGGGCCAGACTCAGTAGCGCCCCCAAACATCTTTCATAGGGGTGGCAGACATGAGGGCAGCACCAGAGATGCTTATTGTGCATATACAATTAGAGGGAGGAGGGGGCTCACTTAAGGGGGACAGCAATTGTATCAGGGGCGGCTTGGCACCCCCATAGCAGCATGCTCAGCCATACCAAAATACTGAACACATACACCACACTAACCTCTGCGATGGCTGGAACGGCTTCTGTTTGTTGAGGCGTCTGATGTGAGATGGTCGAGATGATGATGATGATGATGATGATGATGATGATGATGATGATGCCACTCGCAGCTGGTTATCCAGGTTTGGGTCAGTCAGTTTTAAGCAGAACTGAGTCTTAGCGAGAGACAGCTTTAAAAAGAGCTGTTCACAGTAGTAGGTATTTGTTTTGCAGCTCAGTGATTTCATGTTGTCAGGAACATTAGCTGGTTTCACATTAAACAGCGTAGCAAATATGTTCAGTTCCTGTTGCTCACTTTTCATGTCCTGAAACCTCTCACCGCCTGTCACATTCATCTCTGTGAATTACACCAGGCAGCCTTGAACAGTTTGGCTTCCACTGGTGCTAGCTGCTCCGCAGCAACAACAAGGCACTCCTTCACAAACTCTCCTTCTGAATGAGGTTTAAGCTTCTTAGCCATTAGCCCGCTCACAGCAAACTTGCCCACATAACACTGTCTCTGTCAGTCTTTTAATGGTGAAAGCTGCTTGTTGGGAATCCAAACTCCATCGAAGCCGTTAACATCCAACCGCATGAGGCCTTGTAGCTCATCCAGTTTAGCATGTTTGTAGCTGTAATGAAGCTTGAGATGAGCCTCCCTGGAGAGTGTGACCGCACCAACTCAGGCAAACTGTTTGGCCTTTTCCTGCAAAAACAAAAAAACAAATAGTTTGTTCCTTTCAAATGGACAGCCAAACGCTCTGCATTAACTTCCGTTTTGTTGACACGCGCCATGATTCCTCGACGTGATATCAGCCGTTACGTATGGGTGGCGTTCAAGGACCGCTGGGAAAAAAAACAGTTTTTTTTGTAATTGTCTTCATGGCTGAAAAATAATTAAAGTAATTGCATTTTTACATCAATGAATTGCCTCGTGGGCTGCATGATTCCCCACCCCTGGTCTACACTGTAATATTTCTGCTTTTACTTCATTACAAGATCTGACCACTTTCTCCTATATGTATATACTGTATATATACACACACACACACACACACATATGCTTTTTTCTGACGTAAGCCCTGTGTATAATTGTACATATATATATAGTCCGCTTTTATTTTGTATCTTGGATTTCTCTATTTCTATTGCTATTTTTTGCAACTGCCATTACCTGATGCTTGTAACAACTGAATTTCCCCAGCTGGGGATTAATAAAGTATCTTATCTTGTCTTATCTTATCTCAGTTTCATATGACAAAATCCAGGTTGTCAACATGTAATTAAAATCTGACTTTCTTTACACAAAAATCAGTTTTGGAGATGGCTGTGTCCTGTCTTCCATGAGAAGTACTTTGATTTGGGAACAATGGACTACATTGGTGTAGTCAAAAATAAGACCCACCTCTCAGAATTTGTTGCAGTCTGAATTTCCTGTGACACATGATTTCTAGTCCTTATCATCAGCTCAACCTTTTTAAAGTTTCCTCGGCAGAGAGAGGTAATACACGTTGGGATGGGTTGGACTATAATCCCTGTGGATACAGTGAATCTACATTGGCAAAAGGACAATAGTAATGATATTCACCTAATCTCCCTTGACAGATTCAGGACATGCTTTTCATTAACACAAAAGTGGATAAGAGAGCAATAAGCACTGTTTCAGAGTTTACCTAAATCCTTTAAAGCTAACTGAGATTCACATTCTGGTGTCGCCTGTCTCTGTCTGCCTGGGCTTAAGCCAATGCAGGTACCATATTTACAGAGCTCTTTGCCATATTTTTCAGCAGTGTTTTTCAAGATGTGACTACAAACAATAGCAGGGACAAAGCTAATTTCACGGCTGGCCATGTAAACTTGAACTACATCCAGTGCTGTTTAAAAAAGAAGATGCATGTTACTAGATGCTGTGCCTCTATTTTGTACTTTAATGAACGCTTCTGGCATTCGGTGAGGATGAAAAAAAGGCTACAGTAAAATCTTAACTGTAGAGGCTGTAGGAAGCTTCCCTTTTTAAAAAAGAATTTTAATTCTAATATGCTTTATATCTTCATCTTTATATAATCTAACTGCTCATGCAGTTGCAGTGTTAAATCCCAGAGCATTACAAAGATATTGGGATAAAAACAATCATGAGCTGATGATCTTGTTAGATTATGATCCTGCTCGGTTTAATTAAAATACTCAGGTTTCTTTCTCTGAAGCGTATCAATTCTGTCAACAGCGTCCTTTAGTGTCTGAAAAAGAAGCATCAGATTATGCTGTCAATCATTTTTTGTCAAGAACAGGTGTTTTTCAAACACTGCTTATCCAATTTTTAAAGACATTTTTCATTCCTTGATGTTTGGAGGAAAGAATCGGAGGAATCTCCAAGAAAAACCTGTTTCCTCTCTTTTTTTTTAAGACAAAGTGAAAGAGTGTCAGTGGAGTTTCCATTCGGATTGCAAAGGAGGTAAGAAGAGGGAGGATAGCACTTATTTTTCTTTTTAATTAGCTTCATCTGAGGAATTATCCAGCACTAATATAATGGCTCGATTCATCTCCCACACCATCTGGTGTGAGAGCGGCGTACCTCTGGAGCTGATTGCTTTCCCCCGGTGCTGTGTCGGGGTAATAGGCTGTTCAAAGGCTGCTCTGGGCTCGGACAGCTGAGCAGAGGTGGGGCAGGAGCAGCTGGCCTTGGCGCCGTCACCTGCTGCCTGTCAGAAGGCTTTCGAATATGGTCCATCCATGCCCTAACTGTATGTATCTATGTGTGCGTATATGTGTGTGCTTGTGTACGTGCGTAACACACTTAAGAGTCAACTTCAGGAAGAATTTCATCCTCTTCCTGAGGTACACTAGAGCAAGCAAGAGGGGGAGAGAGTGTGCATCGTTAGGACTCTCGTGAACATCTGGGGGAGGTGAGACAGGTGACAAATAAGCAGTAGTGTCAGGAGATGATAGTACTCCAGTTAGTTTGCACTTCTGCACCTCAAGTCAAGTGACACCGTCAAGAAGACATATAATTTGCTGTATATAAATTGCTTTCGGTTCACAAGCCTGGCTCTTGGTAGTATTTCAAACACTTGGACTATCCTCACCTTGTTTTCAATCATGTCATTGCCACTGACGTTTTGGTTCAAATGTTAGATTTGTTGTAATGGCAGGGGTTCATCTGACAGTCTGACAACTTTTAGTTTGCCCAGAGTCCTCCAAGCCCATCCCACATTGCGGTGCACCCACAGCATCTCTGCATTCCTGCCACCTGTTGACTGTGATCATGCCTTCGGTCAACAAACTTGTGGTATAAACTGAGTTTACAGCTTACTTTACAGCCTAGAGGTTGATGACACTTCTTGTGTTCACTGAATAAAAGCTAGTGATAATGATGCTGCTAAAGTGGCACTGCTGAATATTTTTATATTAACAATGGAATCTACTACCAAGCGTAATGTGAAAGGTGTTAAACCAACAGAGAATTATCACATGACACTGTGCAACAGGTTTTATGCAAAAATGCTCTCATAAACTGACAGCGCACTACCTGCTCACCACTGAACAGCAGACAGACTAAGTTGGTAAACACAGTGAAGCATTTAGCAGCTGACTGTTTCCCTGGGTAGTTGGTGGAGACCAAAACAGAAACAAAAAGGAAGTGAATATTTGACTTACATTTGTCAGGATCATCTGAGACACTACTCCAAATGAATGCTAATGTTGTTACAGTGTCTGTTGGATGTGTAAGTTAGGGTTTATATTGTCCAGTAATTACCTCTGCCAAGGAGGTTATGTTGTCAGTCTGGTTTGTTGGTTTGTCTGTATTTCAGCAGGATTACCCAAAGAGCTACCTCATTAAACTTGGTGGAAGAGTGTAGCATGGGCCAAGGAAGAACCCATTAAATTTTGGAGCAGAACCAAATCACAGGGCGTAAACACAGTTTATTTTTTACTTTTAACATTGCAAAATAGGGACTTTGGCCCTGGCAGAAAAAATATACCATATATCTTTAAATCCAGACATAGCAGTTTTGACAAAGTTCAGTGTTGACAAAAGATAGCCAATTGAAGAAACTGTCATGGACATGGCCGTGTCCCAGTTTTGTCTCTTGTGATTCCTTATGTCTCCCCCTTCCCTTTGTCTTCCCTGTCTGTCTCTCTGTCTGTGGCCATGGCAACCCTGTCTCACTCTCTCAGTTCCTGGATCCCTGCCAATGAGGCACACCTACTGAATCTGCCCACCTGCTGTCCATCAGATCATCAGCCTGGCAGTATTTCAACACCAGCTCCACTCCCACTCATTGTCGGATCATTGTTGCAACCTCAGTTGATCACTTCTCATCTGCCTGCCTGTCTGCCTGCTGTCTCTGCACCTCTCCAGCCAGCCATGCTACACGTCACCCACATTTCCTGGTATTGAATAATAAGCAACTTTCACCTTACATCTGTGTCTGCGTCCTGCATTTGGGTCGACTTTGCAAGGCTATGACAGAATGATCCAGGCAGAAATGGATCCACCAGACATCAGCTTCCAACCGGACTGGATTATTTTTTTCTTTTGTTTGAACAGTTCCATGGAGGTAAAGGATAAGATGATGGCCCTAACCTCCATTAAAATGGCTAGCTCCCAGCCAGCAGTGAGGGTTGGTGAGCCTGCAGCCTTCCTATCCTGGGCCAATCTCCTGGGTTGCTGACAGCCATCCAGATTTTCTCCTGCCAGCTCCAGTTCCAGAGTCGGCTAGCCACTGGCCTGCTAGGCTCAGCCTGATTTCTACTCCGGTGATTCCTTGGAGTCTCCTTTCTTTCGAAACACCCCCCACAAGAAAGCAAGGCTCCCAATGACAGTGCCCCTGCTCAACTGGCTCCTGATTTATCTAGCTTGTTGGGTCTTAGTCTTGACAGCCTCAAGACTGCTTACCAGTCAGCTATTATGAAACCAGCCAGTTCCCTGCCTGATCCTGCCCTGTAGCCAACTTCTGGGAATGGAACCCCTCCGGAAGTAAGGGTGGGTCCAGCCTAGATTGCTGCCCAGTTCCTGGTCCTCACTGCTTCCCAGCTCCTTAGCCTCATTGCTGCCCAGTGCCAGGCCCAGCATCAGTCTGGGTTGGCCACCACCAAGTCAGCACTTGGTTCCCTGTTGGCAGGTCAGCCAACACCTGCTCCTGGTTCCCAGTCAGCCATTCAGCCAACTTCTGTTCCCGAGCTACAGCTGTCTCTCGTTCCTGAGCTGCCGCAGTCTTCTGTGACTGTGTTTCAGCAGCCTACCGTTTCCCTCATCGGCCACTGGCCTCCTGTCTTGCTGCCCTGTCACAGCTGCTGGTGTCTGGTCCCACATTCCAGCCGCCATGTCGCTGGCCTCCAGCAGTCCTGCCTTCAGTGGCAGTCTTACCTGCTGCCTCAGTTTCCCGGCCGTCTTCCAAGGCAACCTTGATCATGTGGTCGTCCTCCTGCCTGACTTCCCAAGCGGACACGCTCATGTTTCCTGGCATTTGGTTGCCCTTCTGAGCAACTCTGCCTCCTGGTCATCCTCCTGAGCAACTTCATGTGTCTGTCCTGCATTGCCCTGCTTTGCCCTTCGGCCCTGCCTTCCAGTCGTCCTCCCCTAGGTCTGAACTCCACGCCTCTGTCCAGCGCTCCGATCTTTCACTCCCTGGCCACTTGCCCCAGTGCTTTTTTTCTCAAATTAAGGTGTGGCTGTGGAAATATAAATACACACATCATGCAACTGATTAACTCTTACTCACATTCAAGTGTGAATTTTCAGTTATAAACTCCACCAGAGATAGTATGGAAAGAGATGTTCAAGCTTTATGGTTCACAGGAACAAGTAATAATATTAACCTTGAAGCTTGCACACAGATTTGCATATCATAAGAGTGGACTACTGGCCTTGGCAGAGGTCTGCACTCTCTGAATGCACTTCAAGCAAACTTTTTTTTTACCTGGAAAATCTGTGAGGTCTGACAAATTAAAATCTCTTCAATCATAATGTCAATTGAAAATAATTCCCTCCAAGAACAATTTGAATTGCATTGAAATTTGCTCAAATCCATCATCTTTTAAATCAATTTTTGTAGGATACATGTGAGCCTATGCAATGAATGAAACAACTGTAAAATTAGTTCGATTGTCACTTCAATCTGATAAAGTGCAAACCACCATAACAGCAAACAGTGATGAGCGAGAGAGGTTGGTCATGTAAAAATTAGCAAATATTAACAAGTATTGTCTGAAACCATGATGCCATTCTTTATATAGCCTGCTTATCAATTGTTTTTAAGATGATTAAACACGGATAGTATTTCTCCCATTTGTCCAGGGCATTGAAATTTTCCAGGACAGGTGGACGGGCACCATTTGTTTCCAAGGATTTGGGTGTAAATAGGCAGCTAACTGTTGCTAACAGTCATATCTAGCTTCGTGAGGTAGAACTATTTCAGTATTGTGTTTACAGATTTTTTGTTTTGCACCCAAGGCAAAAAAAAATGCATGCAGGTTTAAGTAATAGAAATAAAAAACTTTTCATCATCAACTGATTAGCCCTCACAAGGACAGTCTGTGAATTCTCAGTTGAATTAAATGTTGTCAGGGATGTTTGTCTCTCAAGAGCTCTCTCCTTGTCCAATTGTGATGTCTTTCATCCCAATATTATGCAAGACATCTAAATCAAACTCAGTGAAACCTGCAGAGACAACAGGCCAAAATTAAGATTGTTTCACTGGCCAACTGACTGTGCTAATAGCATTACCTACTGGTAGCTTGTTAACATGGATTTCGGACATCCACAGACAAACACCCTTAGGACTCAGAAGCCTCCTGCCTTCCTCTTTCATTCCACAACTGTCAGCTGTTCGCGATGCTGTGAACTGCATCCCTGCTGAAACAATACTGGGAGCTGCTCTGTGTTGGTCTTAATTCAGGACAACAAATAGGCCTATTTGTAATATCCAACGTAGAGAAATCGTGTTATATAAATGAAGACACATTGACTGATCAGTGTTAAGTGCAGTGTGTGCGTGTGTGTGTTCATGTGGAGAGACAGAGGTAGGGGTTGTGATGAAGGGGAGGAGTGGGAGTTATTGAGGGTATCTTATCTAACAGTTGAGCAGCTTTATGGCTTCTAATAGGCACCCTGTCGGATTGAATTGTAAATATGGAGCACCGTTGTGCATTCAAAGGTGTGTACATCCTCTGCTTCATTTACCAGATGCTAAGTCATGACCAACCTGTTTATTACACCGTGCAATCCACAATTAAAATGAAGAGAGGCTCAAAAGGAGAAAGCCATTTACCTTAGCCCAGGCTGCACTTACACACCAGACACAAATTTCACTGTTACTTGAAAACTTTCCATGCATGGCGCACATTATCATTTGATTTTCATCCAGAGTTCTCAATTAAAATTATACAGAGGTTGCATTTCATTACCTGAGCTTGGGGCAATTTGCAGGCCATTAAGCTTCTACCTGTATCAGTGGAGATGTTTTCGAGGTGAACATCTGGGGTTGAGGAGGCAGAGCATGAAATGAAATGCCCCTGGCTTTCTGCTCTGCCTTTTGTCCAAAAAGGGCCAAGGGTATTAGAACGCCATGCATAGTAAAGAGCATGTTTCTACAGGCTGCAACAAATTGGTCTGGGATCTGAATTGAAATAGAAAATCGACCATGAATGTTGGATACCAAGTTTGTCATATGCAGCCACCAAAAAGCCATAAAAAAATAGAAATTCAATATGTACTATTGGATGGAGTTACTGTATAGTGGCTGGATGCAGGATTTATACTGGAATTGGTTTTCATTATTTTTATCATCATTAGTATTAAGAGACTTGTCCCAGAATGCATTTGGCTTCGAAACACCTTGAACGTGTCACCAGTGAACATTTTTATTTGCTGTCGAAATCCTGAAGACCCGTAAAAATGCAAAGTGTTCCTTGTTGAATTCTCCATAAGGGATCAAGAATCGCTATAAAACTATAATTGATTTCTGTACCAAGCAATAATAAAGACTTACCATGAAGAAACTGCTCTTATGAGACCTTTTAAGAATCAGACCTCATTATACCTCGGATGTAATGTTTTTCTCTATGATTGATTGAAAAAACAAACTGCAATTATGTTGCCTAATGATATAATGTAATTTGTTTGGTAATGTAATAAAAACTGCGTCTTATGATGGTTATTCTCTGGAATTCTCTGATCGAGGTCTGATATGTATTCCTTGTGCATATTTTGCTCAGTGTGAGATGAGACTGAAATATGCCCACAGACTGCAGTGGTAGATAAAAATAATCATATCAGATTTTCATTTCAAGTGATTTAAATTCCACAGTGATGTGGGTTGCATGAACTTCTTGGAACAAAATGTTATTCTTGTAACGCCTCACCAAATTCATGAACCCGCTGTGGATGTTTGGCCTCCATTTCAACAAAGTACAATTCAATTTTTTGAAGTTGTAAGCAGTGACACGTTTTTTTGTTTTTGTTTTTTTGTCAGTGACTCACTACAGTATAATATCTCAGGTTTACTGTTCTCTCCAAAAAGCTGACTTTTAGGTAATGTGTTATTCATGTAGTGTAGTGCCTCTACACAGGCTGAATAATTAGTACTGCATGCTGAGGTCTGATATTCACGTTTATGGACAAGATCATACAAATGGATTAGAACAATTGAGCAATAATCTCTATATTTCATTGTATCTGATTTAGCATTTCTCATTGCATTTGACAGCATGCCGTCACATTTAAATTGCACTGACTGCTTTCCTTTAAGAAGCAATATGCATGCAAAGAGCAATTTTATCAAGTGTTACTGTGGTTGCTATAGAGAACCACCCTTTAATCTTCTGTACTTAAAAGAAGTAAAAAGAATAAAAAGTCGGTCTAATATCTTTCATGAAAAATTTGAGGAAAAAAAATGATCAAACCCCCGTAGCAAAACCTACACTTAGTGCAGGGCAGCTTTGGTGTGTCTCTTTTCACACTGTTGTGAATAATAACATTTCTTTGTTGGGGATTATAGGTCCTTGCTACAGGGTGTTCCAAATAATTTTGCTTGTGACAGCCTGAAATGGCTTTCAGTTTGTCAAATAACTGCAGAGTCGCTGTCTAAGTCATGCAGTGAACATTCGAAGATCACTTTCCTCAACACTGCGAAGCGGCTGCGTTAAGAGAGTCCCAACACAAACTAGCTTTTCATTTCTGTTATCATCCTCCAACAGTATGGGGATCTCACTGGAGATTTGTGTGGTACAAGTTGTATTCTCGATGATATGCAGTAATCAGGCCCTTTGAGTCTCCTTCTGTCTCTCTCTCTCTCTCCCTCTCTCTCTCCAGTCTGTCTCTCCCTCTTTCCCCTGCCCTCACTAAAGCTGGTGAGCACTCAAGTTTTGCAGTGTTTTAGCATTACATCATTCCACATGGCACACTATTAAGCTTCTGGGAACTGGGAAGACAGCCCAGGCCTTCAGATTTGTCATAGAATTGAGCTCCATTGTTGCACTGAACAGATGAATCGCATGCTGACCAAACAGGCACTAAGCTAGGGGGAAATAATTAATGTGCGGCCCTCTTTTTTTCTCTAATACAGCACATGGACAAGTGGTGACACTGCGACTTGTCAGATTTTGTCCCTTTTGTGTCAACATTGGGGACACATATTTACTCTGCAAGGGGCATGCCCTCCATCCGTCTATCCCTCTATCTGCCCATATGATATTCCATCCAGGTACGATGTCATGGCGACGCTTAGTTATGCAGTGGAATTTATTGTCTGCACTGCGGCAGATTACCATTGCTTAACATGCCACACAGGAGACTTAAAGAGGCAGCACCTTTTGCAGTGTTGCATCCTGCTGGCAACTATGTTGGAAAGCCTGAGGCATGCTGGGAAGCCTGGTCTTTATGCATGGTTTCCTATGCTGTGAAGGGCATCAGGCATACAGTACAGCAGAAGAGAAAGGGGGAGACTGAGCATATTAAAAATATAGCATTCACCGTTTGCCCTGACACTGTATTCCCATTTTTATTTTATTTGTTTGTTATAATTTGCTTTTATTTTTTAGTGTTTTATTTAATTATTTTTTCAAAGACTTTATATGGTTCCACATTGCATGTATTAATTTGAGCCTACCTTGCCATTTTAGTGAAAATTTGGCATATGCTGACACTGACTATCAAGATTATAGTCATTAAAAGCCAAATCACAGGCAATTTTTTTCTTGAGAACACTTTCACTTGCTAAAATGCGATGTGCTTTGGGGCAATCAGGGGAAACATTGAGTTATGTAATGATCAGGTATTCGAAGCCACTATTTACAAGGTCAATATCTTGCATTTAATTCATCCAAAGCAGCCTTCATAGCTGTTAACGTGATACGTTTTAGTATTCCTTCCAGCTCTCTTCTATAACAAAATACAGATTCAACCTAAATAATTTAACACCTCTGCACGTCAAACAGGGATATCAGGCATGAGCCTCAGGATGAATCTGAAGGGAAAGTTCTTTACTAAGCTAAAGGCTATGTAACAAAAGACTTAGGCTACTCTGAGTACAAGAGATTTTCCTGCAAAAAAAAAATGTGTAGTAAGATGGGAATTAATCTTTTCAAGTTGTTAACTGCATGCATATGCTATCAGATTCAGACACCAGGCTATAGGAGGATAAGAAAGGTTCAGATTTTGTCCACCGTGGGCAATCCTCCTGGCAATATGGTTGCCATGTGGGTTTTGCCGTGTGATGTTGATTGCCTGGGGTTAAGCAAGAAACAAAATGTTCTAAAAATTGATTAAACCAACCCTGTTGTGTGTCTGTTCAGATCCAGGCTTTAGGTAGTTATAGACTCTTGCCGACAGCTGAAACACTGAAGCAAAAGCGCTCGGTTTTGCAATATCACTTCATTGTACTTGCACATAATTATGACTTTAGAACTTTCACTCTTCTTGTTGCGTTCACTGTCACTTCATCCCAGTTCATATGTTATGTCTGTATTGTCCTCAGTGATTTAAAGTAGGTTTAACCTAACCTGTCTTCCTCTGTGGGATTTTTGAATTAAGAGCATATTACTGTATGAAACATATGAAGGATTTAAAGTGATTTAAAGATTACAGTAATCTGTTCCGTTTTTACATAAATGGCTATCCTTTCTGTTACTCTAATCACTCGTGTCTGGCAGGACTTTCCTGGGAAAAATCCCTTGCTGCACAGGAAGTAATATATTTTACTTTTATGAATTTCTACTGTAAACAGAGGGAGAGGAGAATAGCACAACAGCTGTTTTGGCTGAAAGAAAAGAAAACAGGACCGGCTTTCACGCCCATTACAATACTCTTCATCAAAAGCAGAGTCTCTGGCAAGTAATGCACAAAAACAAAACAGGCATGGTACCAAAGATGATACCAGGAAAAAAAGGCACTAAACTGTAGTAAGATTTATGACTGAAACAGTTTACTGTTAACTTTTACGCTCTCAAAGATGACTTGGCACAAAATGTTTTAATTAGAAGCCAGACAATCAACAGGTCAGTCAGTTTGTCAGGGAGTCAACAGCTATCTCACCATATATTACATATAATGTGCTTACCTGGTGTTATAGTCAGAACATTTCCCTGAAAGCATTTCAGGTACAGACTTAGCTGAAGCAGCAAAGCAAATAACATTATGCTTACAAAATGTTGCCTTCCTGTTTTGAGCTTTTCTGATATTAGTATCTATTGATAATATGATTTGCTAGAAACTCTATGAATTACATATCATTAACTATATCTTTCACTGTGACATGATGCATTGATTGCATTTGTTATTGTGTTCATAAATATTCTGTTCATACTATGAGAGGAAAAAAACTCAATATAATAATATAACATCCTCTCTTTTCTTATTCGTCTCTTTTGTTTGAGGATCTGTCTGTGTGCCTTAAAGCAGTCCTGCACAATTCACGGGGAATTGTACCTGAACACAGGCAGAATAAACAAGTAAGCTAGAAAGCACTATATAGAATGAACCAATAACAATGGAAGCAGTTTTAGTGCAATTATCTCATATTAGTCTGACAATAATACATTGTGGATCTTGTGTGGTAAATACATTTGATTTATGTGTTAACATTTGCATATTCCTCCCTATATCCTTATTTTATGGCGGCTGAGAGAGTTCAACACGCTGCAGCTGAAGAAAACACAAATCAAGAAACACATTCACCAATCTGACAACACATACGCAGCACAAAGAGACACGCTGCGAAAATGCTGCAAGTCACACTTTTACAACCTGCGTGGTGGGAGTTATTTGAAAAGTTTGACCAATTACTTGTTACTTTACTTTTGTTCCTCAGCCCAGCGCTGTCACAGCTGCTTTTGAACAACTCCAAAGGCTGCACGATCACACATGAAGCCTTTCTGAATTTAAGACGTGTGGAAATACAACATGAGACATGGTGGTTTAACTATAGTTGACAGTCATTTACTGACCAGTCTCAGCTAGCTCAAGGGCACTCTGGAGATTTCATCCTGATGATGAAGTTGTGGGGTTTAAACTCCTTCAAACTACCAGCAAAACAGGTGACTCCTGAACGCAGGCTTTAATAAGCGGCCGTGTGGACTCAACACGTAGCATTTAGACAGTATCGGGGTCACTTTGAGTCGTATTCCTCTTGTTTGGGGGTTAGCTGCTTCACCTCATTCCCTTTAGAAGTGTCTGCTGAAACACTTGGTCCAAACTGGTGCAACACCTTTCAAAATGACAATAGTAAGCAACACTGTTCACATCATCTGGCTTCAACTCACTGTCATTGGCTCTATCATTGCTCTTGACTGTAAAGGGGATCTAATCACCCCAACTTGTAGATGTGCTTCTTTGCAACTTCTCAAGATTTAATGTTAACCAGAATTTTCTCTATAAAACATATACAAACTGCAATATTTAAACAAATACAAAAATGTATGTATTTCTGCACTAGGATACAATTTTATTTTTGAAATACAGTTCTGATTTTAACGGTTGCACAAGCTGAAAACGTCATCGTTGACTGAATTGACTGGATTGGTAGCCTTGTTGGCCCTGTTACCTGCATATCTCTGCTTGCTTGGTCATACAAAAAACCCTGGCTTTCCAGCATTCCTGACAACTGTTGCATTGCTTGTAGACAGCTTACTGCCCGTATGAGACACACCGGGCTTTCAACAAACTCCACTGAAAACCCATCTGTGGCAATATTAGATGCTCGTGGCAGCTGCTCCACGGCAGAAAGAGAGTCAAAGTCCTTGCAGGATGGAGGTGAGGGTAGAGTGGTGGATTATACACAACAGTGAATCCAACCAACCAAATGTTTTGATGCCTAAACCTGACCAACATTAACCACGTGTCAGAACGGCTTATCCTAAATTCTTCTTAAACTTGACCAAATAAGTCTGGGACTGTGTCAAAGCAGCACGGGTATGTGCTTTCCTAGGATGAGAATGTGTTGGAACAAACTACAGAGGTTGTTAAACATAAACACTTTGCAGGATTTTACTGAAATGACCATTTATGCTAATCTTTAACACCGTGGATTGCCAATGCTAATCACTAACACTTGTCAAATGTACGATACTTGCTAGCGCTAATTGCCTAGCTACGCTTACATGAGCCTGTGAACCACAGTGCGTGTAAACTCAAATTCACACTATCATTTGCAACCAGATAGCACGTTTATTGTGTTTACAAGTCATTGTACTTGATTTTGTCACCGTACTCTTACCTGTGCGAAACATTTCTTACAATAGTCAGCAACACTGTTCATATCGCCATCTGGCTTTCACTCAACGTGCATCAGCACTGCTGTCACTCTTGTCCATGACCTCATTTTAAGAAATGCACAATGATGCAGCACTGACACACATAGCTAAGCTCAGAAGAGCTATGTGAACAGCACAGGTACGTGTCACTGGTACAAAGAGTGCAATAAAACCACAAAAAATCTCTATTAAATTTGAAGCAGAAATGCATTGCAAAGTCTATTAAAGTCTATGAAACGGGACACAGTTAGGCTACAGAATAAAGGAAGTCAGAATGACCTAATCAGAATGTTAAATCTAAAATCTCTCAGGCCAGGCAAATTTATTGAACACCATTGACGGGTTGTAAAAAATCAGTTTCAGTGTGCCCTGGAAATTTCCTTTCTGTTTCGGAGGACTTTTCTCTTGTCTGCATTTGCTGTAGGCCACATTTTTTAAATTTCCACTATGTTTTTATAATATTCTCAACCTGCACCCTTCAGTCCTCCGACAGGTCTGCATAACCCTGACCCACAATGTGCACAGCGGATATTTGTTGGCTCTTCATCCATTCCAAGGCTCTCCATTATGGCTCAGGATGACAGATGTAGATACGCCGGTGTTCTCCCCCAGGCTGTAAAGCATGAGGCCTAACCTTCCCTCCAACAGAAGTAATGGTCCACACCTTTAATTGTCACGGGCTGTTCATCTTCACTAACAATAGCAGTAAGCAATGGGTCTGGGAAAGAAAGGCAGTCGTGTCTGACAAAGAAAGTGATTTAGTTCTGGAGGCAATTCGTAAGCGGGCGTTGCAGGAGCAGCAGTAATGTGCAGAGAGAAAGATCATATGGGCTAAGAGGCGTAGCAGCCACAATAGTGGCACACAAGCAACGCTATGTTTTTTCCCTGCCATTGCAAAGATTTATCTGAAAAAAAAGAGGCAGTAAAATGTATATTGTGTGTGTCCTTCGTGGAGCGAGAGCTTGTGTTATTGAAGTGGACATGATGTTCTCTGAATTCCGGCTGCTGCAAAGGCTTAGAAAGTAAGTTGGACAAGAGCAACTTTACTGTCACGGCCGTATCAGTCAGTAAACAAACAACAGATCTCATTTAAATATGCATAGTGCTGTGTTTCTTTATTCCACCCAGCCTTCTAAAGCGGTGAAACCGCTGTGGAAAATGTGCCACGGATGGGTCACTAGTTTACTGTCTGAATTAGACGTGTAATATAAGGAACAGACAAGTGTAGTTACCAAATTAAAGCATGCTTCCTGGGAAAGTTGAGGCCCATTAAAATGATAGATTGCATGGTGTATGCAAAGGGATGCTTTACACCCACCAAACAGTCAAATTGCATTCAATCCTGTAAGAAGTCCACAAATGTTGAATCTAGATTCTCAGGCGTATTGGCAGCAAGCTGCTAGACAGCAGATGACTAGCTTCAAACGAGTAGCGAGGGGGAGGGATGTAAAATCTTGACAAACAGCGAGAGCCAGTGTCCACATCATCTCTCGCCCCTGACAGGCTTCCCCATGCATGAATTCAAAGCTGGTAAAACCATGGCTGGATTCATTTTGATCTGACATCCATCATGTAGATCAGTGTTGTGGTTTCACTGTACTGTGTCCACGATGAGATGTTTTGGCAATCGGCCCATGACATCTGTTAAAGCCAGTCAAGAGAAACTGGGACCAATTTGGCATTTCTGTCACAAGTTATTGTTGGCTTTTGGCTTTGAGCACTATTCATTCATTGGAAAATAGCGCCCAAAGCATCCCTGAATGTAATTGTACTGTATGTCTAAATTGAAAAAATTAAAAGAGCGTATATAGAGTGCTTCTTAAGCCCATTTACAGCTTGTGCCATGTGGTCACATGGGTGCAAACATTGCAACAGTACCAGTGACCTTTGTCTCTCTCCCCCATTTCCTGTCTGCCTCTTCACCGTGCTGCCCATTAAAGGCATAGATGCTAAAAAAGAAATAAAAGCACGTATATGTATATGAGATACTGTATATAAAGCTAATCATTTTCATTCATGGTCATTTTTGAGGTTGAAATTTGCAGTGTCGTTGCATCAGATTGTGTGATATTGTAATGTGTTCAGATTTTTTTTTTTTTTCAATCTGGGCTGTTTCTTTGCCCCAGAGAGGGTTTGCAAATTGCAGAACAGAGTGGGACTGCAGATCTTGTTCTCTTTTCATTTGTCAGAAGGAACCAGAAAAAGCCTTGCGGCCTGTTGCCTGAGGGTAAATGGGTTTTGTGTATCAGTTTAAAACCATTAACAAATAAACGACATGATATGCTGCAGTATTGATGATGATGTGAGATGCAGACTAGATGCATGTCTTACAGTCGGGGGGTCTTTGATGGCTACCACCGTCATAATAAAAAAAAGAAAAACAGCCCTGCGTGTGTTCATCCAATCAAATGTTAAGTCTATATTTCCTCAATCCTGACAATGATATTGAACCATGAACTGATTTAGTTAATAACAGTGTTCAAATCTGCTTAGAATATCAGTTGTAGAATTACAGATAAACTACCCGCAGTATTTCCGTACCAGCTTGTATGGCGGAGGCATGGCGGCATGTGTGTGGAAGGCGTTAGGCAGATGGGATGTGTCTGATATCTCTCACTCAACATAATGAGACGAGAATGCGCTTCACCAATCTTAGGGCCCGTCTGATGGCGAGAGACACAGTGCCCACTCATACGGGAGGGATCTTTCCCCTCTTCAAAGATAATGAGATGACAATGTATTCAACTATCATTAGACAGAGACGGGGTTCGGGGGGAGGACGGAGGGAGAAACATTCTACAGCACTTGTCTGCTGCCTTTGATCAGACGAGAAAAGCAACTGTCATTCTTTGTATCAGAGCTGGACTCATGAAAGCACAGCTAACTACTTTATCACCGCCAGTGTCGCTTGGAGGCTATAGTTTGTAGCGTCATTGCTCGAGCAGGTGATTCCGCAAGTTCACCTGGATTATTGGCTGAACGGGAGCATGCATCTCCGCAGTCAGATAGCGTCCTGCTACCTGTGCGGTATGCTAAATCCTCGCGTCTCTCCGAAGTCAGTCGCTTGACGAACAATAGTTGCAGTGTAAAATCAATTTGCCATCACCTAGGAGGAGAAGACACAACATTTTGCCTGACATGGCACTCCATTGCAAGATGTCAGAAGTGCCATGTTAGCAGGCTTATTTACGCAGGCTTGACGAGACAGTCTTATTCTAAGTTGACAGTTTGTTGTGGCACTTGAATAGGGATCCATCTTGTCTTTTGTCCCCATGGTGAAGATGATCCCTCGGATGCTGTTTTTGTCTTTTTTTCTTTTTTTTTTTTTAAATTCTGAGTCTTTCTCACAACGCGGTGTTTTGACAAATAAACCATCAAAATCCCCCCCCCCCCCCCCAGGCATTCTTCACTGAGCATTAGGCCAACTGATCTGTACTGAAGTTCTCAGACAGTATTTTGACAGCAAACAATTATGCAGCGTTATCATTTATCTGGCAGAAGAAAATGTGTTTGGTGAAATTCAAATTTCTGTGCCTGTACCATGTTATCTTTGTAATGCAATCATTTGTAATTTGTGGCAACTGCTAAACTCCTAAATCCAAGCAATGTTCCTGCATATAAGAAAGCAACCTGGGACACATACGGTTTGTCTTCACAACCAACAATCAATATGGCACAATATTTGCAACTCGTGCTGTGCTGTTGCATCTTTCTCTCATCACTTTCCATCTCTGCTCAATGTCATGAAAAAAAGAATGAAATACGAGGGAGATCTGCTGCCTCGCTCCTAACAAAATATTGAAAAAAGGAAAAAGGCCGAGAGCAGAGCTCAAAAATGGAACAATCTGTCTACATTTGTCACACAATTATGAGAGATTGTTCAAACTTTTGTGATGCCAAAATCCCTTTAAAACCTGACAAATCATCTCTCAAGTCGGGGCTCATCTTCCTCGTAGGCGTTATGCCTCCCTTAAAACTCAGCAAAATTTGAAAGCAAGGGAAGGAGACGCCTTAACATCCAATTTCTCAACATTTCATCATCGTGTCTCAATAATTATGCAGGGTTATTAGCTCAAGTATTTGTCCTTGGCATTCTTAATGCCGGTTGACATTTATTATGAACAGTAATGGTATTGGAGATCTTTGATTTGCCGTTTGCAGTGCTAAGTGTGGTTTATATGTTCTCTGCAGTGCAACAGCACCCTCTCTTGATAATTTATGATATCATTACATCACCGTGAACGCAGCAGACGGTACGTTTGTGAGACTGATGAAAACATGCAAAAACCCAAAGTGTGAAGATGAACCAAAACTGGTGGATGCATGTCTAAAAACTCTGCTTACTTTTATTACAGTTACCTGAGCTGACATGGTAAATCCCTGTTGGGAGTTCTGCAGTAAAAAAGCCCTTTTCCCACTTCCTGTATTATTTTACGCTGATCTCAATGCACAGAATCCACGTCTCATTTGTCTTGAAGCTTATAACCCCATTTTCTTAATCATCTGTTTCTCTTTGTCTCCATCTCCATCTCCCCCTCGTGGGTTTAAAGAAGGAAATCACTGAGGGATGCTGGATTTTATTCTAATTCATTCACCATGGAAACATGAAAGTCTCAGTGTTGTAACCATGACAAAAGAATTCACAGTGTTCTTCATGTTTTACCTGTGTGTTTGGCTAAATGACCCAAAATACCCCATACTAATTACTCACTTATTAATTATATTGCTAGCAGGCCTGTTGAATCATGTGAATTTACAAAACATTGATGCGATGTATTGTGATGGCATACTTTAAATTTAGGTACTGCAGTGTTAATCTCAATGTGTCATTGAAGTTGACTCAAACGTACAATATAGTTAAGAATTTTTGGCCCATGTAAAATTCATTAAACTTTAAGAGACACTCTTTCGACAGCTCGTGTTAAATACTGTACCTAAAAGGGTTAAACAATAAGGCTAATCATAACAGGATTCTATAGCAGTGGTGTTCAACTTCAGCCAAAACAAAGTAGCTTTCAGTTAAGTGAGTGTTGTTCCACCTTGACTGTTATTATTTAGGAATCCCAGCAAAATGTTTTGTTTATTTTTGTAGCTCTATTCAATAGTGTATTAATGTTGCACTGTGAGATAAAGCACTTTTTCCTTGGGCCCTTTAAGCCAGAGTCAGACTTGGAAACCTGACAGCTTTGAAGTTGTGTATTGCATCATACTGACTTTCTCAGAGTTAAGATCACTGTGTGTTTTTAACTGCAGTTACGAACCTTTGGGTGGCAACTCGACTGAGCGGGCAAAACAGTTTAGTCTAACAGATGTGGACTTTATGATTGAGCAATGGTGAGCTAACCCTCAGGAGAAGAACTTAACAGAGAGAAATGGGAAATAATAAAATGCTGCACATTTGCAACATTCTTTTTCAATGCAGGCACAAATTGAATGAGGCTATTTTCATCCGTGTGGTCTCATGTTTCTGCAGCCACTACGCTATGCTTTTGAATTAACTGGATGGAGATATATTGAGATAAGTATTCCTATTCGTTGGGGCTTTCAGTAATATTATATTCTGAAGAGGTGAACTTAGGTGAAAGCTATTATCCTTTATTGATTTCCATTATAAGATCTGACAGGAGGAGATGCAGATAAACAGAAAGTTAGAGAAAGAGATTTAACTTTGCAGCTGCGACATGGACTGTGCAAAAAAGATGCGTCTATTATTTTGTACATTCTGAAAAACCCGAGGCATTTCTACATTAAAGCTGTACATGTGGACACATAATCCAGTATTTTGTATGCAAAAACCATCCAAATCTAACCAAACAAGCCAAGTAGGGTTGAAACTATTTGGAGGGTAAATAAAATGCAAAAAAAATAGACAAGCAATAGCAGTTGGTCCTCAGTCTGTTGATGAGAGAGTGAAAAAATAAAACACAGCAGTATCAGCAAACATGCTTACTTGGTTTAAAAAGTGGGTGCTGCAGTGAGAAGAAAACTGAGGTTAATGTTGACATCAAAGTACTTTCCTAACCTGCGTAGTCTAAGAATCAATAGTTAGTTTACTTAAAGCAGAGAGAGAGAAATCAAGATCTGTCCGCTGAGGAGCCACATTCAGCTAGAAACATGGATTTGAACGTGCAGAGAAGACTGAAGTCATTTTATTTATAGGATTGCATGCTGTACAAAATTATGATAAAAGCATAAAAAGTAACATTTGGCCCCAAAAACAAGATATAATTCCAGTTACAAATTGTTCTCGTTGTGATAAAGTTAGTAATGTTTCGCTTTTATGAGCGGCACCACCTACAAATCTAAAAATTCTAATCAAAATCACATCAGTGAAAATCAGGTTTCCGAGCGCAGCGCGCCTGAAACAGCGTTTGAAATTCCCTCTCAGACTCGGGCAGCTGCTTTCGGCCGCACTCGGTGCCACTCAGCAACAGTTTGCTGCCGCTTTTGTGTTAATCCGATGGTCGTGTTGCGAATAAGATCACCTACATGACCTAAAAAGGCATAAAATCCTTAAAAATACAGAAGAGTGATCTTGATACATCATATTGTATAAATCAAATAAAACGTTCTCTCAGCATGCCCAGAAGTGAAGACCAAAGAATGACGATAACTGCAGAGTGCACTGGCTTAGGCGTGATTCTGTCAGCACGAATGTGGTTTCTGAAAGTTCACAAAAAAATCTGTACAGCAATGTGAAATATCAATATGATATATTTTCTGTAATTCACAACTTTGTAAACTTGTATTGAATGTGTAACAAGACTTCTAAGACAAGCAAATGACTTTGGTGTTCTGTAGCTACAGGCTCAATAAAAAAAAAAGAACTGAAGAAAATGTCCAAATATATTATTCAGCAAAAAGTTCGATTTCATTCCTATTCTTCACACCTTGACAAGCTCATCACCCTCAGTGCTCACAGTGGTCTCGCCTTTACGTCGTCTGTTTGGACCACCCACTGAGGGAAGACACTGGAACATGGTGACATTAATGGATTGCAATTATTGTCATATGAGTGGCTATAAAGTGAAGTATAAACTCCAAAATAGACTGTGTGATGGCACTGATAAGAAAAGTCTCTGTGTAGATGTAGATCTACCTGCTGGGTGTTTAATCAAAATGTAACTTTTACATTTAATCTTACAGACAGACTGTACACTCAACTTTTCATAAAACTAGTTCAACAAACCAGAACAACAAAGGCTCGGCTCTTGCTACAGCTTAGCCAAGTCTATGAAAATTCTTGATCGGTTGAGAATGTGGAGAATGTGCAGTCTTCCCCAGTGGGCAGACATGTCCACTAATGATAGAAACAATGGTTTACGGGCAAGGCTCCGTCTGCGGTTCCCTCTGAAAAATCTGGAGAGCCGAGTTAAAGGGAAAAAAAACAAAAAAAAAAAAAAGGAAACATGACTCTCGAAGGATGTGTCCTTGATCTCTTGTTTTGTTTGTCCGCTCTTCTTCGCTGCTCTCTCATTTGTTTCCCGTGCTGTCGTGAGACAAAGCGCTCAAGGCAATTTCACCACCACCACGCAGGCGCCTGCCCTGCCAATGTTGAGAGGGACCTCCTACAGGAAGACAGAGAGGTTAACATGCAGCCTCTCATCTGAGGCTGTCCTCAAGAAATCCCATTTTACTGCATGCAGATAAGAGGGTTACAGTGGCAAGATGGGGAAAAACATATTGCAAAAAAATAAAGAAAGGCAAGCTATAAAATGTTGATAGCATTCAGTGACTCCAGCAGATTTTTGCTCCTGAGGGGTGTTAACTGGGACCCTGATGTTACGTGTTACAAAACAAGCAACTTTTAACAATTTTAAAGTTCCAAAAAACAATATTTGCATCATAGTGTTTGTATTTATATCTAAAGCAATAAGAAACGTTTTGATTACCTCAGTCCACTCATTGTTCTGTGCATCGTAGGACTCAACAGTGTTCAGGTATGACTGGCCGTCATATCCGCCCACAGCATAAAGCCTGTCACCCAGCAGGCAAACACCCACCGCGTCCCGGGGGACACTGAGGGAGGACACAGTTGTCCACGTGTCGGTCTTTGGGTCATACCTGCAAATCAAATATTTGGCCATTTTTGCACTGCGGTTGGTATGATGAAACAAGACGAAATCATTCATCCAATCAGACTGACTCTCAGGAGAAACCGCGTCCCATCCCCTCTAACTGAAACATCCTCGTGCTCGCCCTCTTTAATCATGATGTCTGAATGGTCACCAGTGGCAACTCCTTTCAGCACAGGCAGAGAGCCAAATTGAAACTTAAAAGCAAAATTGTCTCTTGAACAGCAGTCAGAGGGAGCGGGACTCACCAGTGGAGGCAGAAGCTGCCATATTGACCACTTTGACGAGGACAATAACACTCTGTTCTGCCAAAGTTTGAAGCTGCCTCGTGCAGTTTTATGTCAGTTATCAGCAGTGGTGGAAGAAGTATTCAGATCCTTTACTGATTGGAAGTAAAAGTACTAATACCAGACTGTGGAAACACGCTACAAGAAAAGGCCTCCATTCAAAACCTTAAGTAAAAGTATTTAAGTATTATCAACACAATGTTCATAAAGTATGAAAAGTAAAAGTACTAATTCTACAGAGCAAATATTCCCGATCAGAGTTTCATTGAGTAATATCACTGCTGCATTACTGTGTATGTTGCATTTTACTGCTGTAGATGCAGCAATGCATCAGATTCTATAAGATCATCCTATGGAGCATCGCTGTCCTGTGAAATCCACGTATCTCTAAAAAGTCAGCTTTTCATGAGTTCATGGTCTGTTTTCAGCTTTATGATGACGCATTTTCCATCTGAAGAACCCGTAACCCGTAAAGGAAAGTTCAGTTTATAGCAAACATTCTAATTTAAAATCACTGAGTAGAAGTATAAAGTTGCATAAAATGGAAATACTCAAGTAAAGTACAAGTACCTCGAATTAAACATAGTACTTGAATAAATGTACTTAGTTACATTCCACCACTGGTTTTAAGCAAAAGAAGCCAAATAATGAGTATGGTCCAACAGTAGACGCAACTACAGTACCAATAACAATGTTTGTTACTAAGTGAAACAGCCATAATCTTAAAATAAGAGACTGAGCAGACACTGATTTAGTATCAGTTACCTAACTCATGAGACGTTGTTTAAACTGAATAAAAGTGAATGCAAATTATTTAAAGTGCTTTCCAGAAAAAATGTAAAATCAATGTTTTAAACCTAGAGTGTTAAAACTGGACAGTGCTAAAAGGACATGTTTACTTTAATAAGCTGAAAAAGATTGGGAAGGTAAATGGATATTTCAATAAAACATCATATAAACATCATATAAATATAGTACTTTAGATACATTTATTGGAATTAATTAGAATTACTATTATAATTAATCTGTTGGGATTACCTTGTTTTACTATTAGCACCACTTACAAAATAATGATACAGATTAGTTTGATGTTGCTTTGAAGGCTGCAGCAAAGCACATAACTTCAGGTGCTCTACTGTGAGACAGGTTCAGATTCAGGAGGATATCATAGCCACCAGATGGTGCCAGATACCATAAAATAAAACCATGTGTGGAAACTATGATCTCTTCGGCCAAGTATCTTGGCGAATGTAACACAGACATGTCTCAAAATGCAGGAACAGGGTGGGGATCGAGAGCAGCCGCACTCCCTTTTGTTCTCATTAGAAACTCTGCTCCCCACCCATGATTGAATTCCATCAACTGCAATCTAAACTGCAACCTTCGCTGTGTTTGTCTCCAGGGGAGAAGCGTTTACTGACCTCTCCACGCAGTCGGAGAGTCTAGAGCAGTGGTTGGAAGCGGGGGCGTCGTGCCCACCCACAGCATACAGGAAGTTGTTGTACGTCGCCACACCCACCCCTCCTCGCCTCTTAGCCATGGGAGCACACATGCTCCACTTGTTGGTGTGCGGATCGAAGCACTCCATCGACCTCAGACACGAGCTGCCGTCTCGACCACCGACTGCAAACAATCTGAGGAATTAAGAGAAAACGGATCAGAATCTCAAACGTCCAACATGCACAAACAGCAGCGGAGTAGCTCGCATCAGCTGTCAGATATTTGTAAAAATGATGACAGAACAGTGACAATGTGACAGGTTTTATAAGATACAGCAGTGAGCAGTGGATAGCATTTTTTCAAAGGCTCTTTCCTTGAGAGTGTTCTCTCCCAGAAAGATCACATCAGTGTTTTCAGTGCTTGGTGCTCACAGGCCCGACAGCAAGAAAGTCGAGGCTAGGGAAACAGTTTCCTTGTTGTCTATTTTTGACCTAGATGCAGAAATAACTCGGCATCGACTTTAGCGCTGAATACTGGATGTAGCCGAGCAGCAGCCTCTTTCCTCCTTCGGCACACAAACATATTTAAATTAGACTCAGAGCTGGCCTGTTCTTTGCTTAATTTACTTTCAAATAGGTTTGTAAGGCATTTAATAAATACAAATACAGAAAGTGTTTTGCTTTTATGGAGCCTAGATTGTGCTGTATAAATTTCCACACTAATCAGAACTGCTGACTACTGAACAGCCACGCCGTAGCTGATCTCACGCAGACCACAAAGGTCGATTCTGCATTCAAGGAGTATAATGCAGTCAAACTACTACTGCACGAATACTGCACTTCAGCTTTTCCTGGACCAGAGCACTGCGAGTTACGTAACCATGCCTGCTTGCTCTCTTCCAAGTTAGGCATTGGATTACTGTTGATCATTTTCCACAGCAAAACACGCGGCAGTGTTGCAGATTTTTTGTTTATTTATTACGGTTATTCATTTCAGCACAGTCTACAAAGCCACTTTATATGTGAGTGTGGATGCAAGCATTTCTTTTTGTCAAAGTCACATCATTTCTGCATGAAAACAACAGCAGCAAGAATAAGCACGCATGATGTAAAAATGCAGAAAAAATGAAATATTCAACCTTTCAACCTTTACCGCTCCTTCTTACTGCTACAACCCTGATTCCAAAGCCGTTGGGGCGCTGCGTAAAACACAACCAGTGAGCTTGTTTACCTGTGGAATGTTCCAAACAGGTGTTTTCTGGAGCTTTCCACAACTCCCCCAGTCTTTTGTTGCTCCTGTCCCAGCTTGTTTGAAATGCGTTGCTGGCATCCAGTTCAAAATAAGTAAGCACAATGAGGGGCGGCTGTGGGTCAGGAGGTGGAGCGGGTTGTATGCTAATCAGAGGGTCAGCGGTTTGATCCCTGGGTCCTCCAGTCTAAACCAAACTGCTCCAAGCTGTGCATGTGCTGTGAGTTGTCAGTAGACTGGAAAAGTGCTATATAAATGCCATATTTACAAAAAGCTATTAATTACATATATTGTCTTTTTAATGTTTTCAGGTCAGTATATGACAAAAAAGATTCACATTCTGCTTTTTTATATTTTGCACAGCGTCACAACTTTCATTTTGAATCAGGCTTGCTGATTTGCTGTCCTTATCTGCCTCCTCGGCATCTGCTGAGGCTTCACAGACGCCAGTGA
Organism: Chelmon rostratus; assembly: GCF_017976325.1. Taxonomy (NCBI): domain Eukaryota; kingdom Metazoa; phylum Chordata; class Actinopteri; order Chaetodontiformes; family Chaetodontidae; genus Chelmon; species Chelmon rostratus. Next base: position 15,681,380 of record NC_055666.1, on the reverse strand, counting down.
GCTCGACCTCGGGCTCCCTGACCTTTCAGATTAACAGAAAGACAACATTACACTTTGCCTCAAAGTGTAAGGTTGCACATTTTAGCATTAAGCCAAGCTGGGACGGCCCCCCTGGGTTCAGCGGAGCAACTTACTTTCCATTGAGCGCTGTGACCCCCATGGTGCTCCGTGGTGTCGACATACTGGCCACGTAGTTCCACTGTCTGGCCTGCGGGTCCCAGCGCTCCACTGTGTTCAGATAGCTCCAGCCGTCGTGGCCTCCCACGGCATACATAGGGCCCTCCAGCACAGCAATACCTGCACAAATGGAAACAAGAGACTTATGTTACACAGCAAAGCCTGCTCTTATGATACCTGTGAGTACCTGTGCTTCATATCTGTGTATTACTATGTGTATTTGTACATGGAAAATCAAAAAGAAAGTGCACCCTTGATCATTGTTAGCGCTTACAGGAACAGGAACCCTTTTATATCACTGTAGTATTTCTAATGTGTGTGGATTCTTGCACACTGGGTGTTAGAACGCAGAACTCTTGGCCTTGTGCTAAATGGTCTAAAGCAACAATATATTCAGTCCCTCCTCGAGGCTACTGAAACAAAGATTATTTTCTTCATAAATCATAAACGTCAGCACAAGGTTATACCAACCACATGTTGAATAATCAATGAAGAGAAAAGAAATGGCATTTCCAAATCAAACTTTTCTTCAGCCGTTCTTAGAGAGCCGAGGCAGAGGTGCGCTTCTCATTTTAGAACCGAGCAGAGTGAGTCACACAGCTGACCGAATCTATTCATAAAACAGGAAGACTATAAAACTGCATTGTTGTTCCTCATTCCTAAGTCACAGGGGAAAGCGGCAACATCGCACAGGATGTTTTAACACAATGGATTTTTATATCACCAACCCTACTTCCTTTGGTGAGAGTTCAATTATTCTAGGGGAACACGGGGGTAAGATCGCATCCGGAGAACCTCGAACGGCAAAAACACCGTCAGACAGAAACTATTCTCGTGGCGAAACTCTCTTTTGTCACCGACTGGTGGTTTTGGAATGAAAAAGAAATACTTTTTCTTGTCTTGTCTTTTCCCACAATGCACACAGCAGGCAATGGCCGGGCAGGGATGTTGGAAGACGCTATCAAAATATATTCAGACTCAAAATATGCACGCCACAAGCAAAGCAGCGAGAGATATTTGCTGCAGGAAAGATCAAACACGACATAGGTAATCTGTACAGCGTGATCTCCTGGGCTCGCCGATACCTCCGACCACACTGGGTGAGTGAGCTGAATGCTTTGACAAGATCTCCCTGTTCTGTTACCCAGACCTGTTTCAACTGTGAATCCAAACGCTTGTGATATGAGATTTATTGGGCAGGGAAGGGTAAGGAAGAGCAGGGCCAGCACAGCCTGCCAAGCTTTGATAGGGGAATGGGTAAATATCAAAGGTCTATCTCAAAAAGAAATGTAATTTTTTTTTTTTTTTTTTTTTACAGCCAGCCAGCTGTGCATCTTGCGAGTTTCGGTGTTTCATAACACCGGGTAGCCTGACTGAGCTAAAACCTCAAACCTTGAAATAGTTGAAAGGATTTTGTTTTATTGTCAACATCCTCTGGAAACATAGTAATGAGGTTAGAAGGATTTGAACTCAAATATTAGAAAAATTTGCATAATATCTTGTCACATCTTACAAGTAGTAAGTAATCATTTTCTTTGTGACACGTAGAACTGAAAAGTGATTAATTACTTAATGCGCAATAAATAATATATATACCACAAATAATACCACACCAGTTTCTCAAATGGGAGGATTTGCAGTATTTTATTTACTATTTTAATACACTTTTGTACTAATGCAGACACATTAGCTATTCAAGGTTGTCCATATTTCCTTGTAAGTTTTTAAAAGCGACTATATAGTCTGGAATGGCAGCATGGTCTTCATGTGGCTCTCCGGCCTAAACAAAGCTGTGTTTATGTCTGAATTATTAGATCATCTATCAGTTTCATTGAAATGAAATAAAAGGAGCTGCATTTGTCTCACAAGACTCACCAAGTCCGTGCCTGTGTGTTGACATGGGGGGCATGGTGGACCACACTTTATTGATCGGGTTGTAACACTCCACCATGTTGGACGTCTTGAGTCCATCCCTCCCTCCGACCACGTACAGCTTGTTGTCTATCACCGCCACGCCAAACTGCAGCCGCCGTCCGTTCATCACTCCAACCTGGACCCAAGTGTTGGTGCGCAGGTCGTACTTCTCTATGGTGGTGGAGCCTAAAAGCACGGGCACAGCGAGTGTTTGAACCTTCTGAATACACGGCGATGCTGTGTATTATAGGTCCTGCCTATAGGCCATACCTTTGGTGGCATCCATGCCTCCTACAGCATAAAGTGCACCCACAGTGGACTTTCTGGGTTTGGTTCTCGGGCTCTGAAACATGGGACGTCTCTCAGGCAGAAGATGGTACTTCATGGCCTCCATCAGCAGCTTTTGGCATTCCAGATCATCAGAGAACATCTTGTTGTTTTCCAGATCAGCGAGGAGCTACATTTCAGTTAGTAACACAATAAAACAATGTATTCAGAATGTAAATGCATGTAGAAAAAGTGTTTACAGTGATCACCTGCGATGGGGTGCAATGGCATGCCTGTTTATGTAAAACTAGGTTCATCTGTGCAGTGAAGAGCATCTTAACTAACAGATAACGTCATGTAACATAAAGAGCCCTGGACTTAAAGAAACTCTTATCTTTAGAAGTGGTCAAGTCATTTTCATGAAGTCATTTGTAGCCAGCATTCAGAAAACATCTCACCAACTGGCCATTTAATATGTAATATACCTTATATATTTTACCTCTATATAACACTGAGCCCACACAAAGAGTGAAGCAGCTGCTTTTTGACAAGTGCATTTTTCATGTGGTTTAATTGAATATTTCACCACATGTTTCTTTTTCACGAATGAGGGCGCTGGATATATTTATTGATCTTGTTGCCTGCAAGTAAGTAAAGCCCTACCCTGCTCAGCATCACTCAGTTTTAAATACGGTGCCAGTTTTGACAAATACGATGATTCCTTTCTGTTGTTTATTTGTCTCACAGCAAACTATACCTCCCCAGCCAATGAATGAGACATATTTTTCATTCATTTCTTCCTCTGGCAATCACTCCGCCAATATAAAGTGAATTATGAACAAAGTATATAAAACATGTGCATACTTCATTTGGAAAGCAATGTGTCAGTGAAACGAGTTTCACAGTTCACATCCGCCAAAAAAATGCTAAACTGTGTTTGATGTTATGTAAATTAGGATGACACAGTTGTAAAACAATACTTCCTCTCAGAAATACAGAATTCATTAAACATGACTTGCAGCGGTTAAAACAACAATAATTCAAACATAAGCAAGCTATTTATAGCCTAGCAATGCATATTCAAACTCACGTGAAGCTGTCATTCTGTCAGTGTGATTTATCACTGAGAGGGGAAAATGGTCTGACTTCAGCCACAAACATAAACAACAGGATTATTGACAATGCAGTAGCTCATTGCCTTTCAGTGATGGACGACTGATGTTGTACTGGGAGGTTCTCTTGCAGTAATTGTGTGGGACTTAAAGCTGAAACAAGTAGCCGATTGATCAATTAGAAGCTTGACAGAAAATTAATTGGAAACTTTAGTTATTTTTCGGGCAGAAATGTTAAATTTCCCCTGGTTGTTCTCTTATATGATAGTAAAGTTAATACCTTTGGGTTTTAGACTGTTGCTTGGACAAAACAAAACATTTGAATATGCATGTCATGCTCTGGGAAATTATTATAGAAATTTTTTCACCATTTCCTGACACTTTACAGGCAAAATAGCTAAAATCCTGCATTAATATTAAGAAAACAAAGTGCATTATGAATCCAGCACCTTGACAGATTTACAGAAGCAAAGGTGAAAAATGACACCTTCAGTTGACAGTGAGGACACCAGAGGCATTGTGGCAGCTTAGTTCTCAGCTCCAAACTCAAGCTAAAGCGCAGCACACAATCCTTATCATACCTTTTCCTCCGCCCCTTTACCCGCCATCTCACCTGTGGAGGAAGCAGAGGCAGGCGGATGAAGGCGAGAAGCACCCCGAGGTCCTGCTGTCGATGCTGGACATCATAGCGCACCCACATCATCAAAGCCTGGAAGATGGTTTCCTCATCGGGCACGTTGATGTCATCGCTGGAGAGCAGCTTAACGATCTCAGCCGTGGGGAGCAGCAGGAACTCCTGGTTCTGAATGACCTCCAGGAAGTGTTCCTGGAACACAGAGGAGACGTGGAGGAGGCAGATAATCATCAGTCATTAGCCGAGGGGTAATCCTGGTGCAGCATTGTGTGTGTGTGTCTCTGTATCTACGAGGACCGAATAGCACAAGGACAGAGAGGTGAAGAAAAATGAATACAAGCAGATAGAGCAAACACCAATTTAGAGGTTTCTATCGACAATTTTGGACATAACTGACAGTGAAAAACTCCTTTTCTGCAGCGTTTTGAATGAACAGATGAAACTGTCATCTGTTTCACTTAGCTCACTAAATAAAATGATCCACAGAACAGCAGGCTACAAATCAATCTGGCATAAAACATCTCCAAAAAAAAGAGTCTGTTCATAAGCTGATAAGGCCTTTTAGCTGCTGATCATACATGACATTGTTAAGCCTTTACAAGCCTTTTAATGAGAAACAGAAAGGCTCTGCTCACCAACACTACCATCACAGCAATATAGTATCCAGCTCGAAGTTTTGTGGAAGATCTTCCCTATTGCCTTCCTAAAGATTGATCTTCCATTTACTGGCCAGGTGCCCAGGTGATGTTACAGCACTGCATGGCTACCTCTTCAAGGACATTGTCTGTGGGCAGTTTCATTAGAGATGATGCTACATAAAACACCCTGCCGCCTCCACGCCTCTATGTTATACCCAACATTAAAACACACGAGAGGCAAGCAAAGCAATCCTTGGTCCACAATCATGCCCTGTTCCCCTTTTGAACGAGGCGGCTGAGCATTAATTATTAAGCTGCCACAATAACTCCGACAAATCACGCGCACTGTAGGGTGCATGCTCAACAATTACGGAAAACAAGCACGCTATTGATCATCAGCATGCAGCAAATTACAGTGGTCCCATCTATTATGAGAGCAGGTTTTAAGCGCTTCACACAGACAGCCTTAATGAAATGAGGGACATCTATTGATCTGCCGTGGTAACACTGTGGGAGAAATTCCATCAAACTCTCTGACATTGCTTTAGACCAATTACTTGTAATTACCAGTCTCGAACAACTGACAACTAAATTGAAAGCTCGACCGAGTTTGTTTCATAATCGTTTAAAAGGATGCGTTTTCAAATGCCGGCACTCCCATTTGTGAGTAAACTGCTTGGAAAACAAGATCAGCAGGAGAGGACACTAATTGATTAAACCACTGAAAAAGAGTAATTGTGTAATAACAGTGTTTTTCTCAGGAGGAGGAACGCTGATGTTTAATTGGAGTAAGGCTGTGAGAATTACCTTTCAATAACTTTTCGATTGCCATGTAATTTGCAGAGGCTGGCAAAGCTATATTTTGTGAAAAATTTTTAATTGGGGTTCACTCACAAAATCCAAATTCTGCAGTATTTATTGAGATGTGTCACTGAAATGCAGCTTTATTGCTGAAAAGAAATACAGCCATCCCCACCAAAAACACGAAAAGGGCAACTCTTTCATAAAGGAAAAGGATGTCAGAGGCGGATCGCAGCTGCCATCCTCAACCAGGAAAAACAAGCTTATCAAAACACGACTCGCTCCACTCAGAACCCAGAGGATGGACTTCCAGGAAGCTCGCAGCTCTCACTGCTCATTACTAAAGTGATTGAACAGGAAGTTGGGCCTCTTGTGCAGTTTGATGATTAGATTAACCTCCTGCTCCTGGATGGGGCCTATGTAAACAGGCTGAGCAGATGTCCTTTAGGAGATAAGGCCAGCCTCGCGCTGTCACTTCTGCATGGCCAGCAAGACGTTATCTGACAAATAATGTGCATGAAGCTCAATCCAATGCAAATATTCCTAGCATATATATATATATATATATATATATATATATATATATATATATATATATATATATATATATATATACATATATTCTCACATGTGTGGAAGTGCACTAATCAATGTGCAGCAACATGGTATTTCTGACAGCCATATAACCAAATTAGATGTGAAAGCATGAAAATATTCCGTTTCAATTGAAATGTGCACATCAACCCTTTCTCTCCTGAAATTACATGATATAAATAACGAAGACACCCACAGCTCATTCCCTTACAGAAAACAGAGGCACAGATATTTCAGTGTGTTATGTCGTCTATATCAAGCCATGACGTTATCTGTGCATGTTGCATTCACTGACTGATTTCCCAAAACGTGTTTATTACACAGGGTGTAATCACAGCTGATGTGAGGAAAATTAAAATCAGATACGCAACGAAAAATGCCTCACAGAAAAATGGAGATTATGTGGAGCACAGTTCACTTGATGGTCGACAGTGTGGGCTGCCTTTCATGTGAAATCACATAGTGTTAATTACACTACATGTTTAAATACTCTTGATACTGTTATAGCTCTCATTACCACAGCTGCCCTTGTGTATTCATGCAACGAAGAGCTACTTTCGAAAGTGCAGTCCCTCATTACAAAATAAATAATTTACCCTCCCCCCAGCCATGTGAATGTGGCTAAGCTCCATTCACCCTCCTACCATGGTGTAGTTATGAGCCACATTGAGCAGATCCACGCAGCCTTGGGCGTCTGCAAAGGAGCGTATTCCCAGGCAATTGGAGGGGTGAAGCTGTTTCATCAGGAAGTTACAGCAAACCTGGATGACTTGTGAAAGCTGGAGGAGGCAGGCTGCAGCCAATAAACTCTCGATGGTCTCCTCTTTCAGCTCAAGGACACCTGCAATGTCAAGCAAAATAAATATGTCACGATCAGAAGTGGCCATAATGTCAAACGCAGTGGTGGGAGAAGTGTTGTACTCAACATTTAAATCATACTTGAGTTTATCCATAGTGAGGAATAGTCATACTGCTTCATACAGCAAAACAAACTGGATGATCATTATGTTATTTTAACCTATTTTAATTAAAACACTGTGGAGGTGGATATTCCCAATCAACAGCTTATATCAAAGGGGATTTGTCCTGTAGCATAAAGTATTACATAGAAGAGCTGCCTTGCCAGTCAGCCCAGTGATGAATTTCCTTTTTGATCCATTTTAATTACGCTGGATTTCAGACGTCTCATAACTACTTACAAGGGCCAGTGAATGCCTTTATGAGCACTCACCGGTGTAGGCAAAATGAACCAGGGATCTGAGGGCCTCTGGATCGACTCCCTCCATCTTGATCTCCTCCTGCTTCGCCTCTCTCACGTCGCTGGTGAACATTGCGGCGAAGTAGTCCGACACGGCGCTCAGGACCAGTCTGCCATAAAGATGAACACGGCGAATTCATGCCCTTTGTGCTGTACATTAGTTTATATGTCTGGGAGAGCCATACGCTGATTATTTTGAGCTGTTAGTGAATCAATCCTGAGGTTTCACATCCTCAGATGTACTTTGCTTCATTAGAAAGGCCATATCTTTGCATTGTACTGTCTGTGTAATCATTTGATGTAGTACTACTACTAACAGTGATTTATACTGCTTGTGCGCTTTAAACTCTGCTAGGTCACTGTGACAAATAGAGTTACTTACTGTTCCCCCACATTCTGTATCGTTCCGCTTTGTCAGTGTATGATGAATGAAATTATCCCACATACTTCACGTTGCTAATAGCTAAGGTGGTCAGACTTCTAATTATGTTCACTCATTTGTCTAGCTCGCATAGCACGCTGGTTGATTCATGAAGGAAAGGAGAGATCACATGGCAATGCAGGGAGGTGAGATCGAGTGACATGGTCCCACAGTCTACACCTTTATTTCCATAGTGTCTTGGTTTCTAATATTCATGTTATTTATGTGTATTTATCGTCTGCTTTTTATTATGTCTGTACGCAGTTCCTGCTTTGCTTGGCAGCGTCCTATGAGCAAATACGAAGCCACATTGAAACAGGCAGTGGGAGAACTGATCATTTCACCCAACTAGGTCAGTCACTGATACTTTTTCTCTTCCTCTCTCTCCGTGGAGCATTCTGGTTTCTGTTTCATGAGTCTGTCTGGATGAACTCACAAAATGCGCCAGTGGATAGGCGTATTCAGAGGACGCGGTGCCTCTCTTCATTCGGGGGATGTCATGTGATCTGTTCAGTTCAGCCACTCAACCGAAGGCTGGATGCCCAGATATCGACACCTCCATGTAGCGGATCAGAGTGTTCCCCCACATCCCAGATCAATGTGGAAATGAGGAAGGGCCGGGGTGTAATTAGATCACAGCAGCGTACAGTAGTTTGAAGCAAACCAGTGAGTTTGCATAACTTTCAGATCAACTGTCACCTAAAAAATCAAAAGCATTTTCCTTTGCATTTGAGACTCACTTGATAAAGTGACTCAAAGTGAGCTTCCATACCGCTGCACTCACTTCGACTGCAGGCGTAATTAACGAAATCAAAGCAGACAGAAGCGCAAACACCAACCTGTGAGCTGGTATCTTGTGATCCCCCGCTATCAAGAGGACGTCACACAGCTGCTTGTGCTGGAGGTAGGTCTCCATCTTGCGGAAAGTTTGTTCTGCATGATTCGTGGCCTGAAAAAACTCATCGGAGGAGTTGGTGTTCATTCTGGAGAAGGTGCTCAGAGCCAACCTGTGTGAAGGAAAGCAAGGAGGGAGGCAGAGAAGAGGGATGTTGCATGATGAAAAAAAATGGGCCAAAGCAATGGACCCTGCCTGTGGAACTACACTATCAGTGCGTCTGGTTTTTATGTGCAACACGTGTACATGTTCATTTGGGCATTGCACCAGAAGCCTTGCTCTTTAGAACATTGTATGTGGTCTCTTCCAAATTAACAGAAGAATACCTAATGATTCGGTGCTGTAAGCTTTCCCCTTAACATTTATTTGGACATAGACATGCAAGCAGTAGTAAGCTAGTAAACAATAACTCAGAGAACAGAAAAAAAGGTGACATTTAAAGTGAAATAAACAAGGAAGTTTCAATTTACGGAGACAAATTAATGAAACTAATTAATTAAATTTGCTCACTGTTTCCTCTCCCTGTCCACTGTCGCAAGTAGGAAATAAAAAATGAAACAAATCAAAAAGCTGAACACAGCAAGATAAGCAAGAAATTACTTTGGACACAAAAGGGCTTATTCAGACACATGGCACTCCTGAATCCTCCAGTCCCTGCGGTGCATCTGCATCTTTCTTGCCTGTCTAAGCTGAAATTAAAACTGTTATGGACTAAACTCCGTACATAAGTGGATAACTAAGCACTGCGGTCCGACGGGACGAGCAAGCACCACAATCTACGCAACAGCTTTCCAGACCGAATTTCCATGTGTCTGTATGTGTGCATGCCTTTGTGCCTGCGTGCGTTTGCATATCTGTGTGTGCACGTGTGTTTTCCAAAGACAGGGACTTAACAAGTGAACAAGCCTGCTCCTCACAGCATTGTGGCGAGGCTGAGTCCCCGTCCCCACAGGCTGCTAGATTACATGCTGTTTTACAGCAATCCAAGTAATCCCTCAGACTTGTGGCAAATAATGCGGCCCTGTCTCTCAGTGTCCTTCACAGAGCAAGTTCACTCATTGACATTTAGGGTTGTTTGTCACGCTACATAAACAGACCCAAGACGCCTCTCCCAGGGAATTTACTGTCATCTCATGGTCCTTCTGCTGCAGAAAGCTCAAAAATGTCAATGCTATTTAAAGCAACACTTTATGCCCCCCACTCATTACTACTCATACACCGATATGAGCGCCGCACAAACTCGTAAAATTACAGATTTGTCGATATAAATGAACTGAAAACCCTGTAATGCTTGGCAGTGCGCTGTATTGGCACATTCTGGGATTGATAACAAAGGAATGGTGGAGGGGGCGGTGGCTCTTATTGATGCCCTGATTAACACACTGTTACAAAGTTTGAGCCGTGCGTGTGACTTTGCCCTCCTTGATTACCAAAAGCAACAACATTTTCCCATGGGGAATTGTTTATATTGCCTTCCGATCACGGCAGTGTCCTATCGTCTAATCTTTATTGGGAGACTTTCTGCTAAACGCAAGAGTAATTTATTGCCTTGTCACGATAATTCCCCACTGACTCTGGAGTCTTGGAGAGGAACACCAAACAAGACTGAATAAGCAATAGGGCCATAAAACTGAGATGCATTGCCTTTGTATTGGCTCCAAGGCATGCTGTAAGGATTTTTCATGCCTACCAATCTCCCCGACACTAATTGCTTCGGTATCACATTCGAGGGAGCAGTAAATTTCTCTGAGGTGTATATTTCGCTTTCAGTTGTGAGCTGGATCATCAGAGGTATAGCCCAATTTTACTGAGGCACTAAAGCCCCAGAACACCTTAGTCCGGAGAAACTGCTGTAGGGACATTGCTGTACATCGCATATTACTTAGCAATTCAGGGCCAATAGATTTCTTGGCCAACTTGCCTTCCTAGAGTAACGAGAAGGTAAATTAGCCCATACAGAAGAGCAGAATAGAATGCTGGCTTCTGTTTCCCATCCCACCTTATCCTGCAGTGCACACTACATTTTTCAGTGAGCACACGTCACCTGAAATCTTGTCACTTGCTCCTCACACCTTCCCAAAGATATCACACCACAATGTGACTAATTAGCTCCGAGAAAAGACAATGCAGATCCTCGTCTGTGTTGTCGAGACTAGGACCCTGTTTGAAGGCTGTGCAACTCCATACGCTATTATTTTAGCACAAGATACAGAGAAATACGGGCCGTAATACAACTCAGGTTCCAAAAAAATGTGGGACGCAGTGCAAACATAAATAGAACAGAATGTGATAAATTAATAATCCTGACACTCGATTGAAAACAGTACAAAGACAATATATTTAATGTTTCACATTGCACTGATTAATGCTAGCAGCATCATTTCCCAACAAGTTGAGACAGGAGAAACCTGGAGAGGCTCAGTCATTCACAAGCGAGGATGGAGCGAGTGTATAAAGGATGTTACTACATGGGATCAAGAACATTTTATAAAACTATTATTGGTTGTTTTCAAATTATTGCATTCTGTTTTTATTCACATCTTGTACTGTGTCCCAACATTGTTGGAATCGGGGTTGTTAAAAAGAACACTCACAAGTAATAATACAGAGGAGTTATTCAAAATATCAGGTCCACTCCTCTGTCCCGTCTGCTGTAATCAGCATGGCCTCTCACTGTGCTGGATCTGCCCTCCTAGATGAATGGTCGGACGATTCATGATGTGCTTTCGTCAGCCCAGATTAGCCCCTAGCTGCAAAGGTTGTGAGTCAGACGTGCTGCCGAGAATCTCAGTCTTATTCCAACTAGTGTCAACTCCATCCCTCTACAAGAGGGAAAGCCGTGCCTGCCTGGGCCAAATGGGAAATGTCTCTTTCAAAATGGATTATAACAGCCATTTGCCCCTGAAGGCTGCTGAGTAGCTTGGGTTGGTTTGAGACTCCAACAACTCCTACAAATCCTCATGCAGCATGTGCCAAGTCTATATATTCCATGAGATCTTTATGCCTCTGTACTTTGACAGTCGGTGTACTGCTATTCGGCTTTGTGTGGAGAGAAATACTGTATATACACTGACTGTAATAACTTGATCCAAGCGGTGAGGCTGAGATGATAACTCTGTGCAGAAATAGACTTTACTCCCTGCACTTTTCCCATCTCACCGGTGCTCACAACAGGCTTTCTTCCTCTGACGCCATTGTTATATCGGATATACTTGTTCAATATTGATAATGACTGAGGAAATGTAGCTACATGCAAGAAGCATCTTTTCAAACCTGGTCTAGGAACCTAGGAAGTGCAATGGAAAAATTGCCACAGCTATTAACAGAAATGAAATATCACCTATTTTACAGCTTTTCCCCTCAGCTTTTATCAAAATGGCACATGTAAAGAAGTGGTGTGGTGGAAGAGTCAGCACAATGTCTGCGAACAGAAAATTAACATCTCAGGTGGGAAACTGATTCCTGTTTTGAATATTAAGAAACCACTACGTCAAGAGCAGTTCAATCTCGCGCAGTGAAAATGAAAAACCATCAGTCAGAGTATCTCCTGGTTAAATAAAGAAGTTCTACAGAACTGACTGCCAGGGGATGAAAGTATTTCAAAATAAAGAGTTAAGCACAGAATATCATAACACTGGAGGTGCTTTGAAAAGGTGCTAGTATGGTATGGTACATTTTGTTGATATTATAAATTTTAATTCCATATTGAAATATTCAGACTTCGTTTATAGATTAACTGTGATTACAATGCTGAGCTCTGCATTCTTATGCTGAGGAATTTAGCGTAAATTGTGTGTGTGTGTGTGCGTGTGTGTGTGTGTGTGTGTGTGTGTCATGGGGGTTAGGGGTATTGTGTAAGTGAAAAATGTGCAGATCTTAGCAGAATGCTCCTCACTGCTTTGCTGATGGCAGGTTAACTCACATAGTGTATGGGACTGTCTTCAGTGTTGGATTGTCCATGATTTATTTACAGGGTAAACAAATTGAGCCACATTATCAAAGCGGTGGGTCCTGCATCGCATGTGGTCCACTGTATACATGTGTTGATCTAGATCCTATACTATGCATTTGCAACCAATCTAGGTTGGAAGTCTTAATATTTCAGTACGACGACCCTAAAACTGGGTGAATCATTTCACCAATAATTAATAATTCTGCATTTTAATCTTAATCTTTTTTTAATTTATAACCATGGTTATATTCCAAAGCAACTTTGTGCCATTGGATATGATTTTGTTAATTTTTTTTGTCTATACTATCACATTTTCAGCTTGAACAGTTGTCCATGCCTCTGTGATTCTTTTTCAATGCAAATTACCGGATATGAGCGCCTCAGGACACTGTTGAACTGAGTCATGGCCCGTACTAATAGTACCCATGTAAAATTCATAGAAAGCTGCGTCAGGGATTTTGTTCTTTGAATTAGGTCCATTTGGAGGAAAAAGTGACTGATCTGCATTTGAACAGAAATGAGAGAATGTGTCCAGCATGTAATGCTGCCGTATCCCTCCTCACCACTGTTCAAAGCCTTCTGCAAAAGCAAAATGAGGTGCTGCTGAAACCTGCGACTTGATCTTTGGCTTCCATCTGAGATGGCCGTGTTGAGCGCAGAATGCTGATATGCTGAAGTTAAAGCACATTCAGAATCAATTACGTGAGATCGCAAAATCTCCCAGCCCCCGAGGATGTCGCTTTGAGATTACAATTTACTGTACTTTGCAATTTACAGCATCTTAAGGACGCCTCCACTGGATGTGTCACACACAGACCAAGACCCTATAAGCCTTGTGGTGTTATGAGACATCCAACAAATATCTGAATTACTGCTGTTGACAGGGGGAGAGGTGGTGGTATTTCTCTTCCAAGGCGGTGGAGAGGGAATTGAGATATCATTCAAACTAAAAGCCCGCTGACTCGAGCCGCTGTTAGTGTTTATGTGGGAGAGGTCAGGGTTTCCATTCCACTCAGGTTAACTTCTGTCATATATTCTCTGCCGACGATGTGGGGAGGTTATTTGGATGGGAGTCATGTTGAGAGGCCCAATACACAGCGTGCAGATATGTTGGGGCATTAGGAGCAAGGGTGGGAAACAGCAAGGTATCATATCCTACTTACTCCACTACCGTTGATTTAACAACTCTGTAGCTACGTAGCAGCCAGTCGGATGAGAAAGGTTAACTAAATCCAGGAGAAAGACATACATGAGCCACTGACTCTCTGGATTATCTTTAGCACTCTTGATCCAGGTTTTTTGCTACAAAACATGATCAACGAAAGACTTAATGGTAATGTTTCCAAGAACCTTCCTGCCACATAAATACCTGTGAATGTATGATTTATCCTCATTAACCAAATTAAATTTTTCCAAACAGACTCTTAAGTATTCTTTTACCACATTGTTTCTTCCGAAAAGGTACATCCACAGGTCAGGAGGATCTGTCAGTTGGTTCAATTTGAAAATGTCGGTCTTAAATATTAATAACAGAAGTGAGAAGTCAAATCAATGAAACAATGCAGGAAACTGGTGGGATGTTTTTCCTTGAAGACACTGAGTGAATGAAACTAATCACTGAGGGGCATGCACCACAAAATGACTGACACATATTTTCCAACTACAGAGGAGCGGCTAAAACTTTTGTGTTTTTCGCAGCCAGCAGATCTCATTTCTACATTCAGCCTGAGGGATTGTGACAAATTATGTGTCAAGGATTTATGATGTGAGACGTAATAGGGCCACCCAGCTGGTGGAGTAAATGAATGTGCATATCTCAGTGACATCCACACATCTGCTTAGCCGCCGATGAACATGCAAGCCGTGGTGTGTCACACAGCCAATTCGCTATGCAACGTTGGACATATACAGATGCGGCGCCTGTCCAAACATCTTTTCTAGAGTCCTTCACAGTTACCGAGCGTCTGCGGCTCCATTAAACACAGCCATGATTGAAGAGCGCCATCATCCAACATGCATGTATTTTCCTGATAACCGCTCGTGTCAAACTAATCTTTGCTGCTTTTCTAGCTATTCAAGCCACTGAATGATCAGAAAACACAGATTTAACGATTATGTTAAACGGTTGCTGACAGGCTGATTAATTTATCTATATGAAAAGAAGTGATGGAACTCTCTTGTCAATCATCTTAATGATGCACTGCTGTGTAGAAAGGAAGATTTAAGTGCAATTTGGGCGTCAAAAAAGAATCAAGCCCATTAAAAAGATGCCAGGTTCCATCGCTGATGATCAAATTCATAAATGGATATCACTGCAATCAAGTACAGCTGAGCCAAAGATATATTCTGTGGCCCAAGAGAGCAGAAGTGTTACATATTTTAGCATCATTGTCAAAATATGATGGCTGGACTGTACTGTTTTACATGGCCAGCGTGAACTCAAGGTCCCCCTGCGAGCCCAAGAGTTACATATTTTTACTGGGAGGCGCATCTTTTATGCATGCACTTTTCACACACAGAGACCCCAAAACACGAACATCTGCCAATTATGCCAACACGAAGAGCGGCTCGTCAAAAACGGATTTTAACTCAGAATAATTCATGTTCAGTTCAGGCTACTCGACCGTCCGCTGCCCGTGGCATTCATTTAATCCACATTAGCAGATTTTGGGCTGTGGACAGAGAGTGTGTATTTAGACTGATCAGCTCAATCACGGCGGGCTCTTTCCGAAACAAAGGGACTGGTTCACTTTCGCTGTTCATTTCATCACCAGGTGCATGGAACAAAAACAAAGGCAGGAATCTGCAAAGCTTAAGGACCAATCACCTTAGAATGTCAGAGGCAAGATAAAAGGAGCCTTGGTCTTTTCATCCTTGATGTGAGGTGCTTTTAGTGCTCTGCCAGACAGCACACACCTCTGCACACATCTCTAACCTGTTTACTTCCTGGAAGAAGATGTAGGATCACACAGAAGACGGGGGGGGGGCACAACCTGAAAAAGCAGGGGGTGGGATATATAACAACGACAGCAAAAAAACTAACCATGACGAGTTAGGCATCAGAGTATGTAAGAGATTGAGGTAGAAAATAAATTAAATCACCTCTAGCAGCCACTGGCTATGATAGCTTGTGGCTTATAAAGTGGCTGTCTAGATAATTCATGTGATTGCTCTGCTTCCTCTTTTTATAGGTCCGGTAGATGTTATGTGATGTAATGGCTCTTTCCTGCTATCCACTTTTAACTGCTGTATGGAAGAACGCATTAGTATGATGTGTAAAAACTGAACACTCTGAGGAATCAGGCAAAGTCGCACAGTGCATGTCATGTGGACCACAACACAGACAAGAGAGGCAGAAAAAGCCCTGGCTTTTGGTCCACTGAATAATTAAATGCATGCTTTATTGGTTTATCCAACCTAACATGCTGTGGACAACGAGAGTGAGCTGTCCCCAGGTGAGCCATGGTGGCAGCTGCAGAGCTCGAGTAAACTGGAAAATGATAGCTGTGCAGATAATATAATCCTAGCTTAATTAAAGGATCTGCATGCAGGGTGGCAGGGCACATATTGAGTGAATTCAAAAAGCTGCACATATACTCTTCACATTTGTATGTTTTTAGCGTCATGAATGTTGAATGCAGACTGTTGGGTGCTAAGTAAGAAACATATTCTGTTTAAAGCAGGGTTGTGCTCATCCTTGCTGATCACAACAAAACATTCTTACTTTTTAATCCTGGGGTGTTAGACTATGAAGCGTCAGGGAAGCATGTGTTCTTAAAATAGCATCCCATAATCTGGCTTCCGCTGAGTGAGTGTATGTTATGCAAATTGACTGATGTGGCGCCACATAATAAATCTGTGTCTCCTAAGTGTCTAGCACCTTATAGCAGTCGTACCTCTCTCTGGCCTCCATCTCTGCAGGTTCCTCGGTGCTGTTCTTCACATCTTCCTGGCCCGTGTTGGTGTCCTCTTTCCTTGTGGCGCTGGGCGAGGAACTGCTCTTTGGAGATTCCTCGTTGACCTGGAGACCCTGGATGGTGTTCTGCTGATGCTGCCATGATTGATGACCCGCTCTGACATAGACAGGTGTGGGCCCCGGCGTCGGTGCCAAGATGCTGTGCACTGGGCTGTTAGTTTTGCGGAGTCCTCCGACGCCTCTTTCCCGCGAGTGACTCTTCAGCCGGCCCTGGACAGGCGTCACTCTGTGGTCCAGGCCATCCTGCTGGATGTAGCCTCCCACCCCTCCAACGCCGCCGCCTCCACTGCCGGCCGAACCTTGGGATGAATGGCTGAACCAACGCCAGCGGAGCCTGAGGATCTGCTTCACATCAAATTCCTTCTTCCCCGACACAGACATCCTCCTCTGGGTTTGGAGACGAAGGCGATGGTACGTTGAGTCCCCAAAAACATGGAGAGCAGAGGAGAGAAGAGCCTTGGTTTCAGTCCTCACTGACTACAATGTGCCTCTTCTCTTCCGTTATTGTCTCACTACTATCATGACCACCCCCCTCCTCCTTGTATTACTCCTCCGTTGTTCTTTTAGTGGAGATGGAAAGCAGTCCTCTGCAGCTTTTGTTCCTGTGCCTGAGACTACTACCCTCCCTCCAACTCTCTCCCTCTCTGTCTTTCTCTCTCTCGCTTTCCCTCCTGTGCTGCTGCTGTTTCTGTTTGCTGCTGCTGCTGCTGCTGTGCCGCTGGAGCTGAGTTAATGCACATGCATGATCCACACTCCCTCCCCTTCGCCTCCCCTGTATCGCTCTCTCTCTCTCTCTCTCCCTCCCTGCTCGTCTCTCCCATGCACGCACACACACACACACGCATCGCACAGTCACGCACACTCTGAGAAATAGACATGTATACTGTGGAAATAAAATGAGAAAATCTCCCAAGCCCTGCCCAGTACCCTCTGCTGCTGCTCTGTGTGTCACTGTGTGAGTATCTGTATGTGTGTGTGTGTGTGTGTGATAACAGGGATGCATGATCTCCCTGCGAGGGGGAGGTGGGGTATCATGGAGCCAGGATGATGAGGTCACACCTTCACAAAGTAAATCACTGCTTTCTCAAGGAAGGAAAGAGGAAGACTACTGACAACACTTGCTAACTGCACTGCTATTAGGGATATTAGCAGGACCTTCTTGTACATTATAGTATACGTGGACACAAACACACATGCTCATCAAACAGAAAAGGAGGGCGACATTAATGACTCTCTCATGAGCAACCAACACACACATCAACACACACTCTGAAAGGGAAAATTTATCCCACACTCATACGCATCTGTGCAGTCTGCTACTCTCACATCAAACAGAATCCCATGGGGGAATGTCTCAGCGTATGTAGCCATGCAGAAAAGATATTCTCCTTCAGTCACTGTCTTGAAAGCCCCCTGTGATTACAAGTGAAAAACTACATACTGATGAACCTTCAAGGTCAGTAAGCTGCCTCCTCCCTCGGTCCCGGCTTCAGAAAACAGTCTTTTACATTTCAAAAATATATCCTGCTCCTGCGTAACCTCAGTTCTGCGACATTGCAGATAATTGAGATACCACAACTTAAGGCACACTTCAAAGGCAAAAGGACAGCCGAACACCGTGCAAGGTAATTTGGGGACATTTGATCAGTGCTGACAGGATCAGCAGCATATGAAAGGAGTTGTATGGTGGCATGCTAAAGCGCCCATCCCTCATTCAGTGTGCACAATGATGTAGGCTATGCAGAGTTTGTTTTCACATTTTACCTGCTGAAGCCTTAAATCTTGAAGCAAAAACCTAAATCTCTGCAGTTTACAAACGTGATGTGGAAACTCGATGCCTCTGGTACACATACATGGACACGTCTGGTGTTTGAATATTTGCATATTCATAGATTCTGGATTTTTGAATGACAGTGAACCCACCCCCCAAAAGACCACTCTTTGCCAGCTTGCTAGTCCCCATATCCAAAAGGATTGAGAACCCCTGCTGTAAGGTATTGTGTCAACACTATTGGATCTGAGTGTTTTAGGTACTTTATTATGATCCCGTTGTCAAAGGAAACTGTATATGCCCATGGGGCAGGTGGTAATTGGATTTAGAAATGAATTGTGAACCATGAAAGATTGTGAAACACAAGCCTCATCCTACCTGCTTGCTACTACGCAGCATTTGGTTAGGATTTATAGATTTCTACATTGGAATAACTCGATCAATGTTTGTGCGCTGCACCTGAGCTCCCTATTAAAACTGTGTTCTCGTGGTTTTTATCACAACAGACCTACACACCGCCATCGTAGAATTGCAGCAAGCTTCACTTTTATTTCTGTGAAACAGATGAAAACTACTCATTTCTCATTCCTCATCCCCACTTAACCAACCAAAAGGTGAGAGGAGAAGCTTGCACTCAGATTGCTGGATTACAGTATTGTGCAGTCTCTCATCCGCCTCCACCACCTCCCACTGCAGGTTTGGAGGAGTGGAGGCGACCTGCTATGGTGTCCACTAGTATCTACCTAAACCATAACTGCCCATGTAATTTAATGGGGACAGGCATTGATCTGGCCTATAAAAGATGTTGAAACATCTCCCACTCACAGTCTGCACATGCCTCCATTCTCTGATTATAAATAACATTTAAAGCTGAGGATGGCACTTTTTATCACATATGCTCGCGCCTCATTGACAGAACTATTTGTGAGTGAGTTACAGCTAACTAGTCCTTCCTACTAAAATTAGATGAACATATCAACCTTTCTTTAAGTCTTTGTGTTCTTCACAGAGACAACACAGCAGAGACAAAGAGCATGATTACTCGTGAGACAGGGATTTGTCCACAACTACTATAAGATCAAGAAATATGTGTTAGGAAATGTTCAGGTCAGTGCATTATTCAAAATAAACCGTATGGAAGAAACAATTGCAGGTTGAAGACTGCATCAAGTGTGTGGATCATCCTTTGTTTATATCCAAGTGCTTATGCTAATGAGACTGTAAGAATGGGTGAGCTTCAAACATTATTTTCACAGTCAAGAGGCAAAACACTGAATTATTAACAAGAGCTTTCTCTGCAGATAGAAAGATTCACATTGTATTTTGTTATTTTGGAGCCCAAAAGGACCAGCGTGGAGAAATAATTGATAATTGAAAGGGTTAATACACATGCTTTGACTTTGTGTACCCGCCACAGCTGCAGTTCAGTCACTCCGGGGTTTTGTTTGCCTGACAAGGAAGCCATCTTGGTTTGCTGTGTCTTAGACCTTCACCTTTTGACACTGACTGTTTCACGACAGGCATAGCGCTCATCTGCAAAATCATTACTAAATTAATGATTTCCATTAATTAAAAGCAGCAGGGCTCTACAGTATCTATTGATCACAAATTTGAGTATGTTCCACACATTTTGTTATGGTGGTGTATAAAGTGATGCTATAACCAGTCTCACTAAGTGCCATAATAACATGCAATACATTATTTTTACATCAACATACAGTGGTGTGGTGTTACTACCCTCAATCTGCTCTCCAACCAGAAGAGGACAGTCTTTACTACAGGCATGAAAATCTAAATAATACTTTCAGTGAACTGAAAAAAGGAATGATACAGAATATAATTTCCCATATTACTGCCCCTTTATAACCAAACCATTTCATTGTTTCTTAGTTTCATAGTAACCCCTACTAACTAATATTACAAATCTTTGGCAAAGTCATTAATCACTAAATTATCATTATCACTGCAGGTAGCGCCAGCTGCATGCCTTAAATAATAAAAACAGCACTTAGTGAGGCTTTAATATCCCCTCTGCTTTTGTTATTGCACAAAAATTCTCCTCATGTGTCCCACGCACATTTATTTTACTCCACGAGGCACTCAATGCTGCTTTGCACTTGATACCTTTTTAAATCCGACATGATGTGAAATCTGGTTTTTACCTTTCAGTAAAGCTGTACATGTGCTGCACTGCACCCAAAACACATTCAGCATTAAACAGGAAAAGGAGCCAAAAAAGGTAATTTCCCTTAAATCTATCTTATCAGTACCTTTTTAGCCAGTACATGAAAATGTATTCTGAACAAATTATCATTAGAGAGAATAAACAGGGTATCTTGACGACACTATCTGCATGTCTATAAAGCTCAGGTGTATCATAATAATAAAGGCTCATTCGAGTGAGATATGATCTAACGTATAGTAACAAGCCATCACGCCGGGTAACCTCTTTTATTCTTGCAGGAGTCAAGGACACCATCTGGCTGCACTCCGCATGACACACGAGATGTCAGGTGTCAGACTGGTGTGGTAGACCACATTATCATCCAACATCTGCCTCCCCACTGAACACACCTACGTGCCTAGACGGCTTTTCTTTGAATGTGAAAGACACGTTGATGTTCTCTTGCTTGCGCCAGCAATCAAGTTGACAGCGAAATGCCTTAAATGTCTCTTGTAGTCTTCTAAATGATGTGTGCGTAGCATGAGAAGGGCACTGTTGGTGAGAAATTCAGTAATGTGATCTAATTGTCAAGAGGCACACGTGCATGTGTATATTTTACATTGTATTCACCAGATATATGCAGGGTGCAAGTATGAATAGAGACCCCCTCCACCCGCAGCTACAACTGTAACGTCCTCGAAAATACGCTTCCAGGAAAGATGCAGAAAAGGCTGTGCTGCTCATGTTAGGCAGTGATATTTCAAACATTATTGACACTGTCCATATTCATGAGACTGAAAGCGCTGGCAAACACATGCTCACGTATCCCCCACTCCAACACACAAATGGTGATTTGAAATTTCACAGCAACATAAAACACTGCTTTCAAATGTAATACTGTTCAGTTCTTCGCCGCAACATCCCTGACCCGATATGTCCATGACCGGGACGCAGTAACGAGATGCAGCCTTTCACTCGCTGTGGAGGTCAGGAGGGGCAAGTTGAAAATTTATGAGAAAATTAGCTTTAATGTTCCATTTATGGCTGAAGCAGCGGATGAGGTTACCATTTCCACTGAATCAATAGCATACACTGCTTTAGGGATATCTGGACTTAGTAACTGAGTTACTGACCTGACCTGAGTTTTGCTTCTGGTTCAATTAAAATCTCAGTCTGGCAACACCGGCAACTGTGGTAATCAATAAATAAAGGTCTTTTGTGAAAAGTACATCACTACAATCAGTAATCTTTCTTCTTACCTGAGAAATTGATTCTACGAGTTACTCCTCACCATTCAAGCAGTGGAATTGTCTTTTGCGATGGACAGCTAATGGAGACGACCTGCATGTAATCCAATAACTTACACATCACAACTGTGCAGGACTGCTCCAACTTTTTCTTCTCCTTTGTCCCTCTTTCAAGCACAGAACTGTTTGCATCTCCAGAAAGGAAGGTGGCACTTTCCGCTTTTAAAGGAAACTCCTGATAAGTTCCTTCCTCCGCACTCCAACAACAATAGCATTCAAGCAACCAGGAACACTGGGGTCACATCCTGTGACGGAGACACAGCACAAGCTTTATTCTACAAACCATGTTTCTGGAACACTTGTGTTAACACATTATAACGTGACCAAGATCTCTAACTGCTGCCTGATAAAACCATTACCACTGAAACACGCCCATATTTGTGTTGTGCAAATACAAAGTATTTATAATGTCAAATAAAGAGTAATCAATAATAAACATCAATTAAAAGTTTTTTTTGTCTGATCAATTATAATGCAGAATTAATTCATCAAAAAAAAAAGTATTTTCAAGAATGTATTTATCAAGCTCATGTAGGAGCGGTGATGTGTTTTAATTCAACCACTGGGTGGCGTATTTAACATTTACCATTAAGGAGACCCATATGTTGTATTATTAGGTGTGCCTTTATTTAAGGGTCAGGTATTGTCAAAATGATCCTATTAATAATTAATTTTCATACTCAAGACAAATTTGTGAAGACCTCTGAGTTAATCCACTTTCAGCAAAGTCAAGAAACAGTAAGTGATCGTGCATATAAATATAGTGTTTTCTTCTGTGCAGAATATCTTACAGCCGTTTCGGAAAAAAGACACTGTGTAAAATCTAAATAGAAACAGAATGTGTTGATTTGCAAAACACTGAAAACCCATATTTGACGCCAGCAACAGTTGAAGCTCAACAGTTCAGGGTCTCCTTTGTTGCATTTTGTGTTTCTTGACGCGGCAAACATTTTCAATGGGTGACCAGTCGGGACTGCAGGCAGGTCGGTTTGGCAGCCGGACTCTGTGACTACACAGCGCTGCTGTTGGAATACAAGCAGAATGTGGTTTGGCAACATCTTGCTGAAATAAGCAAGGCCTTCCCTGAAAAAGGCGTCATCTACTTTGCAGCATATGTTGCTCCGAAACCTGAATATATCATTCAGCATTACTGGTGCCTTCACAAATGTGCAGGTTAATGTGCCATGTGCACTAATGGACCCCCACACCATCACGGATGCTGCCTTTTGAACTGTGTGCTGATAACAAGCCGGATGGTGCCTCTTGTCTTTAGCCCAGAGGACGCAGCGTCCATGACTTCCAAAAAGAATTTCACATTTTAACTGAACAGACCACAGGACAGTTTTCCTCTTTGCCTCAGGCTTTCAGTCTTTTAATGACATAACGTATTGTAGACAATGACATCCCCATCTTTGCAATTTTCATTAAGAACCCTTATTCTGAAATTGTTGCACTATTTGCCAGCTCAGTCTATCACAGCAGGGTGAACTCCTCCACATCTTTACTTCAGCCTCTCTGGGAGGCGCTTTTTATACCCAGTCATGTCACTCACCTGTTGCCAGTTAACTGTTTTCTTTCAGCGTTTCACAACTTTTCCAGTCTTTTGTTGCAACTGTCCCAACTTCTCTGAATCATGTTGCTGGCATCAAATTCTAAATGAGGATATCATTTTCAAAAACAAAGAAATGTCTCAGTTTCAACATTTGATATGTTGTCTTTCTGCTATTTTCAATACAATATGGAGTTTCAATGCTATACAATATACAATGTATAAACTGTACAATAAACACATAACTATTGTCTATGTTCCCCCCTTTGCCACTGTGGAAACAATGATTCACCTCTCTAAGCCCACGGTTCACATCTAGTCTGCAGCCTACGATGAAGGTGATGTTTCTCTGATTGTATCCATGTCCATGACCTTTCCTTGAAGCAGCCATGATCAATATTTTTTAGTAACAGTGTGTCAAACAG
Source organism: Chelmon rostratus (assembly GCF_017976325.1). NCBI lineage: Eukaryota > Metazoa > Chordata > Actinopteri > Chaetodontiformes > Chaetodontidae > Chelmon > Chelmon rostratus. The sequence continues at coordinate 15,657,525 of NC_055666.1, read as the reverse complement.
CAGTGCAAAAACAATGTAGCTTTTATGCTTTACCTCGCAGTTATGCGCCGCTGCACTTTGTTTGTAGGGTTACATTTGACATGATCTGAGTGATTTAGTGAATTTTCTATTTGCAACTTTAAAAAAAAAAGTTGATTCCTGTGCCCAAACAATCACCATAATTCGTCAAATTGTGATTTTTTTTCACGTGCACGTCACTCTGAAGGTGTGCTCACACACTGTACATCACTCACGCCACACACCATCTCTAGCCTTTGCTACTTTTGTCAGAAAAAAATCCAAAGAAAACCCTTTCCAAATAGTTTCAGTTGCCTAAAATGAACTGCAGCTCAATCGTAGCTCAGTCAACAAACTCACACGACATGGATTTTTCATGAATGAGGAACTGATAATGAGTTGAGATTTGGCATTTAGGCTATGACCTTTGTAAACGGTAAATGAACTGCATTTTATTAGCTCTTTTCTGGTTTACCGACCAATCAAAGTGCTTTACAACACGTGCCGCATTCACCCATTTACACACACACATAGCACAGCCATCAGGTGTTCAGTGTCTTGCCCAAGGACACTTTGACATGCATGATGGAGGAGGAGATGCCCCAAGTCACCAAGTTTAGATAGATTTAGTATTTAGATGAATCCATGTGATATACAGCAGGTTAATGTTAGCTATACAGCACATAAAAATTCATTTTATTAAAAATCACAAACAGCATGCACAAGAGCTTCGACCGCATTGACAATTTTGGGTGAAATAGTAGCATAAACTGAACATGCAGTGGTGGTAAATTAAACCTCAATACATCTAGTCAACTGAGTATGTCCTTGCATGCTACTTTATACTTCTACTTCACTTCACAGAGGCAAATATTGTGCTTTTTACTCCACAACTTAAGTTACTAGAATATTAAGATATTCAGCTTGACAATACAAAAGATAATCAAGTAATTTATGATGTAAAAATGTAGATTAAGATAAAACTTTATTGATTGTCAGGGTATTTAAGTACTTAAATTAGCCCTACCTGCACCAGCTTGAACGTTAAAGTGACACACACGACTGCATCAGTAATATATATTCCAGTAATATACATTATTCTCAGATGGGCCATTCAGTATATTTTGCATGACTTTTTACTTGTAACGTAGTATTTCTAAAATTTGGTCTTACTGCTTTAAAATTACAACAGATTTCTTCTTCCACCTCTGAGAACATGAGCTCAGTATTTAAGATTTAAGTAGTATGAAGAACAGTAGCAATGTTAAGCAAACTCGATCATAAACCCACGCTTAGATTCTCGAATGCTTCACAGATTAAAGTACGTGGAAAAAATGTGGATTTTGCTAACATTAGCTACATGTGCTAGTGCATCACAGTACTGGCACAGGTAGCTAAACACCAGGACATTTCTTACAAGCGTAGCAAAAAACCCGAAAGGCTGCGTTATATAGCTAAGAACCAAAGCCAATGCCAATGGCATATTCCTTTGTGATATGCAGGCTAGCACAACGAGCATTCAGCAACAATATGTTGTCTGGTCAATTGAAGCTTTCCCCATCTCGTAGAAGAGCCAGATCCTTCTGAGCTACTGGACAGGAGAGCTCCCCAATCTACCTCAAAGTGCATGGCTTTGGGCCACAGTTGATAGGAAGAATGGCTGACTAAGAGGGCTGTGCATATGATTCTTCCACCAGTCAAAAGCAAGGTTTCATAACTTCCGACAGAAAACTGCAGGTGATGTCACAGTGTGTCTGTTGCACTTCATTGTCAGATTAAGTACAGAAGGTAACTATAGCTATTATTAAGTGCCCTGTCATCTTTTTCAGTTACTTACCAGAAATCCTCTCTGCAAAACAAGCTTCTTGTTTCTGGTTTGGTACCAGTGTGGCGTCATCATTCTCTCTTTGATCTTTGAGATCAAGCAGTTTTATTTTATTCAACCCTACTGTATGCCATGCTGTATGAGTGTACTTCAATGCTTAATTGTCACACACAAACACACACACAAAACATATATATATATATATAGTGGAGTGATACAGTCTACTGTTTCTTGCATATATGGTGTAATGAATTCACTGGACTTAACATACAACCTTGGATCCAGAGTGAGCTCTTATGTAGGCATCAGTGGTATGTATAAATCTTTGTTTATTTCAAGTTGGATTAATTGCTGGAAGCTGCAAACCCATGAAGTATTGCTCATCTACTGTATATGATATGATATGATATGATATGATATGATATGATATGATCACGTGATTAAGCCACTGACATACTGATTTAAGAAGCCTTCTAAATTCTATAAATCTTTTTATTTAGTTTATTTGGCAGAATGCACACAAAAGAATAGACCCCAACAATCATGCTGCATCTCCATTAAGTCTATCAACACAGACTTTGTTTGCAAACAAATGACATCAAAAGTTTATTTGTAACATTTTTTTTAACGTAATCACAAAGTGTGTGTACAAAGATAGAGTGACAGGATATGAAGGAAATAAAATACAGAAAATCTCAAAACAGGTAAAGGTGAAAAAGACACAGGATTAGGAAGCAAAACATGTTTAAAACAAATGAAGCAAATGTATATTTTTGGTAAATGCCAAAGAATTTGAGTGTGAATAAATTTTCTTAAAAATGAACAGAAAAGTACTGACAGAATTTAAGAGAGTTGTTTCCAAACAGTGATTGTCTTTGCAATTATGGTATATACAACACCATCACTCTTCAGAATGTGTTAAAAAGGGCCAGCTCTATGTTTGCGTAAATATGCTTCTGCACTGATTATACAATATCAAAGCTTGAAAATAAAATAATTTCATACAAAAACTGGTAACTGTTTATGCTTGTGTCTGGGTGTATAAACAACATTTTCCTTCAAAATAACTATTTTAACCATCTGTTCTGTTGTGTTCTGCGCAATACAGCCCTGGATACAAATATACCACACCTGTTCATAATATTTAATAGAATGTAAAGGACAAAATGACAAACCCTGTAATACACTACTGGTGAAAATTTGGTGATGTGGCATATGTTCAATAAATCTGGACTATGTACAAAAAACATACATACAAAATACAATTTAATCTTATTTACAGTTTGAAGGGATTTTAAACAATCTCATGCAATCCTGTCTAATTACTGAAGGAATTACTCATAGTTAACAACACTGAGATGACACTTAGGTTTCAAAGAACTTAAGTGTGAAGACTTTGCCGTATTATGAGAGGGTATTTGGGTGTACATAAGAGAGTTTAATTTGCCTCATAATGAATCACTTCTTTGGTGAAACGGATAGTTCAAGCCTTGGAAACCTGAAACCACCTCTTGAGCCACTGTCACTACTGGAAGATGACGACAATCTCGATTTTTTAGAGGGTAGAGAAACACCTTCACTTCCCTCCACTCCTGCTTCACTGTTCTCACCAAGTGTCACTTCATATGAGCCCTTTGTCTTTGAACCAAAGCCTCCAAAGGTGCCAAACTTCAACTTGCCTTTCTTTCCTTTGACCTTGCTTCCTCCTAGGTCTAATGACATGTTGCCACCCTCAGCTTCCAAGTGAGCTGAAGGAGAACTAACTGCAAGCCCCCCCTCATCACTCAGAGAGGAAGACCGATGCCTTGATTTCTTAAATAGATCCAGAGAGGCTGACTTGCCTTTAGTAGACACACTGAGTCCAGAATCACCCTCTAATTCTAAGTTCCCACCCATCAGTTTCCCAGTATGTATCTTACCTCCTTTTCCACTTGCACTCAATTCTACCTCTGATCCCCGAAGGTCACCTGCACTGCTGCCCTTTGCTTTTGATTTGCCAAAAAATTTTGGCATCTTTACCTTTACTTTGCCTTCACTGTGCCTCAGATCTGGACTGGGCAGCTCAACATTTTGTGAACTGATAGATGGAGACTGTATGTTTATGCCACCACTAGCTGCAAGTTCTGATTCAACATGTCTTCCACCTTGCTGCCCTTCCGACTGTGGTAGAGCAATACCAAATTTTGGTATCTTCATTTTGGGAAATGTTACATTACCCTCTGGGTAATGAAGTCCACCACTTGCACTGCCCCCTGAAACACCTGCTTCAAACTCAGCACCACCTTCTACATTTATTTTTTGACCTTTAAAACCTGCAGACACAGTTGCCTCTTGTTGTTTGTTCAGATTTGCATCAATATCAGGAGCAGACAAGTTCACATTTGGCATTTTAGGTGTCTTTAATTTCACATCCGGCCCTTCTAAACTAACATTTGGGCTGCTGGCAGTGGTGTTCAAATCTAGATCAGATGATTTCAACCCCTCTGATAAAGATCCATCACCTTTCAGTTTTGGTGATTTGATATCTAATTCCACATCAGGAAAATGAAGCTTGCCAAAAAGAGGCTTCTTAACCTTTGTTCCTTTGACATGGATATTTGGTGTTTCTACATCCAAGCTCATTGCTGATGTTTCTATGTCAATGTCAGGTTTCTTTGCCTTTCCTTTCACCTTAGGAAGTTTAAATTTACCCTTTTTCCCCCTTACATCTATGTCGATATCAGGAGCATCAAGACTTACTTCAGTATCTGGGACACTAACTTGTGTTTTTGAACCCTTTGCTCCCATGCTGAACATGGGTGTCTTAACTGTAACTGATTCAGGCCCCTCCACTTCAGGAGATTTCACTCCAAACTTAGGACCCTTGAACTTGGGAAATGTAACACCTGTCTTTACAGGATCAAAATCAACGCCTGGACCTTTGATGTCAACATTTGGTGTTTTTATGTCTCCTTCTATCTTTGGAGCTGAGACATCCACATCACCTTTGAGTTTGGGACCTTTCAGATTTAAGTCAATATCTGGCATGGTCAATTTAGGTCCTGAAATGGCTGGCATTTTTAATTTCGGTCCTTTGAGTTTTGCATCCGGCCCTTCAATGTCAACCTCTGGTCCTTTAATCTCAACATCAGGTGATTTCACATCAATGTTTGCTTTAGGAAGATTGATGTCAACATCTGGACCTTCGACTTTTGGACCTTTGAAGCCAAATGATGGCATTTTGATTTGGGGCATTTCAAATCCACCCTTTGGACCTTCAATATCAACATGTGGACCTTTGATGTCAACTTCAGGTGCTTTTAAGTCACCCTCAATCTTTGGAGCTGACACATCCAAATCACCTTTGATTTTGGGACCTTTTAGATTGAAATCCACATCTGGCATGGAAATTTTTGGTCCTGAAATGGATGGCATGCTGAATTTCGGTCCTTTTAGTTTTGCATCCGGTCCTTCAATGTCAACATTTGGTTTTTTAATGTTAACATCAGGTGCTTTCACATCAATGTTCGCTTTAGGAAGATTGATGTCAACATCTGGGCCTTCCGCTTTTGGACCTTTGAAGCCAAATGATGGCATTTTGATTTTGGGCATTTCAAATCCACCCTTTGGACCTTCAATATCAACATGTGGACCTTTGATGTCAACTTCAGGTGCTTTTAAGTCACCCTCCATCTTTGGAGCAGACACATCCACATCACCTTTGATTTTGGGAACTTTTAGATTGAAATCCACATCTGGCATGGACATTTTCGGTCCTGAGATAGTTGGCATCTTGAATTTCGGTCCTTTCAATTTTGCATCCAGGCCATCAATGTCAACCTCTGGTGCTTCAATGTCAACATCTGGTGCTTTCAAATCAATGTCTGCTTTAGGAAGATTGATGTCAACATCTGGGCCTTCCACTTTTGGACCTTTGAGGCCAAATGATGGCATTTTGATTTTGGGCATTTCAAATCCACCCTTTGGACCTTCAATGTCAACATGTGGACCTTTGATGTCAATGTCATGTGCTGTTCTATCTCCTTCAATTTTTGGTACTGAAAAATCCACATCACCTTTGAGTTTGGGACCTTTCAGATTGAAATCCACATCTGGCATGGAAATTGTCGGTCCTGAGATAGTTGGCATCTTGAACTTCGGTCCTTTGATTTTACCACTTGGACTCTCTATGTCAACAACTGGTCCTTTCACATTCAATTCTGGGGCTTTAATATTAATGTCAGCTTTTGGGAGGCTGACATCAACTTCTGGCCCTTCAACATTTGGACCTTTCAGCCCGAATGATGGCATTTTGAATTTAGGCATTTTAAATCCTCCTTTGTGACCCTCAATGTCAACATCTGGTCCTTCAATATCGACTGTCGGAGCTTTGATGTCAACTTTAGGAGTTTTTATGTCTCCCTCCATCTTTGGAGCAGACACATCCACATCACCTTTGAGTTTTGGACCTTTCAGATGAAAATCCATGTCTGGCATTGACAGCTTCGGTCCAGAAATTGTTGGCATGTTGAATTTGGGTCCTTTCAGTTTTGCATCCAGCCCTTCGATGTCAACCTCTGGCGCTTTCACATCAATGTCTGCTTTAGGAAGATTGATGTCCACATCCGGGCCTTCCAATTTTGGACCTTTGAAGCCAAATGAAGGCATTTTGATTTTGGGCATTTCAAATCCACCCTTTGACCCTTCAATATCAACCTGTGGACCTTTGATGTCAACGTCAGGGATTTTTATTTCACCCTCAATCTTTGGTGCTGACACATCCATGTCACCTTTGAGTTTGGGACTTTTCAGATTGACATCCACATCTGGCATGGAAATTTTCGGTCCTGAGATAGTTGGCATCTTGAACTTCGGTCCTTTAATTTTACCACTTGGACTCTCTATGTCAACATCTAGTCCTTTCACATCCAATTCTGGGGCTTTAATATTAATGTCAGCTTTTGGGAGGCTGACATCAACATCTGGCCCTTCAACATTTGGACCTTTCAGCCCGAATGATGGCATTTTGAATTTAGGCATTTTAAATCCTCCTTTGTGACCCTCAATGTCAACATCTGGTCCTTCAATATCGACTGTCGGAGCTTTGATGTCAACTTTAGGAGTTTTTATGTCTCCCTCCATCTTTGGAGCAGACACATCCACATCACCTTTGAGTTTTGGACCTTTCAGATGAAAATCCATGTCTGGCATTGACAGCTTCGGTCCAGAAATTGTTGGCATGTTGAATTTGGGTCCTTTCAGTTTTGCATCCAGCCCTTCGATGTCAACCTCTGGTGCTTTCACATCAATGTCTGCTTTAGGAAGATTGATGTCCACGTCCGGCCCTTCCAATTTTGGACCTCTGAAGCCAAATGAAGGCATTTTGATTTTGGGCATTTCAAATCCACCCTTTGACCCTTCAATATCAACCTGTGGACCTTTGATGTCAACGTCAGGGATTTTTATTTCACCCTCAATCTTTGGTGCTGACACATCCATGTCACCCTTGAGTTTGGGACTTTTCAGATTGACATCCACATCTGGCATGGAAATTTTCGGTCCTGAGATAGTTGGCATCTTGAACTTCGGTCCTTTAATTTTACCACTTGGACTCTCTATGTCAACATCTAGTCCTTTCACATCCAATGCTGGGGCGTTAATATTAATGTCAGCTTTTGGGAGGCTGACATCAACTTCTGGTCCTTCAACATTTGGACCTTTCAGCCCGAATGATGGCATTTTGAATTTAGGCATTTTAAATCCTCCTTTGTGACCCTCAATGTCAACATCTGGTCCTTCAATATCGACTGTCGGAGCTTTGATGTCAACTTTAGGAGTTTTTATGTCTCCCTCCATCTTTGGAGCAGACACATCCACATCACCTTTGAGTTTTGGACCTTTCAGATGAAAATCCATGTCTGGCATTGACAGCTTCGGTCCAGAAATTGTTGGCATGTTGAATTTGGGTCCTTTCAGTTTTGCATCCAGCCCTTCGATGTCAACCTCTGGTGCTTTCACATCAATGTCTGCTTTAGGAAAATTGATGTCCACATCCGGGCCTTCCAATTTTGGACCTTTGAAGCCAAATGAAGGCATTTTGATTTTGGGCATTTCAAATCCACCCTTTGACCCTTCAATATCAACCTGTGGACCTTTGATGTCAACGTCAGGGATTTTTATTTCACCCTCAATCTTTGGTGCTGACACATCCATGTCACCCTTGAGTTTGGGACTTTTCAGATTGACATCCACATCTGGCATGGAAATTTTCGGTCCTGAGATAGTTGGCATCTTGAACTTCGGTCCTTTAATTTTACCACTTGGACTGTCTATGTCAACATCTAGTCCTTTCACATCCAATGCTGGGGCGTTAATATTAATGTCAGCTTTTGGGAGGCTGACATCAACTTCTGGTCCTTCAACATTTGGACCTTTCAGCCCGAATGATGGCATTTTGAATTTAGGCATTTTAAATCCTCCTTTGTGACCCTCAATGTCAACATCTGGTCCTTCAATATCGACTGTCGGAGCTTTGATGTCAACTTTAGGAGTTTTTATGTCTCCCTCCATCTTTGGAGCAGACACATCCACATCACCTTTGAGTTTTGGACCTTTCAGATGAAAATCCATGTCTGGCATTGACAGCTTCGGTCCAGAAATTGTTGGCATGTTGAATTTGGGTCCTTTCAGTTTTGCATCCAGCCCTTCGATGTCAACCTCTGGTGCTTTCACATCAATGTCTGCTTTAGGAAGATTGATGTCCACATCCGGGCCTTCCAATTTTGGACCTTTGAAGCCAAATGAAGGCATTTTGATTTTGGGCATTTCAAATCCACCCTTTGACCCTTCAATATCAACCTGTGGACCTTTGATGTCAACGTCAGGGATTTTTATTTCACCCTCAATCTTTGGTGCTGACACATCCATGTCACCTTTGAGTTTGGGACTTTTCAGATTGACATCCACATCTGGCATGGAAATTTTCGGTCCTGAGATAGTTGGCATCTTGAACTTCGGTCCTTTAATTTTACCACTTGGACTCTCTATGTCAACATCTAGTCCTTTCACATCCAATGCTGGGGCGTTAATATTAATGTCAGCTTTTGGGAGGCTGACATCAACTTCTGGTCCTTCAACATTTGGACCTTTCAGCCCGAATGATGGCATTTTGAATTTAGGCATTTTAAATCCTCCTTTATGACCCTCAATGTCAACATCTGGTCCTTCAATATCGACTGTCGGAGCTTTGATGTCAACTTTAGGAGTTTTTATGTCTCCCTCCATCTTTGGAGCAGACACATCCACATCACCTTTGAGTTTTGGACCTTTCAGATGAAAATCCATGTCTGGCATTGACAGCTTCGGTCCAGAAATTGTTGGCATGTTGAATTTGGGTCCTTTCAGTTTTGCATCCAGCCCTTCGATGTCAACCTCTGGTGCTTTCACATCAATGTCTGCTTTAGGAAGATTGATGTCCACATCCGGGCCTTCCAATTTTGGACCTTTGAAGCCAAATGAAGGCATTTTGATTTTGGGCATTTCAAATCCACCCTTTGACCCTTCAATATCAACCTGTGGACCTTTGATGTCAACGTCAGGGATTTTTATTTCACCCTCAATCTTTGGTGCTGACACATCCATGTCACCTTTGAGTTTGGGACTTTTCAGATTGACATCCACATCTGGCATGGAAATTTTCGGTCCTGAGATAGTTGGCATCTTGAACTTCGGTCCTTTAATTTTACCACTTGGACTCTCTATGTCAACATCTTGTCCTTTCACATCCAATTCTGGGGCTTTAATATTAATGTCAGCTTTTGGGAGGCTGACATCAACTTCTGGCCCTTCAACATTTGGACCTTTCAGCCCGAATGATGGCATTTTGAATTTAGGCATTTTAAATCCTCCTTTGTGACCCTCAATGTCAACATCTGGTCCTTCAATATTGACTGTCGGAGCTTTGATGTCAACTTTAGGAGTTTTTATGTCTCCCTCCATCTTTGGAGCAGACACATCCACATCACCTTTGAGTTTTGGACCTTTCAGATGAAAATCCATGTTTGGCATTGACAGCTTCGGTCCAGAAATTGTTGGCATGTTGAATTTGGGTCCTTTCAGTTTTGCATCCAGCCCTTCGATGTCAACCTCTGGTGCTTTCACATCAATGTCTGCTTTAGGAAGATTGATGTCAACATCCGGGCCTTCCACTTTTGGACCTTTGAAGCCAAATGATGGCATTTTGATTTTGGGCATTTCAAATCCACCCTTTGACCCTTCAATATCAACCTGTGGACCTTTGATGTCAACGTCAGGGATTTTTATTTCACCCTCAATCTTTGGTGCTGACACATCCATGTCACCTTTGAGTTTGGGACTTTTCAGATTGACATCCACATCTGGCATGGAAATTTTCGGTCCTGAGATAGTTGGCATCTTGAACTTCGGTCCTTTAATTTTACCACTTGGACTCTCTATGTCAACATCTAGTCCTTTCACATCCAATGCTGGGGCGTTAATATTAATGTCAGCTTTTGGGAGGCTGACATCAACTTCTGGCCCTTCAACATTTGGACCTTTCAGCCCGAATGATGGCATTTTGAATTTAGGCATTTTAAATCCTCCTTTGTGACCCTCAATGTCAACATCTGGTCCTTCAATATCGACTGTCGGAGCTTTCATGTCAACTTTAGGAGTTTTTATGTCTCCCTCCATCTTTGGCGCAGACACATCCACATCACCTTTGAGTTTTGGACCTTTCAGATGAAAATCCATGTCTGGCATTGACAGCTTCGGTCCAGAAATTGTTGGCATGTTGAATCTGGGTCCTTTCAGTTTTGCATCCAGCCCTTCGATGTCAACCTCTGGTGCTTTCACATCAATGTCTGCTTTGGGAACATTGATGTCAACATCTGGGCCTTCCACTTTTGGACCTTTGAAGCCAAATGATGGCATTTTGATTTTGGGCATATCAAATCCACCCTTTGACCCTTCAATATCAACCTGTGGACCTTTGATGTCAACGTCAGGGGTTTTTATTTCACCCTCAATCTTTGGAACTGACAAATCTACATCCCCTTTGAGATTGGGACTTTTCAAATTGAAATCCACATCTGGCATGGAAATTTTGGGTCCTGAGATAGATGGCATCTTGAATTTCGGTCCTTTAATTTTACCACTTGGACTCTCAATTTCAAAATCTGGTCCTGTCACCTCCACTTCAGGGGCTTTCATATCGATATCAGCTGTTGGGAGGCTGACATCAACATCTGGCCGTTCAACATTTGGACCTTTAAAGCTTAAGGATGGCATTTTGAATTTAGGTATTCGAAGTCCTCCTTTATGACCCTCAATGTCAACATCTGGTCCTTCAATATCAACCTTGGGGGCGTTAATGTCAACTTTCGGTGTTTTTATGTCTCCCTCCATCTTTGGAGCAGACACATCCACATCACCTTTGAATTTTGGACCTTTCAGATTGAAATCCACATCTGGCATTGACAAATTCGGTCCAGAAATTGTTGGCATGTTGAATTTGGGTCCTTTCAGTTTTGCATCCAGCCCTTCGATGTCAACCTCTGGTGCTTTCACATCAATGTCAGCTTTAGGAAGATTGATTTCAACATCTGGGCCTTCCACTTTTGGACCTTTGAAGCCAAATGATGGCATTTTGATTTTGGGCATTTCAAATCCTCCCTTTGTCCCTCCAATATCAACCTGTGGACCTTTGATGTCAACTTCAGGTGTTTTTATGTCACCCTCAATCTTTGGAGCGGACATATCCAAGTCACCTTTGAGTTTGGGACCTTTCAGATTGAAATCCACATTTGGCATGGAAATGTTTGGACCTGAGATAGATGGCATCTTGAACTTTGGTCCCTTGATCTTACCACTGGGGCTCTCAATGTCAACACCTGGCATTTCAATGTTTACGTCAGGAGCTTCTATATCTCCCTCAATCTTGGGACCTTTCACATTGACGTCTCCCTGCAATTTAGGTCCTTTCAGGTTGATATCCCAGTCTGGTATCTTTGGTGCTGTTATGGATGGCATCTTCAACTTGGGTCCTTTCAGTTTTGCATTCGGCCCTTCAATATCAATGTCTTTGCCTGTCATGTCAATATCCGGTCCACTGACTTTGATATCAACATCTGTACCCTCCACTTTTGGACCTTTGAAGCCAAATGATGGCATTTTGATTTTAGGCATTTCAAATTCCCCCTTAGCCCCTTTGATATCAATCTGTGGACCTTCAATGTCAACTTCAGGTGCTGTAATGTCTCCTTCAACCTTTGGAACTGACACATCGACATCACCTTTGAGTTTGGGACCTGTCAAATTGAAATCCACATCCGGCATGGAAAGTTTCGGTCCTGAGATAGTTGGCATCTTGAATTTTGGTCCTTTAATTTTTCCACTTGGACTCTCAATGTCAACATCTAGTCCTTCAATCTCAACATCTGGAGTTTTTATATCAATGCCAGGTTTGGGAAAGTTAACATCAACTTCTGGCATTTCTACCTTTGGGCCTTTGAAACCAAATTTTGGTATCTTGAACTTGGATCCTTTGGTCTTTGGTCCAGTCACTCCCAGGTTAAGATCAAGGCCTTCAGAACTTCCAGTCTTTCCTTTGATGCTGATATCCCCTTTTACCATTTTCACATCAGTTTCTGGAGCCTTTATCTTTGGACCCTTGAATCCAAACTTCGGCATTTTAAATTTAGTTTTCTTTGTGCCAATTTCTGGAACATCAATTGTGACATCTGGTCCCTCAACTTCGGCTTTTGGTAAATGAACATCCCCTTTCAAATCACCTTTCAATTTCGGCCCCTTCAAGTTGATGTCAACATCTGGCAATGATATTTTTGGTCCAGATATTTTTGGTAACTTTACTGTTGGCCCCTGAAGTTTTCCCTCTGGAGATTCAATGTCAACATCAGGCACTTTAATGTCAATATCAGGTGCTTTCACATCAATGTTTGCTTTAGGAAGGTGTATGTCACCTTCTGGGCCTTCCACTTTGGGACCTTTGAAGCCAAATGATGGCATTTTGATTTTGGGCATTTCAAATCCACCCTTTGGACCTTCAATATCAACCTCTGGACCTTTGATGTCAATTTCAGGTGTTTTTATGTCGCCCTCAATCTTTGGAACTGACACATCCACATCACCTTTGAGTTTTGGACCTTTCAGATTGAAATCCACATCTGGCATGGAAATTTTGGGTCCTGAGAGAGTTGGCATCTTGAATTTTGGTCCTTTCAGTTTTGCATCTGGCCCTTCAATGTCAACATTTGGTCCTTTGATGTCAAGATCAGGTGCTTTCACATCAATGTTTGCTTTAGGAAAATTGACATCAGCATCTGGCCCTTCCAATTTTGGACCTTTGAAACCAAATGAAGGAATTTTGATTTTGGGCATTTCAAATCCACCCTTTGGACCTTCAATATCAACCTCTGGACCTTTGATGTCAACTTCAGGTGTTTTTGTGTCACCCTCAATCTTTGGACCTGACACATCCACATCACCTTTGAGTTTGGGACCTTTCAGATTGAAATCCACATCTGGCATGGAAATTTTGGGTCCTGAGAGAGTTGGCATCTTGAATTTCGGTCCTTTCAGTCTTGCATCTGTTCCTTCAATGTCAACCTCTGGTCCTTTGATGTCAACATCAGGTGATTTCACATCAATTTTCGCTTTAGGAAGATTGCCATCAATATCTGGCCCTTCCAATTTTGGACCTTTGAAACCAAATGAAGGCATTTTGATTTTGGGCATTTCAAATCCACCCTTTGGACCTTCAATATCAAGCTCTGGACCTTTGATGTCAATTTCAGGTGTTTTTATGTCGCCCTCAATCTTTGGAACTGACACATCCACATCACCTTTGAGTTTTGGACCTTTCAGATTGAAATCCACATCTGGCATGGAAATTTTCGGTCCTGAGAGAGTTGGCATCTTGAATTTTGGTCCTTTCAGTTTTGCATCTGGCCCTTCAATGTCAACCTCTTGTCCTTTAATGTCAACATCAGGTGTTTTTATGTCACCCTCAATCTTTGGACCTGACACATCCACATCACCTTTGAGTTTGGGACCTTTCAGATTGAAATCCACATCTGGCATGGAAATTTTGGGTCCTGAGAGAGTTGGCATCTTGAATTTCGGTCCTTTCAGTCTTGCATCTGGTCCTTCAATGTCAACCTCTGGTCCTTTGATGTCAACATCAGGTGATTTCACATCAATTTTCGCTTTAGGAAGATTGCCATCAATATCTGGCCCTTCCAATTTTGGACCTTTGAAACCAAATGAAGGCATTTTGATTTTGGGCATTTCAAATCCACCCTTTGGACCTTCAATATCAACCTCTGGACCTTTGATGTCAATTTCAGGTGTTTTTATGTCGCCCTCAATCTTTGGAACTGACACATCCACATCACCTTTGAGTTTTGGACCTTTCAGATTGAAATCCACATCTGGCATGGAAATTTTGGGTCCTGAGAGAGTTGGCATCTTGAATTTTGGTCCTTTCAGTTTTGCATCTGGCCCTTCAATGTCAACATTTGGTCCTTTGATGTCAAGATCAGGTGCTTTCACATCAATGTTTGCTTTAGGAAAATTGACATCAGCATCTGGCCCTTCCAATTTTGGACCTTTGAAACCAAATGAAGGAATTTTGATTTTGGGCATTTCAAATCCACCCTTTGGACCTTCAATATCAACCTCTGGACCTTTGATGTCAACTTCAGGTGTTTTTGTATCACCCTCAATCTTTGGACCTGACACATCCACATCACCTTTGAGTTTGGGACCTTTCAGATTGAAATCCACATCTGGCATGGAAATTTTGGGTCCTGAGAGAGTTGGCATCTTGAATTTCGGTCCTTTCAGTCTTGCATCTGTTCCTTCAATGTCAACCTCTGGTCCTTTGATGTCAACATCAGGTGATTTCACATCAATTTTCGCTTTAGGAAGATTGCCATCAATATCTGGCCCTTCCAATTTTGGACCTTTGAAACCAAATGAAGGCATTTTGATTTTGGGCATTTCAAATCCACCCTTTGGACCTTCAATATCAAGCTCTGGACCTTTGATGTCAATTTCAGGTGTTTTTATGTCGCCCTCAATCTTTGGAACTGACACATCCACATCACCTTTGAGTTTTGGACCTTTCAGATTGAAATCCACATCTGGCATGGAAATTTTCGGTCCTGAGAGAGTTGGCATCTTGAATTTTGGTCCTTTCAGTTTTGCATCTGGCCCTTCAATGTCAACCTCTTGTCCTTTAATGTCAACATCAGGTGCTGTCACATCAATGTTTGCTTTCGGAAGACTGATGTCAACATCTGGGCCTTCCACTTTTGGACCTTTGAAGCCAAGAGATGGCATTTTGATTTTGGGCATTTTAAATCCACCCTTTGGCCCTTCAATATCAACCTCTGGACCTGCGATGTCAACTTCAGGTGTTTTTATGTCACCCTCAATCTTTGGAAGTGAATCATCCATGTCACCTTTGAGCTTGGGACCTTTCAGATTGAAATCCACATCTGGCATGGACATTTTCGGTCCTGAGATAGATGGCATCTTGAATTTCGGTCCCTTGATTTTACCACTTGGACTCTCAATGTCCACATCTGGTCCTTCAATATCAACCTTTGGAGCTTCTATGTTTGCCTCAATCTTTGGAACTGGAACATCTACATCTCCCTTAATTTTGGGTCCTTTCAGACTGACATCCCAATCAGGTAAGGTGGGTCCTGATATGGACGGAAGCTTAAATTTCGGTCCTCTCAGTTTTGCATCTGGTCCTTCAATGTCAACCTCTGGTGCTTTAATGTCAACATCAGGTGATTTCACATCAATGTTTGCTTTACCAAGATTGATGTCAACATCTGGGCCTTCCACTTTTGGACCTTTCATCCCAAATGATGGAATTTTAAATTTAGGCATTTTCAATCCTCCTTTGTGGCCCTCGATGTCAACATCTGGTCCTTCAATATCGACCTTGGATGTTTTAATGTCAACTTTAGGTATTTTTATGTCTCCCTCCATCTTTGGAGCAGACACATCCACATCACCTTTGAGTTTTGGACCTTTCAGATGAAAATCCATGTCTGGCATTGACAGCTTCGGTCCAGAAATTGTTGGCATGTTGAATTTGGGTCCTTTCAGTTTTGCATCCAGCCCTTTGATGTCAACCTCTGGTGCTTTCACATCAATGTCTGCTTTAGGAAGATTGATGTCCACATCCGGGCCTTCCAATTTTGGACCTTTGAAGCCAAATGAAGGCATTTTGATTTTGGGCATTTCAAATCCACCCTTTGACCCTTCAATATCAACCTGTGGACCTTTGATGTCAACGTCAGGGATTTTTATTTCACCCTCAATCTTTGGTGCTGACACATCCATGTCACCTTTGAGTTTGGGACTTTTCAGATTGACATCCACATCTGGCATGGAAATTTTCGGTCCTGAGATAGTTGGCATCTTGAACTTCGGTCCTTTAATTTTACCACTTGGACTCTCTGTGTCAACATCTAGTCCTTTCACATCCAATGCTGGGGCGTTAATATTAATGTCAGCTTTTGGGAGGCTGACATCAACTTCTGGTCCTTCAACATTTGGACCTTTCAGCCCGAATGATGGCATTTTGAATTTAGGCATTTTAAATCCTCCTTTGTGACCCTCAATGTCAACATCTGGTCCTTCAATATCGACTGTCGGAGCTTTGATGTCAACTTTAGGAGTTTTTATGTCTCCCTCCATCTTTGGAGCAGACACATCCACATCACCTTTGAGTTTTGGACCTTTCAGATGAAAATCCATGTCTGGCATTGACAGCTTCGGTCCAGAAATTGTTGGCATGTTGAATTTGGGTCCTTTCAGTTTTGCATCCAGCCCTTCGATGTCAACCTCTGGTGCTTTCACATCAATGTCTGCTTTAGGAAGATTGATGTCCACATCCGGGCCTTCCAATTTTGGACCTTTGAAGCCAAATGAAGGCATTCTGATTTTGGGCATTTCAAATCCACCCTTTGACCCTTCAATATCAACCTGTGGACCTTTGATGTCAACGTCAGGGATTTTTATTTCACCCTCAATCTTTGGTGCTGACACATCCATGTCACCTTTGAGTTTGGGACTTTTCAGATTGACATCCACATCTGGCATGGAAATTTTCGGTCCTGAGATAGTTGGCATCTTGAACTTCGGTCCTTTAATTTTACCACTTGGACTCTCTATGTCAACATCTAGTCCTTTCACATCCAATTCTGGGGCGTTAATATTAATGTCAGCTTTTGGGAGGCTGACATCAACTTCTGGCCCTTCAACATTTGGACCTTTCAGCCCGAATGATGGCATTTTGAATTTAGGCATTTTAAATCCTCCTTTGTGACCCTCAATGTCAACATCTGGTCCTTCAATATCGACCTTGGGGGCTTTAATGTCAGCCTTGATGTTTGGAGCTGACACATCCAGATCTCCTTTTACTTTGGGCCCTTTCAAACTCATATCCCAATCAGGCAAGGTGGGTCCTGATATGGACGGAAGCTTAAATTTCGGTCCTTTCAGTTTTGCATCTGGCCGATCAATGTCAACCTCTGGTCCTTTAATGTCAACATCAGGTGCTTTCACATTAATGTCTGCTTTAGGAAGATTGATGTCAACATCCGGGCCGTCCACTTTTGGACCTTTGAAGCCAAATGATGGCATTTTGATTTTGGGCATTTCAAATCCACCCTTTGACCCTTCAATATCAACCTCTGGACCTGTGATGTCAAGTCCAGGTGCAGCTATACCTCCATCAATCTTTGGAATTGACAAATCTACATCCCCTTTTAGATTGGGACCTTTCAAATTGAAATCCACATCTGGCATGGAAATTTTCGGTCCTGAGATAGATGGCATCTTGAATTTCGGTCCTTTAATTTTACCACTCGGACTGTCAATGTCAATATCTGGTCCTTTCACATCCAATTCTGGGGCTTTAATATCAATATCAGCTTTTGGGAGGCCAACATCAACATTGGGCCCTTCAACATTTGGACCTTTCATCCCGAATGATGGCACTTTAAATTTAGGCATTTTAAATCCTCCTTTGATACCCTGAATGTCAACATCTGGTCCTTCAACATCGATCTTGGGAGCTTCTATGTCTCCCTCGATCTTTGGAACTGACACATCCATATCTCCTTTTACTTTGGGTCCTTTCAGACTAACATCCCAATCAGGCAAGGTGGGTCCTGATATGGAAGGAAGCTTGATTTTCGGTCCTTTTAGTTTTGCATCCGGTCCTTCAGTGTCAACCTCTGTTCCTTTAATGTCAACATCAGGTGCTTTCACATCAATGTTTGCTTTAGGAAGATTGATGTCAACATCTGGGCCTTCCACTTTTGGACCTTTGAAGCCAAATGATGGCATTTTGATTTTTGGCATTTCAAATCCACCCTTTGGCCCTTCAATATCAACCTCTGGACCTGTGATGTCAAGTCCAGGTGCTGTTATATCTCCATCAATCTTTGGAGCTGACACATCCCCTTTGAGTTTGGGACCTTTCAGATTGAAATCCACATCTGGCATGGACATTTTCGGTCCTGAGATAGTTGGCATCTTTATCTTCGGTCCTTTAATATTCCCACTTGGACTCTCAATGTCCACTTTTGGTCCTTGCACATCCAATTCTTGGGTTTTAATATCAGTGTCATCTGTTGGGAGGCTGACACCAACATCGGGCCCTTCAACATTTGGACCTTTTATCCCGAATGATGGCATTTTAAATTTAGGCATTTTAAATCCTCCTTTGTGACCCTCAATGTCAACATCTGGTCCTTCAACATCAATCTTGGGAGCTTCTATGTCACCCTCAATCTTTGGAACTGACACATCCACATCTCCCTTAATTTTGGGTCCTTTCAGACTGACCTCCAAACCTGGCAAGGTGGGTCCTGATATGGACGGAAGTTTAAGTTTCGGCCCCTTTATCTTTGCATCTGGTCCTTCAATGTCAACCTCTGGTCCTTTCATGTCACATTCAGGTGATTTCACATCAATGTCTGCTTTAGGAAGATTGACATCTGGGCCTTCCACTTTTGGACCCTTGAAGCCAAATGTTGGCACTTTGATTTTGGGCATTTTAAATCCTCCTTTGTGGCCCTCAATGTCAACATCTGGTCCTTCAACATCAATCTTGGGAGCTTCTATGTCACCCTCAATCTTTGGAACTGACACATCCACATCTCCCTTAATTTTGGGTCCTTTCAGACTGACCTCCAAACCTGGCAAGGTGGGTCCTGATATGGACGGAAGTTTAAGTTTCGGCCCCTTTATCTTTGCATCTGGTCCTTCAATGTCAACCTCTGGTCCTTTCATGTCACATTCAGGTGATTTCACATCAATGTCTGCTTTAGGAAGATTGACATCTGGGCCTTCCACTTTTGGACCCTTGAAGCCAAATGTTGGCACTTTGATTTTGGGCATTTTAAATCCTCCTTTGTGGCCCTCAATGTCAACATCTGGTCCTTCAACATCAATCTTGGGAGCTTCTATGTCACCCTCAATCTTTGGAACTGACACATCCACATCTCCCTTAATTTTGGGTCCTTTCAGACTGACATCCAAACCTGGCAAGGTGGGTCCTGATATGGACGGAAGTTTAAGTTTCGGCCCCTTTATCTTTGCATCTGGTCCTTCAATGTCAACCTCTGGTCCTTTCATGTCACATTCAGGTGATTTCACATCAATGTCTGCTTTAGGAAGATTGACATCTGGGTCTTCCACTTTTGGACCCTTGAAGCCAAATGCTGGTACTTTGATTTTGGGCATTTTAAATCCCCCTTTTTGGCCCTCAATGTCAACATCTGGTCCTTCAACATCGACTTTTGATGTTTTTATGTTCCTCTCCATCTTTGGAGCTGACACATCCACATCACCTTTGAGTTTGGGACTTTTCAGATTGACATCCACATCTGGCATGGAAATTTTTGGTCCTTGAATGGGTCCTTTCAGTTTTGCATTCGGTCCTTCAATGTCAACTTCTGGTCCTTTAATGTCAACTTCAGGTGCTTTCACATTAATGTCTGCTTTAGGCAGATTGACATCAACATCTGGGCCTTCCACTTTTGGACCTTTGAAGCCAAATGAAGGCATTTTGACTTTGGGCTTTTCAAATGCAGCCTTTGGCCCCTCAATATCAATCTTTGGACCTTTGATGTCAACTTCAGTTGCTGTTATATTCCCTTCAGTCTTCGGACCTGGCATGGAAAGTTTTGGTCCTGAGATAGTTGGCATCTTGATCTTCAGTCCTTTAGTTTCACCACTTGTAGTCTCAATGTTAACATCAGGTACTTTCACATCCAATTCAGAGGATTTAATATCAATATCAGATTTTGGGAGGCTGACCTCAACCTCTGGCCCTTCAACATTTGAACCTTTCATCCCAAAGGATGGCATTTTAAATTTAGGCATTTTAAATCCTCCTTTGTGACCCTCAATGTCAACATCTGGTCCTTCAATATCAACCTTGGGGGCTTTAATGTCAGTCTCGATTTTTGGAACTGATGCATCCAGATCTCCTTTTACTTCGGGCCCTTTCAGACTGATATCCCAATCTGGCAACGTGGATCCTGATATGGACGAAAGCTTAAATTTCGGTCCTTTAAGTTCTGCATCAGGAACTGCAATGTCAACATCTGGTCCTTTAGTGTCAATGGAAGGTGATTTCACATCAGTTTTTGATGTCTGGACATTGATGTCAACATCTTGGCCTTCCACTTTTGGACCTTTGAAGCCAAATGATGGCATTTTGATTTCAAATCCCCCCTTTGACCCTTCAATATCAACATGTGGATCTTTGATGTCAACTTCAGGTGCTGTTATATCACCTTCAATCTTTGGAGCTGACACATCCGCATCACCTTTGAGTTTGGGACTTTTCAGATTAACATCCACATTTGGCATCAATATGTTTGGTCCTGAACCAGATGTCATGGTGATTTTCGGTCCTGTGAGTTTTGCATCTGGTCCTCCAATGTCAATCTTTGGAGCTTTGATGTCACCTTTGGAATATTTTATTTCTCCTTCTACTGTTGGAGCTGACACATCCACATCACATTTGAATTTCTGACCTTTCACACTTAAATCCACGTCTGGCATGGAGATTCCACTTCCTGAAATACATGGCTTTTTGAATTTTGATGCTTTGATATTTCCGGTCCTCTCAATGTCAACCTGCCCTTTGATGTCCACTTCAGGTGCTGTTACATTTATGTCAGCCTTTGGATGATCAACATCAAATTCTGGCTCTTCCACTTTTGGACCTTTCATTCCAAATGATGGTTTCTTTACTTTGGGCATTTTAACTCCACTTTTCTGGCCCTCAATGTCAACGTCTTTTGTGTATCCTTCAGTCTCTGGCAGTGACAAATCCACATCTCCTTCAATTCTTGGACCTTTGAGTTTTATATCTACGTCTGGTATCTTTTGTCCTATTATGGACGGAGTCTTCATTTGAGGTCCTTTGAGTTTTACATCAGGGCATTCATCATCAGTTACTGGAGCTTTAACCTCAACTTCAGGTGCTGTTACATTAATTTCTGCTTTGGGAACATTGAGATCAAATGATGACTTTTTGATCTTTTGAATTTCAACATCACCGTTTGTCCTTTTCATTTCAATAGATGCTTTTATGTCTCCTTTACTCTTTGGAACTGATATAGCCAGATCACCTTCAAGTTTTGGACCTTTCAGGCCAGTGGATGTCATTGTAGATTTTGGCTGCTTGAATCCACCTTCAGCTTTTATATCAACATCTGTATTTTCAACCCTAGGACCTGTGATTTTAGGTTTTTCAGATCCTCCTTCATGCCCTTTAATCTCAAATTCTGGTCCTTTGATCTCAACTTCAGGTTTTGTTGTGTGTCCCTCAATCTTTGGAGCTGTCACATCAGTGTGTCCCTTTGCCTTACTTCCTTTTAGACTGATGTCCCATTCTGGCGTTGTGGGCCCTGGTTTGGATGGCATCTTGAATTTCAGTCCTTCAGTTTTTCTATCAGAGCCCCCACCAACAATGTCTGGTGCATTAATGTCAATCTCAGTAGCTTTTACGTCAACTTTTGGTCCCATTATCTGAGGCATTTTAAAGTCCCCTTCTTTCCCCTCAATGTTTATACTTGGGCCTTTAATGTCTACTCTGGGTGCTTTTATTTTTCCCTCAGTCTTTGGCACTTTAACATCAAGATTTTCTTCTACCTGAGAACCCTTCAGGTATACATCTGTATCTAGCCCAGGATCACCACTGAGTTTAACTTCAACACTAGTTTCGTCTTTCTTGAGTCCTTTCATTCCAGTTACAGGCATCTTGATTGTTGTCATTTTTATGCCACTCATAGTGTCCTCAGTTTTGTAGCCTGGAACGTCAGTGTCTATTCCAGATGCTTTTATTTCTCCCTTTGTGCTTGGCAGGTTGACATCAACCTCACCTTTCAACTTTGAACCTGTAAGGTTGACATCCACCCCTGCCATTGAAATCTTGCCTGGAGCCGATGAATATCCTGAGGTAAAATTGCCTAGTGTTTTTGTTGAGCCTCCTATTGTGCCACCTCTTAATTCAGTATCAATAACTTTGGAAACTCCAAGTCTGACATTTGGATTATCAATACTGCCTGATCCCTTTGCTTGTGGGTGACTGATGGTACTTTCAGATACCTTCACCTTTGTCCTCTCACCTAAACCGGTGTCAACACTTCCCTCCTGTGTTTTTTCCATGGATGAAGTCAAAATCTGCATGCTTTTTCCTGGTAAAGACAAACTTATTGACCCTCCATTCTCATCAGCAGAGGTTACATCTACACCTCCCACCCCTCCTATTGTAATATGCTTACTACCAGTGTTTGTGCTGTCACTTAGTGTCATGCTTGTTCCTGTCACCTGAATACTTCTGTCTCCTTGCTCTCCACTCCCTCTTGAGATCTCAAAGCCTCCCTGGCCTGTACCCACAAATTTAGGCCCTTTTAAACTGAGCCCTGTACCTCGTTCTCGTTCTCCCTCTCTTGTAACTGTTGTGGTCTGAACTCCCCCACTGCCCCAATGTGTCTCTGTGGAGCTAATTTGTGGCCCAGTGTAAGAGACGTTGCTTAACTCAAAAACTCCCTCGTCTGCTCCCATTTTACCTGAAGGGCTGCCATGTGAGATTCTGATACGAGGAGAACCATCTCCAGATTCGTGCCTTAGCCCCTTGAACTCTGGACTTGAAAGTTCAAGTTGCTCACTTATGCCACTCGGCATATCCACAGTGTAGGTAGTGATGCGGCGTGTGATAGTAGTAATTGTGCTCCCATCGCTGCTTGTGCTGCTGTGCCGCTCTGTGCGAACATCTACTCCCTCTGCAAGGTCTTCAGACTTCAGCCTTGGTTTAATTTTTTTTGTGTATATTCTCTTATAGTCCTCATCATCTCCACTCTGTTGATTTAGAAAGACAAGAAGGCATGTAACGTAGAAATATTATTATACCATGTATTGTGTTCAGTAGCTTCCCTATAAACAAATCAGTGATCATATAATTTTTAAAAAGAACCTACAAGGATGATGTCTGGACTGGAACCTCCAAAACGGGCCTTCCCCTCCCACGTCAGGGTGCCCATTGGTGAGCGACATGGTGTGCTCAAGGGCGAGAGGCAAGGGGATTTGTCTCCTTTGTTTTGTAGTTTCAGTCCAACCTTGTGTCTGTTCAATGTCTTCAGTAGCTCAGCTGTTTCTTCAGAGCTCATGTTATCAAAGTAGACTGTGGCGCCTACGATCTGGTCACCTATGAATTATGTAGAGAGAGCAAAAAAAATTTAGTCATCAGGTAGGTGAGACAAATCTTACTTCATATCTGATGAAAAAAAGTTTGCTACCTTCATATACTTTTCCAGACCGTGCTGCAGGTGACTCTCCTTTAACCTCCTTGACAAAGATCTCTCCTCCACTTGTCTGTTCAATCGTCAGGCCAGTTTTGTCTGGACCTTCCCAATCTGTAAAGAGCACCTCCCTGGTTTCCTCCTCTTCAGCCATCTGTAAACATAACCATACAAAGTATGGGTGAGAGAGAAAAAACACAAGGTAGTCGGCAAGAGCTTACAGTATATGCATTTTCAACACGGTATACAGGATGTTATATAGATTTATTGCGACTATAACTTTCTGAAATACCTTGTTTTTCCTTTCCTTTATTTAAGCCCTGGTGTGATGGAAACTTTTTCTTCGTTTTCCTGCATAAAAGAAAGTTGTAATAATCATTAAGACAAAATCAGGACCAACAATGCATCACAACAATGCATCACAAAAAATGAATTAAACATTTGGCTTGTAAGACCCAATGGTGAACACTAGATGGTGGTAATACCCTTTTATCAACACCCCCCCACACACACACACACACACACACACACAACCCACCCACTTTTGGAAATTTGTATGGAGTCAGACAACACCCTGCCCTGAGGAAAGCAGCCCAATCCTATGCCTACACCCATGCTCCAATGTCAATAGACAGAACAATTGATGTTTAAAGCTTTGTAAGGCCTTGCCTTATGAAAACACACAGAGGAGGTGCAGAAATGCACAGTAACACATACACCAATGTGTCACCGGACGCCCTGTCTCTCAAATCTACATCCATAGAGAGTAGTACTAAAACAAGTACATGTTTGTATATGGTCACAAACAATGCACTATGACTACCGCTGTATCACTAAATTCATCACCTTCAGGATGACAAAGGCACATATAATGTTACTTGTTGGGTGTGGTCATCACACTTTACTAGATATTGCTGGCCATAATAGAGGATTGTTTTCGAGAAACAAACAATGATGTAACAATTCACGATCTTTATATCAGTTCCAATCAACCAAATTGACAGGCATGGTTTAGCTTTTTTTTCAACTGTCTAGCTTGATGCATACTGTAATTAACATGCAACCATCACAAAAATAATAGTTTATTTACATCATTCTCAGACCTGCCTCTTCCACTATTCTGACCAGTCCTCCCCACTCTCCTCTTTGAAACACACAACCCATTGTTTCATTAATACCAAACTCTCCACAACCCACACCTTCAATTACACAAAGCTGTCTGAGCCATGTGTCTCCAGCTAGCAATGTTTTTTTTATGTTTTTACATTGCATGCATTCAGCATTTGTTACAGATGTCCAAAGAGACTTTTTCCCCTTACGTATGCACAAATCTGAAACAATTTGGAGTTCAAAGTCCTCTTCAAACATACTGTACATGTGCATGACAAGACCAGATGTTACCTGTACGTGAAGACACGTGGACAAGACCACCTGAACTATTGCCACCCAGCCATTTCCTGGATCAATTCATGAATCAACAATTCAGTTTCCAGAGGGAACCTCCTTACTACAGAAAATATAGATTATTATAAGAGGAACTGGTTGAGAAAAAGCTATCTACTATCCAAAACAACACAAACCTCTTTTAGTGAATTGTTTCCTTTGAAAAGGCAAGGTCAGTCAGTGTGTGTACCAAATTGTACATACCAAAATTATCCGGCTAATCTTTGATTTTTTTTCTTTCTTTCTTTCTTTCTTTCTTTCTTTTTTTTTTGCTGAAAAATATTTCACAGTGAGACACTGGCAAAACTGTATGACCACAGTCATTTATAAGAGAGACTTATTCTGTTGCTGCCTGGTACAGCATACCACATCAAACTGTGCAGTCATTCAGTAGGTTTCAGCAAATTGTCTATTTGCCTGGAATCAGCCAGTAAAAAAAGCTTATCCATGAGATGGCACAAAAGAAACAGGATATGAGTCATAGTGCCGACTGTGTTTTTATGGGGTGGACCAAAGACCAGCTTGGAAAGGGAGCATAAAGGATTTTTACTTGTTGTATCACTCTGCTCCATACCCACACAGAGCATTTCAAGATACAGCTTCTTGGTGGTCAGCCAAGGACTTCATACGTGAAGGGGGGTCAGTTAAGCCCTTTTCCAGTTGGTATGCAAGTGTCTTCTTTTGTTTGTGTTATCTTTTTGCATTCACTCGGCTTGTCTTGGTTCTGTGTTCAGTGACACAGACCAAGACCATTATTTAAGGGGACAGTGTGTTGTCAGATTGCTGAGATGATGCATAACGAGCTGAAGGTTGTTATTATTCACATATACTTGAATATATAAGATAAGACAACTCATAAAAACTGCCTCAACAAGCTGCTAACATGTCAATTGAGACAAATAAGAAGCCAGTTGGGAGGAAGAATGTAATGTTATGATTGTCTTTGTAAAGCTGGATTTCCATGTGATCAGTTTAATCAATTTAAGGTTTGAGCAAAGTCTTTCTCTTCTAAAAATAAATATGAAAATCTTATAAATCTTGATCCTGGCTTTACATTCTCATAGTGTTTTTTATGATCAGACACAATATTGACAGTGTGAGAACAATCACTAAAAATCACACTGAAACATTTTTCCACACTATTTTGCACCTGTATAAGTAACATAATTACACCAGTAAGCCAGAGATTCCCTTGCCCATTCACTGAAGCTGCCACACTGCTCTGCAAGATAACAAGCTACTGGGAACAAGAGGAAAAGATAAAGAAACAGCTGTTTCAAAGGAGTTTGTAACAAGCACCACTCGGTCAACGGCTATCTGCCACTCTTGCCACACTGCCAGTGTATAGTATATTAAACAAATGAGAAGGTTAGAAGAAAACAACACTGTAGTTTTAGCTGGTTCCCTGAAATGTCATACAATAGGCTGTAAATCTAGGTGGCACATGTGGTGGTGTGTGTGTGTGTGTGTGTGTGTGTGTGTGTGTGTGTGTGCACGCGCGTGTGTGTGTGACAGAGAGAGAGCGAGACCTGTTTGTATCCTGACATAATTGTATCTCAACCACTAGCACAGCAGAATTTTTGCCAAAGTTAGGGTGTGTGAGAAAGCACCAATAAACAGACAGTTTGGAATGCAGAAAGATTGCAAACTGGTCTCCCTGGTTTGCTGGACTCTGTCCAAGGGCACGCAGCAGGCAATACACCAATTAACGCGAGTCAATAAATAGACTGGTCCTGCGTGATTGGGAATACTGGAAAATGCTTGCAATGCTTTGAGGTAATGTTAAGCCCTCTCTCTAAAATAGCCTTTTGCGGACTCTCAGAACTGAATAACAAGGGCCAGGGCCACTGAAAGTGATAATACCAGATGTAGGGATAGTGTTTATGCCAAAGATGACGCCAACCACTCTCAGGCATCAACCTGATCTCCCCCTCTCTCTTTCCTTTTTTCTTCATGCCTCTCTCTATCTCATTGTCTCTGTCGGTGACTTGACTGAAGCTCGTAATATGAATCTATTAAGACCTCAAGCCTTACATCTTACATTATCCACAACATTATATGCATCAAAACACAGCTGAAATGTATGGAGGCCACAAACAAGGCAGTTTACCCTCTTAACTCAAGTAGAACAAACACCACTCAGGTCACCTGACACTGCCAATTATAGTATCTTCACCATGCCCATCTGATGCCAGCTAAAGGGTATTTAGACTGAAGCAAAGAATTTGTACTTTCCCCATGGGTGACAATGCAGCTCAGCTTACACACCCACCTCCTCCCTTCATGCAGTCAATGAAAACAGACAAGAATTGCTGACAAACTTAAAGCTTAAACATTGCATTGAACGATTCAGCATATGGGAGAGGCAAAATGAAGCATTTCAACTCTCAAACTTATTGTTTTCTGGATATCTGGAGGGGAGGGAAAGGCAACATCCATGTTTCCATAAAAATTCCCCAAGAGCAAGGGCGAGAAAAAAATGTTCTTATTAATTCCTCCATGTCTCACCCAAAGAGACAACTTTCTTACACAACTCTCTTACTTTCTTTCTTTCCTTCCCCTCCCTATCCAGCCATCTATTTTCATGCAAAATTACCTTTCATGTTTCAACTTATTTTTCTCTTCTCACATTTTAACCCCTCGCTCTGAGACTCTCCATAACTGAGAGCTGTCCTTGTGCTCACAGCTATGACATATTTCTGGCAGCAAGCTGAAAGGAGGGGCTGAGGCTCACAGCCACACAGAAAGGAAGGAAGGAAACTTAGAGAGAGGGAGGGAGATGGAAAGGAGAGGAAATGGTTAAAAAAAAAGTGAGTGTGTGAGATAGCAAGTGAAAAAGAGAGAGGAATGGTTGTGAAACTACTCTGTGGAATATTAGCTAGCCTATGAGCTAACAGTAAGAGGGCGAAGAAAACAAACAAGTAGAAATGAAAATATGGCCTAACAGCATAACCGATTCTGGAACTAGAGCACAGAGGGACAATTAACTTGATCAAGATCATATGATTAGATATGGATTGTGTTAAATAAATAAGCCTCTGTTCTCAGGATCATAAGACAGGGAGGCAGTCTATGTGTCTCAAAGCGATAAGGCAACATGACAATCAGCCACCCTCTCTTCTTTCACATTAATTTCTCTGACCTTCCCGAGAGTGGCGTCCCCGATTTAACATTACATTTGATTAGTGATGTCATCAAAAGGGTATTTGAAGAACACAACATTAGATATTTTTTTTCTAAGAAGGATTGAAGTGAACCATGGAGGAAATGAGGGCAGAGGGAAACAGATGAGCTTGTTTATCTATCGGGTTTTATTATGGCCTGGTATGTGTGTTGAGAAAGGGGGGATGTGGGGACAGCCAGTCAGACAAAAGCTTCTGTTGACTGGAGTGCAACCACAGAGCATTTCTGGATACGCCTCTCCTGAGGCCTATCATTGGCCTGCATACGGTTTGGGTTTGGTGTTTTGCTAGCTTTCCCTCCAACTCCTAAGGAATAAATTGTCCACAGCTGCCGACTACAAACAGTTAAAGCAGCGTGAGCTTGGCAGGCTTTTGACAGGGCTGTTTCATAAGAAGGGGAAAGGGGTTCGAGCGGAACAGGTGGTGTCTGGGGGAGGAAGGAGGGGTGCAAAGAGGAGGCATAGGGAGCAGAAGCAGCCAAGTGTCAGGTTTCCACAAGGCAGGCCTTTCACAGCTGAACGGCAGTGGCACGACCTTCCAGGTTCAAAGGAGGCTTTGCAACAAACATTCCAACAGAGGTTTGGCGTCTGGCCGCATAATACTACGCTGCTCTAAGGTGACACTGCCTAGATGGCCGTGGAGTGGAGTGATGGGTCATGAGAAATTTAGTTTTCTTTCCTTTGCATGACCAGTAACAGATGTGTTGTGTGGATCTCTTGCATTATTTCTGAAGAGACTTACCTTGGATTGCTCAAGCAAGGCCAAGGGCTTCAGTCTGATGCTGTGGGTCTTGTGTTCCTGACTTCTGTTGATGCAAAAACAAAATAATAACATGATTAGATGAAAAATTACTGAAATCACAAGAGCAAATACTTTAAGGATCCTGTCAATAAATTGTACTGCTCATGGGTGCTAAAAAGAAATCTCATGCTGCTGTCTTATGCAATAGCATGCCATGTTTCAGTTGCATGAGTACAACAAAAACGTAACATATTCCTATTATGCATGTCACTGTTGCACTGAGAGGTGTGTCCAAGCATGAAGCACAAAGCTGCATACAGTATTCTGTGTTTGCAGTCAGGAGTTACTCGTGACATTTTAGAGTACATGTTCAATGGACCCTCCAAGACCAAACAGAGCCTTCAGAGCCTTTCAATAAACTCAGCTACTTGTATGGTGTGGCCCTCACCTCTGCAAATGGAAAGATAAGACAGACACACTACCGATCCAAGATCAAGAGCAAGTTCCAGAAATTTGAGTTTGAGGGTGAAAACGAAGCAAATCCAATTCAATTCTAAAAGGAAATGTATTCTAAAATATGCTCGGGAAGTCCTCTGCTCTGGCTTCCACTGGAGTATAACAGCAGAAATGGACAACCATATAAGCCAGTACAGAAATAAAATACTGCTGTTGCAAGTGTATTCATCATTGGAGTGTCATTCTGCATTCCAAGTCAAGTCAATCTTACTTTTACCCGCTGTGACTAGCCCAAAATATTACAGGACTTACTAGGATTATTGCTTCAACCCACCAGCATATTGTGAAACAAAGCCTTCTCTTTTTCAGTCCCAGTACAAACAGAACCAGACTTGATATGTGTGCAGACAGGCATCTACCGGTGGGAACATGTCCCTCTGAGAAATTCTTCTGAGACAGGCTCCCCAACCCCATCATTAACCTCCCCCTCCCCAGTCCCTTATGCTCAATACACTAAAAGCCAAATGCTGTGTTTGAGCAACTGAAACCTTTCCAGTCACATACTATGGAGAGAAAGTGGGTAAACTTAAAACCAGTAACATTGCTGCAAAGCTTGTGAAATGCTCTACAGTTTTGCCAAAGAATGCATTGTTGTTGAGTGCTTTTTGAATGGGTCCTATAATGAAAAAGATGGGACATAGCTGAGATGAGTGTCAGCCAGTACGTGTTCGTCATTATGTTTGTGTAGGGAGACTTCTGCCACAGCAGCTGTGCACACTCTCTAGCCCATACTCTTGTTACAGAGAGGTATTAATCAGACTGCCATGTCAGGATTCGTCCAGGTAAAGGGCTGACTCCATGACAAAGGTACATTTTTCAGAGGATCAGTCTCAAGAGACTATAAGATAGAATTTAACTTGATCACTGTTATCCAAAACAAAATTAGATCTCTTGCTGTGAAAGATAACTTAATTTTGTTAAAAAAAATTTTTAAAAATCTCATGCAAGGAGAATTTTTTTACAATGGTTGTATCTGAGTAAACAAACCCAAAGATAAAAAATTGGGTTTCCCAGCTTCTGTTTTCAGTACCTTGGTGAGACCACACCCATAAACTCACACACAGGTACAGAAAGAACAAGTGCGGTCACCAACAGTGCGGAAAGAAAATAAAAGCACCTGCCATGTGGATGGGTTGGCAGATCACTGGGTCGCTTTGCCTATGTGCTGTGCTTGCAGAGGGAGTAGCTCCGTGCACAGCCCCACCCAGGCCTCCAGTCACACACATTCCTTGATAGAGCCGTCAGGCCAGCTGGAAGGCAGCCCGGCCTCTCCCCGCAGTGACTAACTCCAAAGAAATGTCCTCTTTCTCTCAGACTCTAGCTCCATTCTGTGCCGCCCACCCTGCACCCTGCCTGAGTGTCCACCCCCCTGCAGTCAGTCCACCACACCCCCCGACCTTCAGGTTTTTTCCTCAAATAAACAAGAACACAAACCTTCAGTCAGACATGCACGGTTAATGTGCGCCCTGAGACACACTCTCTCAACTGAACAGTAAAAAGTAGAACAGGATTGGCGGAACAGATGATTCATATCACCGTTGCTATTGTCGTCATTTTAGCCGACGGCACCTGTGTACTAGGTAGATGCAACAAACTGCATTTCCCACTGTTCTGCTGAACATTGGCTCCCACCCTCTTTCTCATACAACTTTAGATGCCCTCAGGGCACATACCTTAACAGTTTGACTGGCATAGCTTCTGTTGAATTAAGTCACACCGGAAACTGATCAAAGTGACTTTGGTTAATCGGTGTGGTTGATTGCCAAATCCAATCAATCTGATGAACAGAAAACGGGAGCAGTGTGACAACGATTAAAGCTCCACCATAAGTGAATCAGGCACAGCAGGGCTGGTGAGTCATGAGATTTGATTATGAACCAATAAAAAGGCCTCAGTGCAGAGAGGGAAAGAGGGAGAGAGGAGCACTGTCCAGATCAGTCATGTTGTCAAAACAGAATAGACTCCCTGTTCTTCTGTTTCCATTGTAGTTTGACGCAGCAAGTACAACAAATACAAAAAGAGACGCTGCAGGCCCCAGCGTAGGTTCACTCTTGCCTCAAAAACACAGATAGGACATGCATGTATGACGCATATAAAAGGAATGCACATCAAAATAAATGGTTCTTTTTTGCACTCCATAGTCCACATAGCCCTAAACCAAACCACAAGGCCTGCATGAGACCAAAGCCTGCCCACTGACGCCAACTTGGCCTGCTGTTGATTAAACCATTGTGACTTTGGCAGGAGTCGTGCACAAAATGGAAAAACTGAGGAAAACTGTATGAGAGCACAAACAAGACCAGGGGTTGCGTAGAGAATACATTTCAGTCATGTCTTGATTTTCATATAAATCATATTTAAGCCTCATGTTCACATAAAGACAGTAAAAGAAAGGATCTATGCTCTATGAGGTGGCAAGTTCCAGATAACTCATGGCTCCTGTCATTACTCATTATACTAAAGGGAGGATCTCACTTTGAATTTCCTCTCCTGGGGTTTCTTCCATTTTTTCCTTATGCGCAAAGGTTTTAAGGGGAGTTTTTCCTTGTCATCTTTGGAACATGGGCTGCATCGTGAACTGTTGCTCTTGCAGGACTGTAAATCCCACTGAGACCTTATATGTAATATGGGCCATGCAGAAATAAAACATTTTGGCTGAAGTTCTGAAATGAGAAGTGATCCTGTGGTGGTGCCTGCAGGCAGTTTCAGAGCGAAGACACTTGAGCAACTAACAAAGGGAAAAAATAGGTTGAAGGGAGGCTGAGCTACAGAATAACAGAGTTGAGGATGCAAATTGTGAACTGGCACAACTCGTCACACCAGGTAGAGAAAAAGAGAAAGAGAAAAGACATTTACACAGCTCTGCCACATAAATAAGAGATCACAAGAGGTTTACAGTTATCCACGGCAACCATATATATAGGCCATGCCAAGTAACTGTCCAACAAGAACAAATGCAAGTCAATTCATGGAGCAGGAGGCAAGAAGGTCAGAGGAGGGCTATATGGTAACCATAGCAGCAGAATATATATGTCGACATAAGGCCTCCTAACTGTAGAACTTGCAGAATGAGCACAGCATTAAGATACGTACTCATACTTCGCATTTAGACCACACCAGAGTAGTGCAGAGTTTTTTAGAGCAAGAGAGAAAGTTGGATTGTGATGAGTGCCATCCTCGAGTATCTTGTGCCAGATAAAGAAAACCTAAACAAAGCCGAATGTATTTCTAAATTTACATTCCAGGCCTTGCTGCCCTGACATTTCGGCTGCCTCATTCCAAGTAGAGCTTTTGTAACAGATGCTCCGTGTCATTCCTCGCGCGGGGCAACATAACAGCACTTGTGGGGGTTGGGGTGTAGGTCAGACAGCTATTAAGTAGGCAGCGCATTCTTGCAACATTTATCTAAGATTTATTGTTTTGGGGTGTTTTGCAGATGTTTGGCAGAGCAGTGGGGAACGTTGTTGGTTTATCAGAAAAAAATGATTCACACCCTTTTTGAATTCCATGCTTGCAAGCATTCCACCAAGCTTGAAGCTACAGTAAACAAGTCTGAAGTGCATGCATGTGCATAGGTGTGACTCACAGGGGTATTAAGTGTGACTTTTGATGATTGTCTCATCATACTTACTACATACATACTCAAATTACTATATATCAAAAAAAAAAAACAAAAGGCAAGAAAATGCTAATGATAGGCGCTTCCTAAAGCATCCTGAGGCCATACTGAAGAATTCCAAACCAGCACTGGATGGATAAGAAGGGAGTGGCTGCTGGGTGGATTGCCTAGAAAGAAGACGCGAACACTACAGTTAGATGTTTATTTGTAGCTAGATGACTGGAGCGGTTGTGTATTTACAAATTCACGATTGTTTTATTTAACTAATCTCTAGGGGGAGACCTCAGCGCTCCTGCTGGAACTTCAGGATGTCCGAGAGCCCAGCGTTACTTCTCAAAGAATGTGTGAAAAGAAAATAAACTGCAGTTTGATTGCAACCACCCTCCCTTCTTCCAGCTTATTCACTGCGTCCACCTCCCTCGTCTCGCCTCACCACGCTGTCCCTCCTTCCAAACACCCACTCAACAAACCCACGAGGAAGTGGCAGAGGAAGTGTGCTACAGAGCAGTTTCTTTCCGTTTCACGGCGGCATGGCTGACTAACACTGCTCCTCTCATCTGTGCTGCCACTCAACAGGGCAAGAATACATAGTGGTTCTGGTTGAGTGCTGTGATAAATATCTTAACACGGTCAAGTGAAGACTCGAAACAGTCATGAGGCATGTCCTGTTCTTCGGGCAAGTAAAGATGCTGTTTATCACACGGGTGACAAGTGCAACAAAATCAGCGCTGAGTGGCTCTGCGCATTGCTTATGTCGGCGATGACGACTGACCATGGTTTGATCCATAAAGCTTCTTTCAAATTTCGGAGGGTGTTTTTTTTGGAATTCCAAATGCCTTAAATTACTTAAGGTTACAACATAATGTTGCCTCTGTACTGCTGCACTGGCGGAAAGTGCAAGTATTTAGACAAACAGAATCCACCCTGGGCCAAGAAGAGGCCCTGTTCATCATCGACGTTTTAGCTGCAGGGAGTCAGGAACCAGTTCTGTCTGAAATAATGTTCCAGAATCCTTAGGATTGTGTAAATCCGGACCCTTGCTTGCAGAAAACTCAACATATGTAATACAGTACTTTGCCATATTATCACCAAGCAAAGCAGGAATTTTTTAAATGCTAGGAACACTAAACATATCTTGCTTCAAATGATAACCCACTACCCAAATACCCCTTCAAGATGCCTGTGTCGCAATCAATCACCGTGACAAGTGCAATTTGAGAAATGCCAGACATTTACAGCTGAGACCCTCAACATGCACTAGGTGCGCATTGTAGAAAAGATTGTGCAGAGCGGAGCGAAACGCAGCTCTCCCTAACACTTCTGGGTGTGGCAGGAGGGAGCTGCGGAGGACAGGCAGCTACACCCAGAGAAATTTGACTTTAAACCAAGAATCAACAGAGGATTATGTCGGCTGTTTTTATCTGCTTTTTCCTCAGCTTGAACAAACACATTATGTCAAATGTAGACCAGATTGCATGTGACGATCCCCGGTTTGAAACACAACTGGAAAGATGCCATTTATGATGCAAGTTGGACAGAAAAATAAATATCTCTCAACTTTTGGGGCAGATCACGTACGTTTCTCTCTCTTTCTCCAAATGTGCGAAGTCTAAGCTCCCTCCTCTATGCCTCAGACCTGGTTTCAATTAGCTTGTCTTTCCAAACCACTACATTCCATTACTCCCCTCTTTGCCCCCGCCCCGCCCATCCCCCCTCACTAACTCACTCCCTGACTCTCTTTCGCCATCTTCCCCCCTCCTCCTCCTCTTCCCCACTTCTTTCCTCCCCTGCACACCCTGGCTGGGAGCCCAGGTTAAGAAACTCAAGGTAAAAGAAGAGAAATCTCTGTTCAATTTATCTGTTCAAGACTTTTAAAAAGTCAGCCATTAAAAAATCATACATGCCTTAGCACAAAGCAACAGTGACTTCAGTTTATTAATATATCAAGAACCGTCAGGCGAGTTCACCACATTCCACAAAAGCAGACTGCATTAAAAAGGCCCATATATGAGATTTTCATTGTTCCAAATGAGTAATAAATATACAGCACCGTACGACACAATGGATAAGCAGGGGGAAGTTCTAATAAATGCTTTTAATGTTGGCTGACCCCTTCATATCCCATGAAGAACTTGTGGATGTGTTAGTAGGGACCCACTGCGACAACTGTCTGCAGCATGTATGGGGTTTTTTTTCCCTTTTCTTCTCTTTTTTTGGAGGGGGTTGTAAAAGGGTGTGCCTCTGTGAGGAGACAGCGAAGCAAGAAGGGAGAGAGGAAAAAAAAAAAGCATGGGCTGGAGGGACGTGAAAGAGAGGAATCCACACCCAAGCCTGTTGCTGCAGGCTCTCATAGGGAAGTACCTTTACTTTTTAAACTTCCAAGGCTCCGCAAAGGGCGTTGGACAGATAAGAGCAACGCCTGAACGATAGCATCAGTTATCTTTCCAGCACGTCTTCCATTCAACTTTCGTCTAGTAGGTGGGATATTCCAGGGTTGAAAAAAAAAAAAGAAAAAAAAAGTTTGCTGTCCCACAGAAGAGGGATTATACGCATGCAAAGGACATCCACGTTGCATAATAGTCAAATCACTACACAAATAGAGTGATTTTGGGTGTTGCCCCTTGCTTCTAAAAGGACTAACATCATATGTAGGCGCCCTGTAGTCCCTCTAAAACAGCAAGTTCAGCACTTATATGCACCTTGGACAACAACCTTTGTGTGCAGTCAAAGGAAAAGTGAAGTGCGCAACTCCAGTCAAGACCCCTGCATTCATGTGGTTGCTGGGGGTACACACCCACTTCTCACGCTCTGGGCTACTTTAAATCTGTTTTTAAAACGTATGATGATATTCACACAACATTAATGCCACTTCACACCTTCACAGAAAACCAGGTAATAGCGCACACGTTTTCTCTCCATACAAAACTTCCCTATAGCAAAACTGTTCTTAGAGAAAAAACAAAGGATACCACAATACATAAACACACGGAATAAAGTAGGACAAAGTCACTGTAATCTTACCACTGATACACACACAGTACAAATACCCACTGGAATATTACAGGAATGTTGGACCGATAACGTTGTCACTTTTGCAACTTAGTTGCTAAACTTTGGCAAAGTTTTCATAAATGAGTCACAAGTTTACAGTGCAGGTACGTTTGAAGCAAAGCACAGCTGGCAACACAATTTAGAAACAGTCTAACAAAAAAACTCCATTTGAGGAAGAGAAAAAAGTGCATCCTTACCTGTGCGCAGTCTTTGCGCCCAAGAAGCCTCACACCAGCTTGAGCATCCTTGAAAACTTGCCTGCTCCCTTTCTCCTCAGCCCAAGAAAAGCACTTTTCTCAGTCACAACTTTGCTGCCTGATAGGATTCTGTCACTCTTCTCCTAGTTCTCCTTCAACCAAGTTTCCAGGGCGTTTTCTCCCCCTCTCTCCCTCCCTCCTCTTCTCTGAGTTGATTTAAACTTCTTTTTTTCTGTGTGGCTGCTCTTCTGGGCTGAGCAGAGTGGTTGGACAGAGAGCTGGGTAGGGCTCCTGGCTCGCAGAGGGAGGGGAATGCTGGGGAGGGGACCGGTGCGAGGGAGTGGTTCTCAGCAGCCATGGGACCACCCACTGCTTCACATAGAGGACTCCAGTGGTATGTAACAGGAAAAATAACTCCTGCTTCAAATATGAAGAGTTAATGCATACATGCATATAAAGCTACGTTAAATGTCCATAGGTGCCTACACTTATCATCACAATTTTACCAGCATTCAGTGTTTCTGAAGCTGCTTTCATCAAAACCGTCTGAGAAGTTATTTTCTGAGCCACATAACACATCAAAAAAGAAAAAATAACAACTAACAAGACATTTTTGACATGGCTTTGAAGCTTCTCTATTCGCTGCCAATAATAATTTGAAGTCACCTAGATAACATTTGGACCGCTTTAAGATAATTAAAACCAAGTGACACGCCCCACTGTACCCGCCTGACACCAGCACACAAGAGGCAGCCTTTAGCTGGCTTGTATAAACGCTTACACAATGATAGGTGCAGCTGTCAAAATCCACTGTTTTTTTTTTTCTTCAAGTCTCGTCGTTCTATTTCAGCGAAATAAAAAGCTTTTAGTTTTCGTTTCACGTTTTAGAACGAGAGTGAAGCGCACACAGTAACACGCCACTAAATGGGCATGATGGACAATGACATAAACGTGTTATTACTGCATTTAAACTACTGCACACAAACTCACAGAAAGTTATCATTAACAGAATGACTCAGGAGTGAGTCCTTTACTTACATAGGAAAGGCAAAGAGTGTATTTACAATATGTGTTTTTTTGTTCTAACATTGTTAGAACTCAACCAGGTCATAGCTGCATTATATATTATAAATAACTTTGTTTCTGTTTCGGGTTATGAAATGTGTTCAAGATTTTAAGAGCATGGTTTATTATTGTGTTCTACCATTTCATAAGCAGAAAATAGCAATTTTAATAGTAATTTCAGTAATTGTCAGTAGGACGACCATAATTTAAGCCCTGCATAATTTTGTAATAGGCAGTGTCACATTTTTTAGTGAAACTCTTTTCATAGGTAAGGTTACATTACCTCTTACAGCCTATACTGTTATTTCGAGCATTTCAATAATACATTAAAGCTGTGATGTACTGAAGGACGTTTTGGGTTTCTCTCACAGTACTGTTGCTGCGCAGTGGTTCAGTCTGCACAGACACACAGGCTTTGTTTCTACATGCTCTAATGCAGGGTCAGCCAAACCAAACAGGGCTCTGCCTAACTCACCTCCAGTATTAAACTGCATTTGTTCCACGCTGACCTTTAAACTCAAAGACATTGCAAATGATCACTAAGATCTATACAATGGCAAATTGACTTTGCGTATCTCTGTCAGCGCGGAGGGAAAAGGGAAGAAGCCATGACACAAGCCGATGAGACAGAGTCATATTGGGTGGTGCCTCAGACAAATTCAGGCTGGGATTACGGATAATATTGGGTCAGCAAATGAGACCTTCCAGGCTTATAGATGAAAATGTATGATGAAGCATTCTGTAGCTGCAAAGAATATTTTATAATAGCAATTCCCAATCTTTTTTGTACCCCTACAGCCCTTTCCAGCTGAACTCAAGTAGCCCCTCACCAACACCGCTCGTCATGTTCCAGACGTGTTCATTTGAACTGAATTTAAACTTTATGTGATTTAATATGACAAAAAGTGGCTATACCATAATTCAAAGTTTGTCTTTTTCTTAATTAGTTGAGTTACTCAATAGTCTTTCCAACTGCAGACGAAGCCCCTGGGGTACTCCCGGCTGGGAATCCCTGATTTATGTGTGTGCATCCAGTTTTGCAACTGTCATGTGTGCTGTGGATGTGTGTACATCTACAGGAATGTGTTAACATATGGGCGTACTTGTCCATGTCTCACGGCAACGTTCACATCCTTGAAACACCCCACCATGGCCGCCATGTCACACCCATGGTCAGGGAAGTGAAATAGCAACATGCAAGGAACAGAGCAAGCGTAGAGGCACTTCCTGCGTGGCTTCAAACAGGGCGTGGCACACAGACACACATGGGCACGCACACACAACTGCTTTAATATTACCACATAACACCAGCATGAGTCAAAAATGTTCTGATTTTCTTTTCTCTCAAAAACAGGGTGCAGCCTTCCTACAAAAAGAGGGCCCACTGTGTGTGCGTAGGGGGGGGTTGTGTGTGTGTGTGTGTGTGCATGCGTATATTTATCTGTAATTGTGAGCAAGCTGAGATAAAAGTGAAGGAGTAATCCCAAACATGTGCAAGATAAGCAGAAACTCTGAAGAACTCTGCATGAAGTGTGGTACTGCTTTACTCTTTGGACTGTAGCAGTGTTTTGAATAAACAGCGCTAAAGGAGGGTAAAAATGTTCCTGACGTAAAACACATTACTGTAGGGCTCATAAAGTTCTGAAGACATATTCTGTGAATGAGCAGGTGATTGAATTACATCATTCTACCGACTGCAGAGATCATTTATATTGTCCACATGTTGTCTTTTTTAAAGCCCCCCTCTGGTGCTTGTCTTTCAGCATAACTGTTGGAGAGAAGGATTATCATCCTTTTCCGGCCACTGCACCTGTTTGCTCACCGGCATGCGTGTTTGTGCTTTTACCCTCTGAGGTGTGGCTGTTGTTTCAGTTTAGAGCAGTTGCTGCATCCAGACAGACAACTCCTATGATGCATGCATATGTAAGCAGGGGGATGGAGTTCTGAATGTTGGTGATGATGATGGTCACATGACAACCGCGCCGTGAACACTTGCACTGCTGCATGTTTATGCATTTTCATTGTTACGAAAGACCTCATCCTTACACTGCTGAGGTGAATGTAGATAAAAGCCTTTATCACTTATTGATCCACCTGGAGTAAATCCGAATGAAATGGCAGCAGGAGTTGCAGATTGAGATAAGCAGATGAAGATAAGTAGAACAGCTTTGAGAAAACTAAAACATGGATTGTGCAACAGGGATAGAACTAAACACAACAGAAATGTCCAGAATATTTCGCACATCCAGTGCATGTTTTCACAAACTGAATCCCCTCTGACTGTCACAGCTTTGTGGCAGGTCACTGTAGTTGAATACAAGGATATGTGGGAATGGGTGTGTTTCCTGGTCCTAGGTGTGTCAGCCAGTGTGAACCAGTGCAAATAGCTTGGCTCAGACGCACAATGAGTCACAGCCCATGACTACAATGAAAACAGGGAAGCTCAGACTGTAAAGCAGAGGAAAATCAGAGGATTAGATGGGCTTGGACAGTTGAATGTGTGTATGTGTGTGTCTGATTAATGTCCCCCTGCAGGATAAGGGAAGTCACATGGCACTGATCTGAGCAAAAATTCAACTTGTGATACAATTACAGAAAAGTGACACTACACCTGGATCTAATGATTATCCAAATTCCATCCGATTTTCTTGTGCAACCACTTGGCTCTGCACGCTATAGGCGTAAGAGCCAGATGGGTGGGAGTTGCACATTTGATTGTGTAACGCAGGTTTAATCAGACACAAAGAGCGATTTGAACGCATTTTCAACAGTTTTTAGCCCAAAGGAATTTACAATAGCTTTGAAAATAGCTGATAAAGGTTAAGATCTGGTCAATAGAGACAGAATTCCTGCATTATATTTGCAAAATGTCACAATTATCAGTTGACATTCTTTCCCAAATTCAGACAATGCATGCAGTGTACTTGGCAAATGGCCTGTTTGTATGAGTCATGAAGATTAATGATGAGAACATGAGATACAATGCAAGAGTTTTGTTCCAAAACACACTGAGAATATAACTCTGTGTTTGCTTCTCTTTTTTCTTTTTCTTTTCTCTTACGTATGTTGACTATCGATAACTACCGCTGCATTGATTTTGCATGTACTGTAGGTTGTATCCAATAACTTGCATGTATCACATTGTCAGAATGCTATTGTCTGTGGAATTTATTTATTTTCAACTTTTATCGCCACCAATCCCAAATAAAAATAGTGATTTATTTAACAGTGAGCCTATTCAAAGCATCTTCTTTCACTGAACGTGATCTCGTTCGCTGCATTTGTGAAAACGTCAGTGCACTCAAAGTCAATTAGGTGTCCAGTTCACATCTGGAGAGATCCT
Organism: Chelmon rostratus; assembly: GCF_017976325.1. Classification (NCBI taxonomy): domain Eukaryota; kingdom Metazoa; phylum Chordata; class Actinopteri; order Chaetodontiformes; family Chaetodontidae; genus Chelmon; species Chelmon rostratus. The sequence continues at coordinate 15,616,677 of NC_055666.1, read as the reverse complement.
TGTTAAAAGCAGACACTCACTACACAAACCATATTGAGAGCAAATAGATGAGTTCTTTGTATACCAACTTTATTAGATTTTGTTACACAATGCAACATTGTCAATATTGGGACAAGTGTCCCACCAGGCGATGCTGAAGACACAGTCAGATAAACATTGTCAAAGAGGCATTGTCAGTGTTGAAGAATGTCAAAGGAAATGTACGACAGATTCAGCTTGTGTTCTTCATAATGAATGAAAGCACTATTGTTGAAGATGGGTCAAAAACACTGCAGCATTAAGCAGGATGAGTAGGAACCATATGCCATAATGTTTCCAGCTTATTAATTCAAAATGAAGCCTCTTTTTTTTATTCTTTGAGATTTACTCCTGGTCTTGTTACTGTTTATTTCAGCATGACTTCACTATTTTATTTTCTTATTTCTTATTTATTATCCTTTATTTAAACAGCTACTCACCTTGAGATCAAGACCTTTTTTCACATGCACAGGAAAACATAAAAAAAAAGAAGCCACCAAAACATCAGATTTGCAGTACAGAGGTTGTAAAGTATAGATAAATAGTGACGAATGCAAGTTCTGTGTGATCACAAGCAGCATCTGATCTCTCAGCTGTTACTCCTTAACCACAACGATGACAGAGAGCTGAGCAGGTAACAAGACAAACAATTGCTCTGTAAGTGCTATCTTTAATATCTCATACGTGAATGATTAATATAAACACAAGGACTTACACACATCAGCTGCATTTTTCAAACAATTGTTACTTATCTGCATTGTGGAGATAAAGATATTGAATAAAGTAACTGATACCACAGGTTGTTGCTTAGTCCCCTCAAATCTGCATAGTATCTATTGTACGTAGAGCTTTTAACAGCTATAGTTACTAGTTACTTTCCATATTTAAATTTGATAAATAAAACATGTGATCATCTTTATAAAATATGATGCTGTGTTATAAATTACAATCCCTACAAGAACATTAGGTGTTTGTCATTTGCTTCACCTCTTGCTGCTACAGCTGCAGTATGCAACAGTAATCAGCTGTGTACTGTTACAAAGCACATTTACTCAAGTACTGCACTTAAGTAAACATTTGAGGTACTTGTACTTCACACTCCACAACATTGGTCAGCTATAGGTACTTGTTACATTTCAGATTACAGTTTTTCATATTCCTTCTGTCCCATGAAAAAACAGGTATCATGCATGCGTTTGGTGATTTTGAATTCTGGGATCCTTAATCAGTAAATGTAAATGCAACATATACTGTACATGAACGCCCCAGTAATATGAATCCAGAAACATCATTAAAACACTGAGTTTAGATACTGAAGTAAATGTTGCTGATAGTTCTTACTTTTACTTGTAATGAAGAGTATTTTTACAGTGTGATATTAATACTTTTACTTGAGTAAAGGATCTGAAAGCTTCTTCCACCACATCATAATCATATAAAATAATATATAATAACATAATGCAGAAAGAGGCCATTCTGCTTACACATCCTGACTTTAATTTCATTTTGTTAGCAACAGTTTCCAAATATATTTGAACTTAATTCAACATGTTAACCTGACAACTTCTTCTTGATCTATTTCTTGAGTGAAAATCAGTGACTTTTCTCTCTATTCTTAATTCACTCAAACAGAGACCAGTGAAGCATTGAATATAATTGGAATATTCCTGACTTGTAAAATTGCTGTGACAGTCAAGAAGTGGCCTCATCCTGTATGTGAACCCAATTTGATTTAACTTAATTTAATCAACAATGATAATTGGATTTTCTTAATCTTCCTGCCAAATGGGTAAGACCATGGAACTAAAACAAAACCAGAGAGATAATGTTCCCGTTCACCACGTCATCCAAAAGTTCATCCCTAACCTAATCACCAGATGCATCATCTGCTACATTGTATGCGATGTGTTGCCATACATGTGATTTTGTGCTCTCCTGCCCCTGGAGCGCTGTGAGTAAGCAGACCGCAAGCTGGGACTTCTCAAAACAAAGTGGAGTTAAAGCAACCATTGAGAGCCGCGTGTATCCATGGAGAGATTACAACTACAAAGAAATCACAGTCAGCTAATGACAGTCTGCAGTACGCAAGATACACTATCTTGCAACACACAGGTCACCCCGCCTGATATTTGCCATCGCCATAGTAACTTATCATTGGATACTCTGTTTGGAATTCCCCAAAGCGCGTGCTCCCTCGCACGCGCACACGCACACACACGCGCAAACACACAGTGATGATTCAGAGAGGCGAGCTGCTCCTTTGGTACAGAGAAGAATGTAAAGAGGGAAAAGGGGAATGAGAGACAGACTGAATTGTGGTTTCCACTGCCTGTTGTGAGTCACTAACACGAGGGAGGGACAGAGAGAGAGAAAAAAGAGACTATTCTGGGATGGCTGCTATAGTAACATAATAAGCAAGGGGGAAGGTACTTGCAGGGATGTTTCCATAGCAATGCCCTGTGTGTATATGGATAAATATCACATGCCACAAAGCAGTTTATAACATAGTAAGGAACTCCGCTCCACTTTGTTAGACAAAGTTTGTGATTGTGTTTTGGGATGATCCCCCACCCTTCCTGTTTTTTCAGTCCAGCCTTGCGGTCTCTTTGTGTCTGCACACTCTGCTCATCTAACAGTCTGATGCTAGGAACACGTTTCGCAGGTTCGGTCTTGCCAGTGTCGTCACATTGTGCCGTCAGAGTAATTAAGTTACTGAAAACTCACATTAGGTGCATTACTGATGCCCAACTGTTTCAACATGTCAGCCCCCAGAAAGTGAAGTAACTCCATAGATCTGACACATTCGTGGGGACACAGGTGCCTTTATGGTTGTATCTGATTAGCCAACTGTGTCATCGGTTTCTCTCGTGTCCAACAAACACCCACTGTTAAATGTTTTGAATTATTGATCCAAGGGAGCGATAAGGGGTTTTGCAAGAGTTTCCCCTCCCTCCGTCTCACCACCCATCTGCTGTTGCTTCAACACAGGCAGATACCTTCCTGAGCAGCACATTCCAGTCATAGCTGTAAATGTTCCAACACACTCTTTCTTTAGGTGGAAGGGTAACCGTAAACCTCGTGCAAGTCAACACACGAAACGGCAATCAATCCTTTCACAATCACAGTTGGGGTACCTGGGCGCTCAGACAGCTCATCTGGATCTGAACCACCTCTTTCTCAAGGTAGCATTGCAAAAAAAAAAAAAAAAAAGTCTGTTCGATGTCTTGAAAACAACTAAAACAATGCATGTTACTCTAAATTGTGCTGCTTTTAGTGTAGCCGCAAAGTTCCTATTTACACAAAGAGACAGTTGCACTTACATTTTATGAGAAGATAATGGATAGCCTTGGGCCAAAGACAGACTGTTCAGTGCACACCCAAACCAGACAGCGGTTACAAAAGTTATGACTAACTTTTATATGTAATTTTTCCAGTACTCAGAGATGAATAGCGTTGATAATTAATATAGCACCTAGAGCAATGATGAAAAGGAATCAGTTAGTATGCCAATATTTTTACTTTATAAAGCTTTTTACTGTTTTTCCAGGACAGGCCTCTATATTTCTACACTCAGGAATCATGGTGCTGCGTATTATAGTTTTGCTTTAGTTTGACAACATCACTCCTCGTGCCCCACCTCCAAATCCTGGTAATATGAGCCAGAAGCAACTCTGGGGTTTCACGCCCAAAAGCGCAGGGGCTGTGTTTTCCCTCTGCCGTACCTCTCCTCCCTTCCCTTGTGTCACACACTTTCCTCTCCACTTTCACACTGGTCAACTCACCAGCAAATAACCGATTAAGAATCAGAATCATCTAAATTGTGACCGGCCTGCTTCAGCTTATGGCTGTAACTCATAGGCATTATTATGTAGCCATACCTGCGTGGTTACTATATCACATTGTCTTGTCTGTTCCTGTCTGTTCAGCAGGCTCACCTTTGACCTCCTTCATTCCATTCCAGTACTAAATTACTATGCTGCGTTTTAGTGCCGCAGCACAAATGTGCAGCTCACACCCATTTAAGTGCACAAATGGGAACAAACGCCCCTCACTCCGGAACCGAGGTTAAGATCTGAAGGTCACTTCTTCTTGCCAAATAGCGACAGATTTGCTGGGATGCACGCAGATATACATTTCTGCCACCACCTTTCCTTGTTGCTCTTTTTTTTTTTTTACATGCAGTAGTACTTTCTTGACCTGTATGAGTCCTTACTTGCCTTTGTTCAAATTCCAGTTCAGCGTTCACATGACCCTGACTGCACCTTGAATGTAAAGAGGGGACGTGCAAGGTGAAATAGCCCTCATGCGCTGACTAAGGATCCATTTTCCCCATGTGTTTGTGTGTGTTTGTGTGTAAGCAGGATTTCAAGCAGGCCCAACCTCAGACTAGAGTCTAAGGAAAACTCCATAAACTCTGAGGGTGGGACTGCACAAGATGTGTGTGGTGTCTTGAGCGTTGTTTCTGTCCGCCTGGAGACGCCCCCACGGCCGACTGACAATGCTTGCACACGCTTGTATTAGCCATTAAGCCCAGACTCTGTAGCAGAGCTGTAAATATGTCTGAGGGGGAGAAAATATTTATTTAAAGACTTTCCAGCCACAGCTACATCCTACAACAAATATGCACATTCTACCGTCTAATTATAACTGCCTAAACCCGGAGAAGAGGAACTCTTCAGCAACATCTGTGCATCTTTGATGTACTGAGGTTCTTTAAGAAAACTGTGTTGGATTTTAGCCTCGGACTCCCCAGTGTTTGCTCTTCACCTCGTTGTTCCAAGCCCCCCACCGGCCGCCTCACTCTTTTCCAGATGTGTGTCTTGTACCACCAGATGCTCAGCACATGCATACCAGGCCTTAAGCTCCTGCAGGGCGGCTGACAGCCACACAGGGACTCTGTGTGGCAAAACAATACGGTCTCTCTCTCTGTGTTCCTCCCTCGACAGCGCTCCTCGCCGCTGCGACTGCTTTTAAGAACCCCCCCTCCCCCTGCACCCCCCTCATGCACGAACATAGAAGAATGTCCTCAGAGCAAGGGCAGGGAGAGAGGAAGGAAAAAGAAGTAGTGAGTGTGTGGCCAAGAGAGAAATAAAGGCCGGGGGGGGGGGAGTTGGCAGGGCTGGAAGAGAAAATGTTGCTGTTGGCATAAGCCTGCGTATTGTTCTTGTTCTTGTGGCTTACTTTAGTTGAGCTTTTTAACTCTGAAGTTACTAAACACAAGCAAAGACCAGGATATGGCTTAGACTTGATACTGCAGCCCCTGCACAGGAAGCTTGCCGCAAGAGCCTTGAGACCGTGTGTGCTCTCCTCACACTCATTTCACATTTGATTGATGGTGAAAAGGCTTTTTGTAACGGTGCTCCTTCAGCAGTCGAAGGGTTAGCCATCAGCGGCGTTGTAGCTGCTGCGATGCTGTGGGAGAACTTGGAGCTATTTGCTAAAAGTTACAGCCCTCTTCCACCACGATCCACAGGATGGGTGAGTCATGCGTTCAAGGACTCGCTTCGCTGTTGTGGGAACATTTCCATTTTCTGATTTCCATGAGACCACAGAACAAACTAAAATGGCCTCCCAGATTCAACACTACAGTGGAAGATGGTTGCGCCTGAACGATCTTGAATCATGCTTAGTAAGTTGGAAAAAATGACACGTCTGACTCACTCCGGGATGAGATTCCTTCCTTGTGCATCTCGTGTGTGTGTGACTGTGTGTCAGAGAGGAAGAGAGATCCACCCGAGATCTTATTAACACTAGAACTGAGCTCATTCAGTGATTAATCTAGGGTTGACTGTGCAAAACGCATTAGACCTACTGAACCTCTGAAAACTGACACTTAAAGATGATTCATGTAAATATGAATACACTGAACTCATCATGTGGCCTATTTTACCTGCAGCTACTGTGCATAGAACACACAATGGTGTACGGAACAAAGAATCAGTTATAGCAGAAATGAAAGGATAAGCCAGCCTGCAGGTGTGGGAACGTCAACACATGATCGGAAGCGTTACACAAACTGGTTGGGTGTGTCCCACTGAAACAGATGCTGTGTCGTCACAGGCCAACATTAATTCTGCCAGGCTCAGAAGAAGTTCATATAAACCTTCAGAAACATTTTCCTCAATCGTTAGAAAGTTTTTGGTAATGGTAATCATTTCTCCTTTAATGACAACTTGCAGAAGTACCAACTGAAACCTGCCATTTCTGCATTTGAGTGGGGTGTGGTCAAACCATACAAAAGATTTATAAATCAGTGAAAGATCTGATTTTCCAACACCCAACAATGTCTGCTTAACTAATTCTGCTGTTTGGAGTCAGTCAGGCTTTTGTCATTAATGCTGTTTTCGAATGCATTCATGACATGAACAAGTGAAATTAGTGTAATGGTTTTCTGTAAAAAAAGACAAAATTAAATGTGTCTTCACTCAGTGATAATCCCAGGAGGAAACAATACAACTGTATTTTAATGACCTTGGCCTTGTAGATGACATTTTAAGGGGCATCCAAGTGGATGTTCTTTATAAAGATTTGTTTCAGGCTCCTCTCTCAGGGGAAGCACAAGCTACATCAAAAGAAGAACCCGTAGTTTAAAGCAGACATAATTCTTGTCTGAGTTTGAGCAAACCATAGACTGCAGCCTAATCATTTTCTGTCTCTGTTGGATGCTCTCCATTCAACAAGCCTTACACCTTTGAAGTGAGAGGTCTGTCTGCCCTCTGCAGGGATAAGTGGACACTGCAGCGCCTGGCGAACCTACAGCCAACACTTTGTAACAGTGACAAACAGCTGCTCCTCTTGGGACTAATTCAAGTGTAGTAGACTAATGTTTCCCAGAGGGGCTGCATAATAAACAGAATTAACCCCTTCACAACATCAGCAGCTTAAGTGGAACACAAAGTATGTGGTATCTACTTTGGTGCCAAAAATGCGATAGTAAGTTGATGCCAAGCTGAAAAGCATTCTCAGGTTGAGAATGTCAACTCTGACACATCGCCAACCACACCCACACCACCATTGGGTATGGGCAAGTTAGAGCAGTGCACTATCATACTGCAGGGATGTGAAAATTTATGTAAGCACATCAAGGTTTTTATTTACTTTTGACTTAAGGTCAAAAAAAAAAAAAACTGTTACTGTGGCCTTTCTCTGCAAGCCTGTTTATTGTTCATGGAGTGCATCAAATGAAATGTTCACTTTATTCATCTCTTTTCTGGGTGGCACTCTGGGAAATTAAAATGCTTTTGTATATGGGCTACCTAAACTAAAAAAAAAAAAAAAGACTGTAGTCAGACCACAGGCATCAAATCCCATAGATGGCATAGATGACAAAATGCTTTATTTTGCAGGTCAAACAACAAAAACCCAGTTTTGGGGCCACTGAGACAAAATTCACTCTCGTCTTAAAACACTGTCATTTCCAAGTCATTCTTGCAGTAAAGTAAGCACGTGGTGGCTGAAAGTCCATAGGTTTTAAGTGCTGGAGAGCAGAAGCGTGCTTTCGTTCACTGTCCTCTCACTTGAAGATCTTGCCCTGGTTGAAGGCTTTACCCACGTGCTTGAAGTCTCCCTCCCAGGCAAAGTACTCCTTTACCATGGTCTTGCACTCCTCGCTGTCTGGATCCAGCTTGCGCCAGTCATATGATTCATAGTCGATCTGCCAGTCTGGAGATAGCTAGGAGGGTATAAAAACAATGTCATTTGGATGGGTGCACATTACTGTCGGGTTTGATAAACTGATGAATAATATACCTTCACAACTGATTATCAGATGAAAGATTATCCAATAGAGAATGCTTGAACCATCGCAATGTGTAATAGAAAGAAAGCTGTACCCTGTACACTTAGAGAATGCCAAATCATAAAAACACAGTACTCATTTCAATATCTAAAACATTTAAAAACAAACTCACAACTACAGCAGTACTGACACACCAACCTGCACCTAATAATTTGAGCTTGGATATCATTTGTGCCCATAGCATGAACCAGCCTTTTGCTCACTAAAACAGAGATGACTGGGATGAATATGGTCTCAAGTTTCTCTTCCCCTGTCAGATTAAGACTTGGTGCCATGACTGGACACTGCCTTGCCCAATGACAGGGGCCATCCACTAACCCTGAGGTGAGACAATGATCCAATCACACATTCTGTCTCTCTGGGATCAGTAGCAAGTTCAAGCATTTTATTGTGATTGTAAACATGAATGATTCTCCAACGACAGGCAGTAAATGTTTGAGGGTGGGGTTATCAAATCATGACATTTGTGGAAAATGCATTTTAAATATACTTACAGTGAAGGCCAGATCCTGGCCTCTGAAGATCCAGATGCCAGAGATGCTGCTGTCGTTGTTGGTGCCAAATAAGAGGACGCTGGCAAAGGCATTCTTTCTGAGTTTATCCAGGCGCTGGAACATACCTGTGAACAGCGTGGAGACATAGTGAACGTTTTATCAACAAAAACAACACAGCATATGATGGAATATTAAATCATGTGATACATTGGTCACATCATGTTTGTCACTTATGCTTGTTTTAACGGATTTGTTTTCAGATATGGCCAAAGAAAAAAGGCTAAGACTAAACACCTGTGGAGTGCTTCTGTCTTGTAGAGTAACTTCAGTTGCCTAAGATCACTTTACTGTGCCCACAGCATGAACCAGCCTTTCACTCACTGAAACAGAGGTGACTGGGATGAACATGGTCTCAAGTTTCTCTTCCCCTGTCAGATTAAGACTTGGTGCCATGACTGGACACTGCCTTGCCCAATGACAGGGGACCACCTGCTTTCTCTACAGAGGGGTGACTCCTGGTTTAAGTGCAGGCCTGTTTATGCCCAACTTTAGAGACTCAACTGCTAAGATTTTAAAATGCAATTATTCCCAAGGCAAGCACTGGCTTGAGCAGCAACCAAACCTTGTTTATTTGTTGTTATGTACTTTATGAACATTTTCCTAATCAACTGCCCTGTGTTGCTGTGTTGAAATATGGGCCAAAGACACGCCAACTGAATAGAAGAGAAACAGGTCTATGTCACTGAACAACCTACAGTCAAAGCGTACAGAAGATGCTGAATAGATCTAAAAGCCTATACATGTAATCCATTAAATTTAAGGGATGCACTGATGCAACAGATATCTGGGCATTGGGTATCAGGCCATGATGAGCATCTGATACCAGTGTTAAATTGATAAGCTGTATGCCTCACAGTGTGGAAGAGACTGGAATCATTCTTGAAAGTGTAAGATAACATCACACATGCTTTAACATCACTTTCCCAAAGATGTAAAACAAAATGTAACTAACAAATACATAGACGTATGTGTACTGGACTGTTCTTTAAAATAATGATATCCGACACCAGATCGGCCTATTGCCACCGATCCTTGATCTGATATTGCAAGCTTCCGATATAAAATAAGGATCACAATGTACAGAATTATTTCTTGTGTAAAAAGTGTAATTGCACTCCTCCATAAACACTTGCCTCCTCTACTCTTCTTTCAAGGCCACATGAAAGTCTGTCCTAGAAGCCTACAAACTCACATTCACATATGGAGAGAAACTTACATCATCTTTGCACCATGTGAGCCAACCTGAACAAATGGAGGGAACTCCTGCCAAAACATGAACCACTAAAACCCCGATACATGAAGAACCAAGGCCAAAATCACTTTTTTTCCAACCTCTGAGCCACCATACTGTTCCAGATAAGAAATAACTAGGACTGAGGAAATGACTTGGATGTACTGTACAACCGCTGAAGTCGTTCTTTCATCGGTCACATGTTGGGTGAAGTGGCAGCAGCTGAGTCTCACCTGTTATAAGGTTGCAGCTCTTGAAGGTAAGTGTAAGCTCCTCGGGGTATTTGTACAGGCCGTACCAGATTGAGTAGCCTTCACGGTCAAAGTGCTCCCAGAAGTGGGGAATTGCTACTGTCAGGGTGTCCTCGTTGGAATACTTTCTCTTGAACTCGTCCATGACAAACGCGCTACAGAAAAGGGAGAAAGATCAGGTCATGTGTATCTGTAGCAGAGAGAATGATAAGGTGTGAACATTAGGTAAGGGACATTACACATGCATGTGTGGTTTAACTCCACTTTGTCATCTGAGCAGACCAATTTGTTTTTGTCATTTGGTAAAAATAACCACAGGCTGGGGCAGTCTGCTACCTTAATGACCACATTATAGGAGTTGGAAAGTCAACAAACTGAACAGACTTCTGACACAACCTAATCCATCTTGCACATTTAGCTTTCCATAGCCAAGGATCAATTTTATTGTGCCCATAGCATGAACCAGCCTTTTGCTCACTAAAACAGAGATGACTGGGATGAATATGGTCTCAGGTTTCTCTTCCCCTGTCAGATTAAGACTTGGTGCCATGACTGGACAGTGCCTTGCCCAATGACAGGGGACAAAATATTTTCCATGAAGAGGGGACTTTTATGATTGGTGTACTAGCCGGTTACTGCCAAACACATAGTGTGCTGACCACACGTCTGGCACTGTGAGTGACTCAATGTTCAAATTGCCACTAACTGCTCCAAAAGCAAGACAGAGAACAACAATCTGTCTACCTCTTTGGCAGGTGTGCGAAGGGGTCCTTAGTTTTGGGCTCAGCAGCCAAAGCAGCATCACAGTCATCCATCTCCTCTTCAGGGGCGGGCTTCTTCTCTTCCTTTTTCTTTTCTTTCTTCTCCTGGGGCTTGGCTGCCTCCTTTCCTCCCTTCTCTTTCTTCGGAGGGGTCTCTTTCTTGGGCTGCATCTCAGCAAACTTCTTGGCTGGAGGAACAGAATGAACAATGAAAAACATGTTTTCTGTTAAATGTTCCATGATCTGCACTCTCTGGAACCTCTCTCTGGTTACAGCTTTGGAGACGAATTGTGAAATATTTCAAGCAATGTGACATCGTTTAAAGGGGAGTTTTCTGTCTCTGAAAGTAATTCAGCATTTCATTTAAATTATTAAAACACAATAAGTAAATAAATGAACAGTGTTTGTCAGACAACAGCTACTTCTTTAGTGCCGTCTTTTAGCCATGACCACTTACCCTCCGCACATTAATTTAACTTCCTTTCATTTCTATAGAATAAAGTCTTCCTAAAGTGAGTGAAAACTGAAGCATCAGCTATTGTTCAAACAATTTGGAGCATGCAGAAGACAAGGTTTGCAAAAATATTTTGACACTAAATAATTAACTTAACTTGCACAGCTATCTCATTACATATTGTTTTAGAGCAGGCATGTCAAACTGATTCCATAAAGGGCCGTGTGGCTGCAGGTTTTCGTTCCAACCAAGGAGGAGCACACCAGGCCAACCAATCAACATGAAGGAACCACTTAGTTATCAGCTGAAGGCTGAGATCAGCTGATTAATCGATTCCAGCCTGGTGTGCTCCTCCTTGGTTGGAACGAAAACCTGCAGCCACACGGCCCTTTATGGAATCAGTTTGACATGCCTGTTTTAGAGCCATCAGCTGACCTATTAATTCTCTGCCCTCATTATTTACATGCCCCAGCAGCGTACTCAATATGTGTGACTTCTAATGTCACTGCTGGTGACTCACCATCAAACTGGGCCATTTTTTCACACAGCTTAACCTCTCCAAGGACAGCCTTGAACTGGGGCTGGTTGACACAGGTGACAAACCAGCGAGTTACATTGGCGTAAGGCTGACGGAAAGAAGGCTCGAGCACCTACAGGGGACACAGAGGCGTAAGGACCTTCTGGAGAGCATCTTGACTCAAACAGCAATACAAAGATCAAGTGATGCTTCAAGAAGTGTCAAAATTCATGTACAGAGTATGAAGCTTTGTGTAACATATTTGCTGTGAGTGTGTGTGTGAATGTCGAACCTGTTTGTAGAGCCAGAGCATGGAGCAGGCCACAGTGATGTCAGCAAGGCTGACCCTCTCTCCCACCAGGAAGGTGCGGGTGTTCAGGTGTTGGTTCAGGACTGCAAGGGCCCTCTTTATGTCCTCTTTGGCCTGCTCTGTGGCCTGGATAAAACCAAAAAGAGGAATGACTACGCAGGATTACACAATATACACCCTCTACTAAATGGCTAAACCTCAACTACGAGGTGTTGCACTCAGGCCCGACGAAACTGGTGTCAAACCTTCTACCACACCTACCAAATAATACATTAAGTCTTTGGCTTAACTAGAAAATGCTGAGCTGCACACCTGCTTGTTGAACTGCATGATTCCCAGTGTGGGGAAGACCCATGCGCTGGCTGGAGGGATGATCTCTGAGTCAGCGAAGCTCACCCACTGCAGCACTTGGGCTGCGGCTTGGGGAGTGGCACCACGCAGGGCATCATTGCTCACTGTAGTTGAAAGATGGGAAGTGCTTCTTTTAAGCAATCAATAAGAAATCACAAGTCATAATTTCATAACATTCTAAACGCTGTGCATTAAGCACACAAAAAGCTGGATTTGAATGGTGTAATAATAATTGTTCCCTTTAAAAGCATGTATGGAAAAGCAGTTACAGGTGCAAATTAGTTCAAAAGCCTGACACAACGCAGCATTCAGTGCAACAGACATTTCAAACACTAAGTATTCAGGTATTACCATTAATGGCTGCATGTCATTTAGGTGTGCAGGGATCCATGCATCGCACATGCTTGTGCAATATGCCTTCTCAATGATGAAAAACCTGAATTTCTACTATGACAAAGACCTACTGTGTTAAAAAAGTCACTTGTGAATTATTAATTTAATAATGGTTTGCTGATGGCCAAATAAAAAGGGCCCAAACTAAAACAACAGAGAAGTGCTGCCTTATAAAATATTTTAATACCCTAAGATCAGTCTCTTTATACTGTGCCCACAGCATGAACCAGCCTTTCACTCACTGAAACAGAGGTGACTGGGATGAATATGGTCTCAAGTTTCTCTTCCCCTGTCAGATTAAGACTTGGTGCCATGACTGGACACTGCCTTGCCCAATGACAGGGGAACACCTGCTTTCTCTACAGAGGGGTGACTCCTGATTTGACACCACAACAAGTGTTTGTGGAGAAACTCCATTAAACCTAGCGGCATTTACGATGCTTCCTTTAAGACTCTAGTTAAACCATAAATATAGAGCTTTTGGATGAACACCCAAATTGAATCGAATTGTATCAGTGAACCATTTAATTAGTAAATGTGAGGACTTACAGTAGTGAGCAATGGCATTACTCTCAGACAGACAGAAGCCGTCATCTCCCTGGTAGGCAGGTACCTACAAGAAAAAAAATTAGAATGGCAGAATTTAAGAATAAGTAGCACGTTTTTATTCAGAGAAGCATGCACTACATGAAGAAACATACTGGCACAGTCGAAGCAGTTTCAGCCCTAACTCAACCACTCGCACTCACCTTGCCCAGAGGGAAGTTGCTGAGGAAGGCAGGACTACGGTTTGTCTGCCCGAAGGTGAAGGCAGGGGGGCTGCTGGCGAGCTTGAGCCGAGCACCGCTGTACTGGGCTGCAATCTGGGCCTTAAAGGCACGCCAGTTCTCTGGGTACGTGTACAGAGTCTGGAGAGAAGGGAGACAACACTGCATCACGCTGCAATGAAAAACACTTAACACATCTAATTTGAACATGCAACATACAATTTTCCCAGCTTGGGATAAATAAAGTATATCTATCTATCTAGAACCACATCTTTGCACGCAGCAAAAAGTTGAATTAACTACAGGATGTTTAAATGACAATAAGTCACTAAGGTAGGAAAAATCATGCAACTGGCTCAGTAGTGCAGTTGTTTGGTTCTACAATATACACAATGTCATATCTGGGAAAAGAGAATTTTGTTAAAACCACAAATCCATTTAAAAGGACGGCAAACCTGGTCTTGCAGTATTATTGACACCTTTTCATGTTGCCATTCTTATCAGGATGCGCGACTATTTAAAATGAACAGGGCATGAACGAGCGCAGGGCGAAGCTGGAGAGTTGTTAGGTGGAGCTGCCAGGTACCAAGCCAAAATGTACCTCGCAAAAATGTCCTTACATTCACGTGGCTTTTAGGCTGCTTTAGATGCTAATGCTAGCTATCGTTACCGGGAATTTAACTGGAAGGAAATGTCCTCTTGAGCATCTCTGTAGACATTTAAGTCAAACACAGGTTCGCCTGGAGACTACGCAACGAGAGGTGAGAAAAAACGGTCAGCGAGAATATGTATACTCTATAAAAAAAGTAAGTTTTCATGTCTTGAAAATAGCAAAGGTAACGTGGCACAAGCCTGGCCAGGAGAGGGGCGTCATTCAGCGTAAATGCTACGTCAGGATAGCCAGAGCTAACCCTCAGTTAGAATGAACACTGAATGAAATTCTTTGTAAATAAACCCAATAATAACTACCTAACAGAGCGAGGACATTGTTAACGACCAAAGGTGCTCAGTGAGAGTGCAGATGGGCCTGATTATCGCTGGATTGCGCCAGGAAAGTTAAAAGAAAGCGCCATGGCTGGCCATCTCTCCATCTTACTCACCCCTGCCGCCATCTTCAGGACGAGAGAAAGGAAGAACGAGTGCGCGCTGACGTATTTACGGCCACAAGACGTGCGCGCCCTTAAAATTTCCGCGTTCACGTTCAGCCTTTTTTGTAGGGACGGAGTGGGGCTTTGCTATATTCACATCTGATCTGATTTTATTAGAATTACTACAATTCATGACAGATGTCAGATAGTAGCAGCTGCGTATCAAGTCTCTTTGAACACAATTATTTAAAACATGCAAAAAAAAGGATAGAAAGGACATAAGAACAAATAAAAATACTTTATTGCAGTCCAGTACAAAACAACACAAACAGTATGAGACAGAAATGATGAATTCTCCATGAAAGAGAATGTAAATTTATAATATGGGCTACATCGGCATTCAATGCAATCTTGTGGTCACTTCAACAAACATTCTCCAGGCTACATTTTCTTTGAATTGTACACCAGCTTCATTAAGAACTGAGAAATGTAGATTGTACAACATAAAATAGCTATGGGGCTTCACCACCATGTAGAAAAATATTAATTTCAACAAAGGAATAACTAGACTACTACATAAAATGTCCTGTGTGAAAAGTGCTCCCTCTGGGACAAATCAGCTCACAAGACCTGGAAATCAAGCACAGGAGGGAAATTCAATGATCCATCACAAAACAGAAAACATGAAACATTTTTATAACTCAGGTCATACACAGTACAGCCAAAACTGTCCCACTACAACCACAGTTCCCAAATTGAAGCAATAAAACCTGTTGATTCAAACTATGAATCATGTTTGTCTTATTGTGCTGAATACTTTGACACTGAATAAATCTGTGTGGCATTTTATCAATTCACGACCATCTAACAGACAGACCTACATCACCTACAATGTATGTACTCACCCAGATAATCATCCATGAGGGACCCAATGGCAAACTGAAAAACATGGGCAAAGGTAGCTTTTAATGTACTGTAAATTAACATGCAAAATGTCACTTCTATAAACTACTGCGTAACATCTGAGATATAGTGACACACTGTTTCATGGTATTTTTGCCTACAGCAACTGAAAATATATGGTCTTAGTTTTGTAAGAAAAGAAGAAATAAAACACTTACAATGTCATTCTTGTCAACTCTTGTTCCAACAATCTTTAGCCGGATCTCATCATCTTGCTGGATTACAATATCCTTGAAAGAAAAAAAAAAAAAAATGAGTACAAAGTACAAAGACAGGAGAAGAACAGCTGTAAGCAGCACCGCAGCTACTTTTTACCTGCTGGTTGGTAATAAGAAATTATTCATATTCTTACCTCATCAACTGTCTTATAACAAGGGGGATTAGAGTTAGGGTCAAACTCCATTTCTGAGGGGATGGACTGGAGAGAGAAAGTTACACATGAGATAAAGATAATATAAATCGAAAAGCGTATTAGAACCAACTATACGTGTTAAGCCGACTCACATGGCGAGAGATGAAGCAAGACATGGGACCAATTTCTGTGAACAATCCAACCTAAAAGAAACAGAGACAAATATAACTTAGATAAAGCACAAAGGAAATCTTCCCATCATCAGCTATTCATCACTTCAAATTCAATGCATCAACCGAACCATAACGAAGTTAAAAGATATGTTCCTCAACAGTAGAGACTTTAATTAGACCAAGGCATGAGCCAATATAAAATAAAGGAATGTCTTGTACAATTATTTTGGCCACATGTTATCTTTATAATTAATGTAATTTATATCAACTACATGATTAATTGGAAAATATATGTACAACTGAGTTTTGTCCATTAAAATAACCAGTTATAATAAAAAATACAGATTTTCCTGAAGTAGATATACATGTTTTGGACATTACAAAATGTGGGAAGGGACCACAGTGGGAATTAATGTCAGATTCCATCATATGCCCACCTTGTTAACCTGAGTGACCACAGCGTCCACCACCTCCCCTTTAAATGGGCGGAACACAATGGCCTTGTACTTGACTGGATAGAGGACAAATCCTCTCCCTGGCTGGATTACACCTGCTCCGATGTTGTCAATGGTGGTGACTGCTATGACAAAGCCATACCTGAAGGGAAAACATAAATAAATGAGTAACATGTAGACACCAAACTTTTTCATGCAAAAATATACATGCAAAATGAAAAACTTCGTTATGCATGTTGATAATGTCATGATAACTTAAAGGGTTCTGGCATGTTGTCTTTGGTTTTTAAGTGCTTTTTAAGCACTGTTTTTCATAGGCCTTTGTTGTAATTGCACAAAATTGAGTCTTGCAGCCACTCACTTGCCAGTGCAAGTACCCTCCACCTCTGTGAAAAGCTTCTGCTTCACGGTGTTGAGGAGGTTGGGACCAAAATACCTCGGATGTAGCAAGATTTCATGCTCCAAAGAAATCTGTGAACAGAAAAAAGACGTGCATCATATGACAACGGTAAAATGTGTATTTGAATATCCTAAGTTGATATGAAGTTTATCCTGCGGGCACTGCCTCGGGGCATCTGATAAAAAGAATTTTGGTGGTATTTCTGCATGGGTATGAGACAACAACGCTAAACAATAGTGGGGATTTAGAAAAGTTTTGCTCAGCTGCATTAGCTATGCTAACCAAGCTGTAATCATGCTAACCACACATTGATAAAAAAAACAACAGCCATATACTGTTATTAGCCTGTTCATACACGGAGAATAACACACATACTTACATGGTAAAACATTTCTGCAGTGATGTATAATCCGCACTTTATTGTGTTTCTTCTTTTGATAAATTATCCGAAAGGTTTCTGATTTAATGAATGAAACTCTGTCGCTCGCTAGCAACCTCTTCCGGGTCACACGGTTGAACGAGAGGATTTGTGCCCTGGGTTCAGTCTCTCAGGGAGCGCGCGGTCCACTTAACATGGTATTAAATAAATGAGTTAATTCTGGGAGACACAGCACCGGAGTTAACCACCACCATAAATCTAACCCAACTTAATCTTTAAACAAACAATCTATCAGTAGGGCTTGTTGGCTGTAAACAATATAAGACACAGGCATAAACGGAACGTGGCAACTCTGGCAACACTGTTGGTGCACTGCACACACAGTCTGACCCCTGGCGGTTAGGGGGAATAGCGCACGAGGGCGGGGACGGACAGCAGGCGTGACCCAATACTGCACTGTGATTGGTGTGTTCGACTGCACTGTTGACGTCTGACACATCGAGGAGGATTTTAATAACACGGCAAGATACAGACGGTAAACGCTGTCATGATGATGAATATTTAACTATAGCCTACACAGGATTGTAGTACAACAATAACAAGTGACTAAAAGTTGGAAAGACTGAGAATATTTTTAATTTTACTACAACAGCAGCAGCGAGCTAGTCGCCACCTCACAAGTATCTTCCTGACTTCTGAATCATTCTGCCAAGAGTGGAAACTATCCGAGCTGACTGCTGCCTTCGACACTCCCTCTCCTGCACTCTCCGAACAGGCTTTTCTGCTGACTGACATGGCGAGTAGCCTCGTCTCGAAGCTTTTTCGCCCCCCTGTGTTCACACAGCTTGTAAGTAGTCGAAAACGTTTCTGCTTTGTCCTGTTTTGAAGTCCTGCTCCTATGTGACGCATGTGACTCTCCCGCCCTCCGTCCAGGCGTCTCTCCGCTCGGGCTGCGTGTTTCGGGGGAAGGCGGCGGCGGCTGTGGCGGGGATCAAACATTTCTCCAGCGATCCGCCAGCGGAGAAAATCAGTCGCTATCCGGTTCCTTACAAGAAAGACCTTCCTTATGACATAGTGGAGCTTATGGAGGAAGTTGAGTCAAAGGTAAAAGGCGTTTAACTCTACTGCACATGAACACTTTGCAATCTGAGCTCACTACCTGATAAACTTCATGTTTCTTTACAGGGAGGCTTTTTGCCCAATGTCTTCAAAGTCCTCTCTCATAGACCAGCAGAGTTCAGAGCCTTCTTCGCCTACTACAATGAGCTAATGAACAAAGAGACAGGTGTGTGTTTGTTTTTGTTGTTGTTTCTCTGTATTGGCAGTGAGTGCAGGTGGTTTTGGCATCCTGAGAACAGCACCTGGGCCTGGAAACAGGACAAACATCTCATTCCTGGTGCGTTCGAGGGCCCCTATACCATTCTGGCCCCAATGCATCATTCACACCTTTCACTCAGCACTGCTGGTCAGTGCACACGCAATGCAGCATCAACCACTAATACGCCAAGATGTTGTCTGTCAATGAGGTAACCTTTTCAGGCTTTTTGCTGACTTTTTTCAGGTGTGTTGCGTTTTAGTGACAGCGGGGACACAGAAACCCGCTTTCGGAGGGCAGGTGGTGCATGAGGAGGCAGGTGTGACACTGAATCCATTTCAGCAGGTGATCAGACAGTGGCAGGCAGAGTGGCAGACGCTGTGGTAAATAAGGTCTGGTATAAACAGGTAACCATCGGGGAGGGCAGCAGACCAGGCGATCTGTCAGTCAGGACAACATGAGCAGCTTGTGCTGCTTTCCGAATTCATGCAGAGGTCAAAGTTGCCAAATTCAGCAAGGACGAAGCTAAGTTGGCAATGCTGTCCACTCAAAGGGTGAGATCGTGTTAACATAGTGTGCACATCATAATAAATCTGAAGTAATCATTACAACAAGAGATCTGAGGAACACATTAGGTTTTAGGATTTTTTGTGGCTCTGCCTTTTATTTCATTGGGGTTTAAACTTCAGTTGCACTTTGCTTTGTTTTCATTTTGCACAATAAAATTGGGTGTTCAGTAAGGACTTATCGAGTATGGAGAAATGTGGCCCCAGAGGCTTTTTAAGAACGAGTGGATCCGAATATGGACAAAACCCCCACATTATCCTATTTCAGCTTTTCAGAAATGACTGATAATAAAAAGCTCTTAATGAGAAGACATTAAGACGCAACGCGGAGCAGAAGCTAGCCTGGAGGCGTCCCACTCCTTTTAAGCTGATGTTTGAAAAACCAAACTATGTCAGGCTGTCTGTGCAGTCTCTGTGTGGTTATTGGATAACCACAAGGTGGTTTGGTTTTGTTTTTTTATGTTATTGGTTTTACAGTCATTCCACCTCTTCTTCTTCCTCTCATGTTGTGGGGGGTGGGGGGTAGTCTTCCTTATTGGCACACTGTGAGAAATTTGAGAAAGCACATCCAGTTTTCCTAACAAAGAACACAGCAAGCTTGCTGAAAACACCACATGATGTGCTTTAGGGTGAACAGCATTGTGTGTTTAGGCCACAACCACCTCTAATGCTTTAAGGCTTTTTATTTTATTGTTATTGTGTGAATGTGTGTTATTTTTTCAAATTAACTTAATATCTGAATGTCTCCCAGGCAGGTTAACTAAGGCAGATCGTGAACTGATTGTAGTGGCTACCAGTACCCACAACAAGTGCCTATACTGTGTGGTATCCCACAGTGCACTGCACCGCATCTACTCGAAGAAACCCACTCTTTCTGATCAGGTATCATCCTTAATTGGTTTTCACTGCTTTATTGTAATACACAATTACTGATGTCACAACACACTGTAACTCTTGATCGAGTGTAATAAGCATCTCAATCGCAAGTCTCATTATGTGACAATGTGAAAAATTCATTTGTCATGCTTTTGTTCATTTTTTGTAAGATGCATTAAAAACTGCAGTTAATGAGTTTTCAATCATTCACATTTTCATGTGCGCATATTCTTCCCTTTTATATTGTGTTTGCATATATAACAAAAAGCAAATATATGACATAAATCTCTCTCTCTACTTGTACCCAGGTCACTGTTAACTATGAGAGTGCAGAGCTGTCACCTCGGGAGCATGCCATGCTGGACTTTGCGATGGCTGTGTGTCGCAGCGACAGCATCACAGAGCAGCATTTCCAGTCTTTGGAGGAAGTGGGCTTTGACCGTGAGGACGCCTGGGACATCGCTGCCATTGCGGCTTTCTTTGCCATGTCCAACCGGCTCGCCCACCTCACCGATATGAGGCCAAACTTAGAATTTTATAATATGGGCCGTGTGCCACGGGACAAGAGCAAGGACAAGTGAAAAAGCAGTAGGAAGATGATCAGAGGTCAAAGGCCATATGTGACACTGCAGCTAAAAGTGTGCTGGTTCTGTTTGTTTTTTTTTCTCCCTCTCATGTGAACAGTCAGTCAGATGTTTACCAGATCTTCAGGTATGCAACCTAAAAGCAATTTAAATTGAACGTTAACACTGGAATTTGTGTGTCCTGAAATCATAATTTAGGTTGCAACAAGGCTGAGATAACAGGCATTTAGAAATGAGATGTTACTGGAATTGAAACCCTCCAGTTTGAAAATTGTCTGTAAAACTGAGGATTTTGTAAACATCACCATGTTTCCTTTGTAATCCTTGTGTGTGTGTGTGTGCAAACGTGCAGTTGGTGTGTTGATTTAGATGAAAAAGAGCCATGAGACAATCAGAGTTCGTGAGATGTGCGCCTTCCTGGGGGTTTGTTACTGGCCCAGACATGTGACATTGGTGACTTAATTGAAATCCTTTACCGCTGTGTCTGTCTGCTTATTGACCTTCACATTTTGAATTTTAGGTACTTACGTTTATTCACTGGACACTTGCCATATGGTGGGGAAAAGTTAATATTTTGCAGCTAGTTGTCCATTAGGTTATATTTAATGACACAATTTCAAAGTTGGATTTTAACTCCCATAAATTGGGTTTGTTCATTTGTTGTTTCCTTACTCGCCAGCTGAAAGCGCTCTGTAGTTTCTTGATACATTCTTACTCACTGTTAATTCTTATGTTCTAAAGTTCTAAAACAACCACTTATCTAAGCCTTCCCTTTGTCTCTGAAATAAACCAATATGTTTCCTGATAATAAGTCAGATTTGACATAATCTTCAATAATCAGCTGCATCACAGTTCACTGCTGGCAGGACAGTCAGTGGTGGGACACAACAGATACCAAGAAATCCAATAATCTTGGTGAAGTACTGCGTATCACCACTAGATGGCACCACACCTACACATTTACACTGCTTGACTACAGGTAAAAGATTAATGTGATCTTATGCATAATAGGAGCTGCATGTGAGAGAGAATGGCCAACACAACTTAAAATAGGGTCTCTCAGTCCACCAACATGTTTGGGATCATACATGATGGGTGAAAATGTTAGGATCAAACCATTTAGTTTCCTTTCACTGGAGGTATGATTAATCACTGTTCCTTAATTCTGTGCGCTACTTAACATTTTCTACCTTAGTTTGTATTTATATTTTCTGCCGAAGCCCCTGTGCTTCCTGTTATCTAAAGTGATAGAAAACATGACTCCAGGCGTCACCAGAAGATTGACTTTGGTATGTGTGTGTAAGTGATGTTAGAGTTATAAGCGGGTTGCAACGAGAGCGTCTATGCAAAATGTCTTTTTCGTGGCCATTCGAGAAAAAGAAGAGAAAACATGTGAATGACTGATGTCAGTCTAAAGAAACGCAATGTATCAGTAACATGATGAGAGGCAGCCTGAAAGTCATCCAAAGTCTGAAAGTCATCCAAACTGTGTATTAACTGAAGTGGTGTGGGACTCTTCAGGCACACACACACTCGCTATAAACTCCTCTGACAGAGCCTGAGACACACTGTTAAATCACGTGAAAGCGAATCCGTTGACGTTAGTAAAGGTCATTTCCTCCCAGTGCTTGTCCTGTTCTGTCCTGTCCTTATCGGCCTGATGAAGTGTCATATGTCTCAGGAACTGCTCATGTACTATTACAGTTCCTCATTAAGCACCAGCCCCTCTGACCCCCATGTCTCCTATTAGTATTAAAAGGAGACAACAGGCTCCAGACCTGGTTAATTTATGGTCTGTGGCTGCCTCTGTCACTAATCTTGGAACTCTTCAGGCCAAGAACAGCACAGAAGAGAACCAAGCAGACTGAAATCTGCTGTTTGTGCTGATTGATCACATGAAAACAAGGTTAACAGCTTTTAGTTGGAGGCTTTCAACCGTTTCTTACTGTAGCCTGTCGGTTCACTGACGGACAGATCAATAAGATTTTATTCCTGTTGTGAACTGGAAGGGGACTCTGGGGAGGTTTGGCACAGTGTCTTTATTCTCCTGAGGCGCATAGAACAAGTCACATGTCAAATGAGCAGGAGAAAAGCGAGTTAGTTGTAGAGCAAGTGAGAGGAGCCGTGAGGTTGAGGGTCAAGTGGAGAGAAGATTGGCGGACACCAGCTCAGTACATCATTATGAAGCTTAGCTTCCACATGGATGGGTATTACTGTAAATTAAAGAGCATTAGCAACAGGTTTAAGATAGCAGCAGCAATCACAGTGGTTCTAAGAGTGAAGTCCAGGAAATTACAGCTATTGCTGAGGGGATTTTGCATGCAAATTGCAGCATTTCATGGCAACCCAGTTCAGGAAAAGTGACCCAAAAACCAGAATATATAAGAATCACTTCACTACTCTGAGGTTTCACTCACACCACATTAGAGCCATTATCTAGAGTGAATGTGCAGTGTAGAAAATTACTGCAAAACCTACTTCAGACTGCCACACGAATGAAAAGGGATCATGAACCAGAGAGATAACGTGCAAAAGAAAGAACTTTCAATCTCAAACGTCAGTGTTAAGCATTTGAAAAAGATGCTGCCAATTGTTCTGAAATCTTTTCAATGCAATCATGACATTT